>NW_006778806.1:218997-235391 GCF_000442215.2 Lipotes vexillifer
GGACCGAGGGCCGCGGTGCGGGCGGGAGAGGAAGAGGAGGAGCGGCCGTGAGGAGGGAGGGGCCTCGGGCGCCACCGCCCACCGAGTGGGCGGTTACCCGACCCGCGGCCGCGCGCTCCCCGCCGCCTGCCCGCGCCCCCCGGGGTCTTCCCCACGCGCCTCCCCGCAGCGGCCCCCACCAGCCGTCCACGCCGGTCCGAGTCCTTACTGGGCTTCCCGCTCCTCTTTCGCACCCTCCCTCCTGTCGCAGGGTCCCCTCCGAGTCCCTCACTTCCCTGAAGCGCAGCGGCCCGGCCGCGGCCTCTTGACTCCCGGCCGGGCCCTCTCCGCTCACGCCAGGGGTCTTTGTCGCGGCCCCACTGCCCAGCCCCGCGCCCCGCCCGGACAGCGGCGGCGCCCCCATCCCACGTCCGTGCGGGCACTGCCCCCCTGGACTGTGGCCTGAGGAGAAGGCCAAGGGAGGCGCGTGACCGTGCCCAGAGGACCCTTTGCAAGGCCCCGCCTGAGAGCGGGGGTCCCGCAGGCCTCTCTGACACGGCCCAGACCCCGCGGCTGGTGCGGCGGGGGGCGGTGCGTGCCCCGTACCGCGAGTCTGGACGGGCCCCTGTGGGTGAGGCACCTGCCTGTCCTCCCCAGGCCCGGCAGAACCTGCAACCGAGTGTGAGCTTAAGGTCCGAGGATGGTGGGGAGCGCGGTGGCCTGGGCACACCCCGCAAGGAAAAGCAGTGGGTGCCGGGGGGAGTCCCGGGTGGAGAGAAGCGGGTTCCCGGCCATGCTGGGAGCCAGGACCAACCTGGCTGCTAGGAGGCCAGCGGGGGGAGGTGTCGGGGCCCCAGGGTGACTGCCTTGTCCACTCAGGGACATCCCTTCGAGACATGGAGGGGAGCGGCGAAGGGGTGGAGCTCAGGAGAGGCCCCGGGCCGAGCACCTCCGCCGTGATTGACGGCGGCTGCAAGGGAGGAGCTTAGGGCTGAGGATATTTAGGCAGGTTCCCCAAGCGGGGGCGCTGGGGGTGGAATGGTCTCCCTCCCCCCAGGCCCCCGTCCTAGCTTCGTGGCCTGCATCTCCTCATCTGGACAGCGAAGCTGCAGCATGAAGTCCCCTTCCACCTACACCTAACAAGTCGGCCATAAAGTTAGTTAAGAACCACCGATAAGTGCCCAGGCAGGGCTTTCAGCTTTCCGCAGGGCCGCCCGCCTGCCAGCTGAGGGGAGAAGCAAGAAAGGGCGGCGGCTGTTCTCCCTGGACGGGGCCGTGGGGGTGAGCGGCAGTCCGGGCTGACCTCCACCGGAAGCAAAGCCACGGGCCGCGTCTCAGGGAAGCTGCTGGCATAACAGGCCTCCCCGCTCCCGAAGCAGAGTGAGTCTAATAAACCCTCGGGAGACAGCACAGAGCCCCCGCTCCTCCGTTGGCTTCCACACTGCTTTCCCCTCTCCAGACTAACAAAAAAGGGGGATTGCATGCAATGCCCAGCCCTTACACCAGCTCAGCGGCAGGCCTACAGACCCGAGACACCTTGCAAAAAAGACTTAGGAATTCATCCATTTAGTAGCAGAGGAAGCAGACGTTCAGGAGAGAGCCGGGAGGGTGTGTGAAGGTGGGGCCACGTCCACGGCCGCAAGGGCAGCAGGGGGCGGGGGTGAGGCGCGGCGGAAGAGACCTGAAGAGCAAGCGGAAGACAGCTCCACGGGGGCCCTGGCGTCTCAGGAGCTTGACAGAACGTGAGATGGGTCATCAGAAGTCAGGGAGTAGATGGCGGGACGGCAGAATGAGAGCAAGGTTCAGGAGCTGAGAAAACACAGTTCCTCAAAATCACGCCGTCGCTAGAATAAGAGCCAGCGAGGGGCAGGATGTCGGGCGACTAACGGGAGGCTGTGCGGTCCAGCGGGGAGCGGGGGAGAGGTGATAAACGTGACATTACAGGCCTTGAAGACAAAGTAATGAGGGTCAGGGGACAGGGTGATCATAGTGGGGGCACAGTTTGGAGAGGCTGGGACATTGGCGGAGGGGGGACCCATGGGAGTCCAACGGTGGGTGAAGTGGCCTGGAGGCCACTCGACGGGGCTGCATCGTTGTGCAGGGCCTGGAGAGTCCCGAGTGACCTGAGCTGACGTCTGGTGAGGGATGTGAGAAGCAGCAGCAGATGAGGAGGCAAGAGGCCTCAGAGGAAGGCTCACCGTGCCAGAGGCCGTGCGCAGTTAGAAAAAACACTCAGAGACTCACTACAGGAAAGTTCCCCCCGAGTCACCTGGGAGCCTCCAGGACCACAGTGGGGTGCAAGTCACACGGAGACCCACCTCGCCTGCTTACTGAACTTCAGGGATTCTTAGAAGTGTTTTTCAGAGAAAGCATGTCACATACAAAGAAGAAACCCCAAGTTGGCCCTGCTCTCTCCAGCAACATTCAAAGCCTGAAGAGCAAATCGCGAGGGTAAGAAAGCGCTAAACTGAAGAATCCTGCCCCAGCCAAGTTCTCGCGCGTGTTTAAAGGCCTCAGGGAAACATTTCTAAACCTAGAAGAACCTGAGAAATAAAGTTCTTTAAAAATGTGAAAGCTGACCTTTAAGACAGCCAATAAAGATGTAATTGAAACAAAGACTGAGTGGGCAGGTGCTGGCGGTGAGCTCGGCCCCCCAGTGGGATGCAGATATGACACGTGGAACGCAGGGGACGGGAGTGACTTTGCAAGGTGGGCCGGGGCCAGAGGGGAGGTGCCGGCACCCTTCAGCGTTCAAAGCCCGGCATCGGATGGACACACGCCACCCAAACCCCAGTGACACCCATCTCTCAACATTTGTTGTAACTTCTAAAAATAATCTTAGCAAAAGCTTGTAAACTTGGGGTGAATAAGCGTTCATCTAATTTCAGCGGTCATGTTTTCCCTTGAAATTAAATTTTTAAAAATTTGAAAGAATTCTACACTTATTCTGTTGGGTTTTTTTTAAGATTTTTTTTGATGTGGACCATTTTTAAAGTCTTTATTGAATTTGTTAACAATATTGCTTCTGTTTTATGTTTTGGTTTTTTGGCCACAAGGCATGTGGGATCTTAGCTCCCCGACCAGGGATCGAACCCACACCCTCTGCATTGAAAGGCGAAGTCTTAACCACTGGACAGCCAGGGAAGTCCCTATTTTGTATTTCCATATATCCTCTCGCCTCTGCCTAGGCCTTTAGAAATATCTGAACAACCTCCACCTAATGTCGACAGCGGTCCTCTCGATGATGAAATTGTGGGCGAGATTTTTAAACTTTATTGTTGGATTGCTGAATAGTGAGCAAGTGTTCTTGTAAAGCCAATGGACTCATTTTTTTCAACCGGCAACACTGGGCAGTGACTGTCTCCGGCCCTCGGTAGGGCACGAACTACGCACACCTCCCAGGCGCCCTGCCAGCCCTTGGGGTGGGGGTGGGGGGCGGGACGTGCCCTGTGGGCTGGGCTGGGCTGGGGGGGCTCCCCTTTCTGCTTGGGGTGTCCAGAGTGGTCTCTGCTCCTGCTCTGAGCCCACCTGATCCACTAGCACAGACGGGGGCTAGGGTACAAGGGAGACCACACAGGAGGGTGGCCGTCCTCTCTGCCACAGGAGAACCTAAGCAGATCCCCGGCCCGGGGGTGTCACTGTGAGTCTGGGGAGGTGCGTTGCTCCTCCTAGACTTCAGGAAGGGACCTCCCGGTTGGGAAGCAGAGTAAAGGGACACTGCAATGTCCACTGTCAGCAGTGACCGGGGGCAGTGTCCTAACCAGAGTGGTGCTGTCTGACCTGTCTGCTGGGTGACACCCTCCTCTCATCCGGGGGCTCCCAGCTGGGTCACTGGTGACGTTGGGACCTGGACATTCTCAGCTGGGGGCGGGGCGGGGGCATCCTCTGCTCTTGGGATGTTGCACAGGCCCCAGCCTCCAGCCACTCGATGCCAGAGTGCCCCTCCCTCCGACATGTCACATCTTCGCCCCAAACCTGTGGCCGTGCCGGGTTACGCGGCAAGGGGGGAGTTGAGGTTGCTAACCAGGTGGCCTTAAAATACTATCCTGGGGTGTCCAGGCGGCCCATCATCACAGGGTCCTTAAAAGCGGAGGAGGAGGTGCTGCACTGCTGGCTTTGGAGATGGAGGATGGGTCCCCGAGCCAAGGCGTGCGGGCGTCCCGAGGAGCTGGAGAAGGCTGGAGCCCCCGCAGGAAGGTAGCCCTGCCCACGCCCTCATCTCAGCCCAGCGAGACCCGTTTCAGACTCCTACAGAACTAAGCGTCCATGGATTTGTGTGAAGACACTAAGTAACTTGCGGTAACTTGCTAGGGCAGCGATAGGAAGTCAACACACCCAGGGTGACAACGAAACCATCTCCGGCACTGCCACCCGTCCTGGGGCTCCACGCCTTACTGGAGCGGGCCACGGGATCCACCAGGGGAGCCCCACGACTTCTGCTGGTGTGGTGAGGAGTGCTGGGTGGTCCCAGTGGGGGAGACCTGGTGCAGAGGAGAGGCCCTGAGACCACTCGCAGGACAGAGGGCCGGCCAGCCCAGCATCCTGGACCCACCCCCTCCGACTGCGGCCTCATGAGACACCCTAAGTGAGACCAAGAGGCCTGGCAGGGTGAGCCCAGTGAGGCCCTGGCCATGAAGTCCTTTAAGGCCGCTTGGGGCAGAGAACTCCACAGCACTTGTCACCTCTATTGTAACTGTTGGCACTTTAGCATGGGAAGGGGTCCTCCCGGTCAGCATGGAGCCTGGCCCAGAGCAGGTTCTGGCCTTTGACACGTACCCCCCACTTTACCAGGGTTCCTGAGGAGGAGGCGGAGGGAGTCGTGGTGTCCCCCAGGGCCCAGCCTAACCCTCACCTCCACCCTTCTCCCCCACGCCTTAGGACACCTCCCCCAGCCCCAGCCTCCACCTCACATCCCTGTGGCCCACCACTAACCCTAGGGGTCTAGGGATCCTGAGAAAGGCACAGGCCTGGAACAAGATTACACTCAGGGGACCCCAGAGAGAACGGGGTGGGGGCCTAGCTGCATGATCTTGGAAGGCTTCCTGGAGGAGGGGCCTGCGCTAAGGCCAGGGTGGGCAGGTGGGGTCGCAGCACCTCAGCATCTGGCTCTGGGAGGGAGGCAGAAACCCGGGCGTTGCCCTCACCCTGGGCCTGGGGGTGGGGGTTGAATACCTCATCCTGCCCAAAGCCCCCCTCCCTCACGGCCACCCACACACGCTGCCCCCAGTCAGCCCCTGACTGTCAGTCACCAAGTCCAGGGGATGGCACCGCACCTGCTGCCCTCCTTCCACCCCCTCCCCACGGGCTGGGAGCCTATCATCACCTCCCTTCCTCCCACTTCCTCTTCCCCTCCAGCTTGGTCTCCCCAAAATGCAGCCCCATGTCACCCCCAGCCCAGCACCCCCCCGCCCACCCCTCAACCTCAGGACATAGGTGGACACCGTGGCAGGCCAGGGCCAGCTCCTTGCAGCTACCCCACCCTGCCTTCTCAGGCCCTGTCCCACTACAAGCTCCCTGTGCAGAGACGGGTGGCATCACCTCCTCCAGGAAGCCTCCCTCTGTGTTGGGAAACTCTTTGGCTCCTGTAAGCTCTGGGCTTCTCCCCACCACGGCATCACCCCCGAGTTACACGTGCCCCTGGGGGCCTCCTGGAGAGGCAGTGCTCCTGGGCTGGGTGGGCACCAGTACCAAGCAGTTCATGACCAGCACCTCCCCGCTCCAGGAAGATCGCTGGTCCCACCTCACTGCCCCCTGCAGGAAGGCACCCAGCTCCCCAAGGGGCTAGGCTCCCCAGGCCAGACCCCTTCCACCCAGGCCAGCTACTGGGCTGTCCAAGAACCAGGCCCCGAAGGGGGGACTGCCAAGGCCTCACACCCCTCCCAGGCCGCCCACAGTGTCTTGTCCCCAGGATGACGGCCCCTGGGGGGTGTGGGCAGCCTCTCCTGGCAGCCCAGAGGGCCATCTTGGAGGGCCACTCTGCTCTATCCCTCAGGCCCTGCCAGGTGGCCTCTTGGAGATTGGGCTGGGGCAAGTCACCCCAACCGGAGGTGGTCTCTAAGGCCTCAGGGGTGATTGTTCTGAAGAGAGAGCAGCCAGACATCCTCCCAGGCCTGTTTTCTCATCCCTGGGCTGGTCGTGACTGTCTAGTGGGCACTGGGGAGGGCGCAGGGGCCATGCGCCCCAGACCTGGCAGGCCGCCTCCCCAGGACCCACAGGAAAGGCACCGAAGACAGACACGCGGGGCTGAGTCGTCTCTTAGGAGGGCGGCGACCTCGAGGCCTGGGCCTCCTGAGTCACACTGTGCCAGAAAGGCGCGCTCCGGACCAGGAAGGCTTGGAAGGCGCTGCTGGACTCGGCGGACCTCGGTGGATGGGGGAAGAGCACGTCCTTGTCCACGTCCTGGGACACCAGCTGGGCCACGATCTGCGCGAGGTCCTGCGTGGACTGCAGGGTCAGGGGGGCGGGGCGAGCAGGGCGGGGCGGGGCAGGGCCGAACCCTCGGCGCACCCTGCCCTGCGCACCCTGTAGGAGAGGGTCGCCCCGGGGAGGCCCGGCCTCTCGCCGCCGCCCAGCACGGCCAGCCTCCAGCGCTCCTCTCTGCTGACGTTCCAGCGGCGGCTCGGGGGCCTGCTCCCCTGCGGCTCGCACACCTGCGGGGACAGGGCAGGGGTCCGTGCCGGCCGCGCCTGGGGGTCCCGCATCCGCCACGCGGAGGGGGTACGCTTCCAAAGTGCGGTGCGCTCAGCCTCCCTAGTGCCGGCGGGCGGGCAGGTCCTCAGCCTCTGGTCCTGGGGCCTTCTGTGGCCGTGCCCGGCGGCTCGGCCCCTGGGCACCCCGGCCGGCACCTGCCCTGCCTTCCCGTGCACGGGTCGGCCCCCTGGATGCTGGGGGCCATTACTGCGGAGGCCATGGCCCTCTGGCTGCTGCCCGGTCGGTCCCGGCCAAGCAGAGCTGGCCCACACTCTGGGGAGGCCCCAGAACAGGCAGCCAGACTGCGGCCGCCTCAAGAAAGGCGGACCCACAGCTCCCCAAGGGGCTAGGCTCCCCAGGCCAGACCCCTTCCACCCAGGCCAGCTACTGGGCTGTCCAAGAACCAGGCCCCGAAGGGGGGACTGCCAAGGCCTCACACCCCTCCCAGGCCGCCCACAGTGTCTTGTCCCCAGGATGACGGCCCCTGGGGGGTGTGGGCAGCCTCTCCTGGCAGCCCAGAGGGCCATCTTGGAGGGCCACTCTGCTCTATCCCTCAGGCCCTGCCAGGTGGCCTCTTGGAGATTGGGCTGGGGCAAGTCACCCCAACCGGAGGTGGTCTCTAAGGCCTCAGGGGTGATTGTTCTGAAGAGAGAGCAGCCAGACATCCTCCCAGGCCTGTTTTCTCATCCCTGGGCTGGTCGTGACTGTCTAGTGGGCACTGGGGAGGGCGCAGGGGCCATGCGCCCCAGACCTGGCAGGCCGCCTCCCCAGGACCCACAGGAAAGGCACCGAAGACAGACACGCGGGGCTGAGTCGTCTCTTAGGAGGGCGGCGACCTCGAGGCCTGGGCCTCCTGAGTCACACTGTGCCAGAAAGGCGCGCTCCGGACCAGGAAGGCTTGGAAGGCGCTGCTGGACTCGGCGGACCTCGGTGGATGGGGGAAGAGCACGTCCTTGTCCACGTCCTGGGACACCAGCTGGGCCACGATCTGCGCGAGGTCCTGCGTGGACTGCAGGGTCAGGGGGGCGGGGCGAGCAGGGCGGGGCGGGGCAGGGCCGAACCCTCGGCGCACCCTGCCCTGCGCACCCTGTAGGAGAGGGTCGCCCCGGGGAGGCCCGGCCTCTCGCCGCCGCCCAGCACGGCCAGCCTCCAGCGCTCCTCTCTGCTGACGTTCCAGCGGCGGCTCGGGGGCCTGCTCCCCTGCGGCTCGCACACCTGCGGGGACAGGGCAGGGGTCCGTGCCGGCCGCGCCTGGGGGTCCCGCATCCGCCACGCGGAGGGGGTACGCTTCCAAAGTGCGGTGCGCTCAGCCTCCCTAGTGCCGGCGGGCGGGCAGGTCCTCAGCCTCTGGTCCTGGGGCCTTCTGTGGCCGTGCCCGGCGGCTCGGCCCCTGGGCACCCCGGCCGGCACCTGCCCTGCCTTCCCGTGCACGGGTCGGCCCCCTGGATGCTGGGGGCCATTACTGCGGAGGCCATGGCCCTCTGGCTGCTGCCCGGTCGGTCCCGGCCAAGCAGAGCTGGCCCACACTCTGGGGAGGCCCCAGAACAGGCAGCCAGACTGCGGCCGCCTCAAGAAAGGCGGACCCAAAGGTCAGCCTCCTCCCCAGGCCCCTCTAAAATGACCATAAAGAGGCGTAGGGTGAAAAATATCGCTCAGGTGTCCATAGAGACACAGGAACAGGCAGTGAGGCACAGGTGTTAGAGGGCTGTCGGCAGAGGCTGGAAAGCGGTTAGTAACTGGGAAAGGCCAGAAGCGCGCTGCACCCCTGCAGGAACCCCCCCCCCCAGGGAGAACTTCCCAGGTGGGCTGTCCGTGAAAGACCCTCAGAGCCTCTCCTGCTCTGCCCAGCCAGGGAGCCATCCCACTGCCTCCCTGGGGGAAGCCAGGAGGTCACCCTCCGGAGTGCCATGGGGGGCAGGGAAGGGTGCCATGCTAAAAATAAAGAGAGGATTAAGACAAACTCAGTCCCCATTCCTCAAAAAATTAAAAATAGAACTACCATATGATCCAACAATCCCACTTCTGGGTATACATCCAAAGGAATTGAAAGCAAGTCTCAAAGAGATATTTCTGTACTCATGTTCATAGCAGCATTATTTGCCGTAGCCAAAAAGTGGCTGCAACCCAAATGTCCATCAACGGATGAATGAATGAGCCTAATGTGGTCCATCCACACAATGGAATATTATCCAGCCTTAAAAAGGAAGGACATTCTGGCACAGGCTGCAATATGTGTAGTGAAATAAGCCAGTCACAGAAAACACAAATATTATTTAGTCCAGGGATCCCCGGCTCCCCCCCACCCCCACCAACCAGGCTGCACAGCAGGGGCGAGCGAGCAAAGCTTCATGTGCCTCTCCCCATCGCTCTCATTACTGCCTGAACCACGCCCCGCCCCCATCCAGCGGCTTTCCCCCCCCCCCCCCCCCCCCCGGCCCCACCGTCGGTGGAGAAATTGTCTTCCATGAAACCAGTACCTGCGCCAAAAAGGTTGGGGACCGCTGTTTTAGCCCACTCATACGAGTTACCTAGGGTCATCAGATCCGTAGAGTCAGAACATGGAATGATGGCTGCCAGGGCTGGGCGAGGGCGAGGTGCTGCTCAATGCGGACAGAGTTTCAGGTTTGCAAGATGGAAAAGTTCTGGAGCTGCGTTTCACAACAATGCAAGTATACTTAACACTACTGAACCGTACACTTCAAAATGGTTAGGATGGTGGACCCAGAAACATGCACAGAAGGAAGATGATGTGAGAAGACACAGGGAGAAGACGGCCGTCTACAAGGCAAGGAGAGAGGCCTGGAAGAGACCCTCCCCTCGCAGCCCTCAGAGGGAACCAGCCCTGCTGACACTTTGATTTTGAACTTCTTGCCTCCAGACTGCGAGACAATACATTTCTGTTGTTTAGGCCAAAGAAAGTGAAGCCCCCAGCCCCTCTTCCCACTCTGCACCCAGAACGGTGGCAGCCTCCCCTTCTGCGCAGGAGAGGGGAGGGGTCCTTTCTGGGGGGAAAGGCCAGCCCCAGGGGAGAGGCCTACAGACACCAAGAGTGGGGGGTGCCCAATGCAAAGCAGCCCAAATCTGCCCAATCACCCCACAAAGAGCGTGGCCGCTGCTGAGGCTGCCCCCGGCGCACGGAGTCTTCAGCCAGCCCTGCGTGCCCCACTCTTCAGTGTAGACCAAGAGCGGCCCCCGCCCCCAGCCTGAGAACGTCTCCAGGGTGAAACACAGAGGCCAAACCACCAACCTGGGCAGAAGGAGCTCAGACGACAGGGAGCAGAAGAAAGCGGGCCACCTCCCGCCGTAACTGTCGTTCTCCTGGATTCAATGTACCTATGAAACAAGAAGAGGATGAAGTGGAAAAGGGCTGTTCCGAGAACGGGGATGAGCTCTTTCGAGTTAAAAGTGGGACATCAGAATTACAGCTTCTATAGCAGGTGCTGGGCAGGCTGTTGACCCTCGTTCGTCACTCCCTTCCTGGAATCGAATCCTACACCTCCCCTTTAACGTGTGACGTCACGCCAGCTCCCACTACAGTATATTTTCCTGCCTCGCTGATGTTGGGCAGGTCCTCAGGATGCTGACAGAGCACATGCATTCCCAGTGTAGTCTGAGTGGGCCTCCTGAGATTCTGTGTCCACCTGGGCACAGGCTTCCCTGGGAAGACCTCTGAGGGTAAGAGGCATGGAAGACACACAACCTGCGAGCAGAAAAACAAAAGTTTGCTGTTGTGAATCATGGAAATTTTGGAGTTGTTTGTCACGGAGCATCATTACAGCAAATGCTAATAATAGAAGGACTGGCAGAAGAGCCCAAAAAGCCAAGGTAACAAAATATGAGAAAATGGGAGAGTCAATCACATAGGCCCAACATCCAACTAATAGAGTTTTCAGAAAGAGAACAGAGAAGATGAACACACGCACGCACGCACAGACACACGCGCGCACGCGCCACAAAGGGAACAAGGCTCCAGATTGAAGGGGCTCATGCAGGACCGAGAAAGGGAACGGACTGGCGCCAGGGGGCAGTGTGGTGATACTTCAGAGCCAGGGCAAAAGAGGAGAAACAGCCCGACTTCCAGAGACTAAAACGCGGGAAAGGAGGAGAAATCCGCAGGGTCCAGGGCATCAAGCAAAAGCCCCTGGAAGGTGGGAGGCGGCACTGGAACAACGGCCTAAAAATCCCGAAAGAAAATTACTTGCCCCCGAGAATTTTCACCCAACCAAAGTATCACTCAAGCGAGCAGGCAGAATAAAGATATTTTCAGAACTTCAAAGTCTCAGGAAATTGAGTATCTTCAGGGCCTTCTGAGGAGCTGTGAGATGAGGGGCTCCAGCAGACAAGCGGGGAGCCGGCAGGAGGGACACCCAGGGCCCAGGAACTGGGGTCCCAACCAGGAACGGCAGGGAGGGTCCCTGGATGAGGCAGGTACAGGGTGGCACAGAGGCAGGGGCGGTGGAACCCCCAGACCGGAGGGGTCGCGTCGTTTGTGAGCCGAGTGTCACAGTTTCTCTGGAAAGTTTGGGAACGAATCAGTAATCAGTGCACAGAAAATGAAGCAGAAGGGGCAGGAGGACGCGGTTATCACCCGCAGGGAAACAGAGAAGAGTGGCGGTTGAAGGGCAGCCTCGCCACTTTGAGGGAAACCTCCCCACGCTCAGCTGTGGGCAGGCTTCCGGGGGTCACTGGGGAGCAGACAGACTGAGGTAAAAGGATAAGCCGACTCCAGGTCCGGGGAGGGGGAGGTGTCTTCGGGGGCAGGTGCGGCCCGCAGTCCCTGCGGGGGGAGCCGGCAGATGCGGGCAGCTGGGCCATGACCCGCAGGGCCAGGCAGGGCTGCTGTTCTCAATTATGTGCCCGCAAGTGGTGATAAAACTGGCACAAAATTTTACAAACAGATTGAAGCAATTAAGTAGAGTGACCTAACAGAGAGCACACACAGGGGGCCCACATTCTCACCAGCAAGAGGAGCCATCGTGCACACTGGCTGGGCTCCAGGCCACGGGCAGAACAGACTCCCCCGTGGGCCCGACTGGAAACCAGAACAAGGTGCTCCTGTGGGCGCAGACGGGGGAGTGGAAGGGAAACCCAGTCCCCGGGAGGGGCCAGGGAGGACTCCCACCAGCCAGGAGGGTGTCCAAAGCTGCCCTCTGGAGACACGCGATAGCTTTAAACGCTGGAAAATTAGAAAACAGCCCTGGAACGAGGGACAAAGCAAACAATTCAAGAAGCTAGGAAAACAACAACAAAAGCAGTTCACTGAAAGTTTAAAGACAGAATTAGGAAAGACTGGTGAATAAATTAAAGTGAAAAAATAGTGGGCAATGATCACAAACTGGTTCTTTGAAAAACCAGTAAAACAGAACTACTGTTTTCCTTGTGTCCTCCCCAACTCCACACAGATCTGTCTTTATCATGTTTTTTCCTTTTTTTAATTTTAGTTTTATTAGAGCATACTTGATTTACAATGCTGTGTTAGTTTCAGGTGCACAACAAAGTGAGTCAGTTATGCATATATTCATTCTTTTTCATATAGGTTATCATAGAATATTGAGTAGAGTTCCCCGTGCTCTAGTAGGTCCTGGTTGGTTATCTACCTTGTATATAGTAGTGTGTGTATGTTCACCCCAAGCTCCTGACTTATCCCTCCCCCCAACACGTTTCCCCTTTGGTAACCATATAAATGAACTTATTTACAAAACAGAAACAGACTTACAGACATTGAAAACAGAAACAATCTTCCTGGAGCACCAACCACTTCCTTGTTCAAAACCACTCACTGGCCTCTCCCTGGAGTTCTTTGCTCACTTGCCATGTCATCCCCCTCTTGGGCCCTCATCAGGCTAACTTCCACTCATCCTTTAAGACTCTGGAAGCACTTCTTTGCTCTCCACTCTGCTGCTAGGCTCTACCAGATAGCCCCACTATCCCACTCCCCTCTGTATGTGTGTACTGTAGCCTTAATTGTAACTGTGCCTGCCTTCCTAACCAGGCTGAGGACTTCCTGGGAACAGAGGTATATTTTAACCCAGTCACCTAGCAGAACTCCTAGCCCATACTAGCTACTTAGAAACTTTAATTAATTCATGCTTTCTCTGGGTCCAGAAATGTCATTGATCTAAAGCAGAACACAGTCATGACCCAGCCACCTAAATCTGTTCCGTGAAGCAAAGCAGAGGTGGGCTGAGACGCAAGCCCAGTGCCCCAGACAGATGCCAGAGTCTGTTGGACACTGGTTTCTGCATGTGGCAAATACTAAGTTGGGTCAAGTTGATGCTAACAAACTGAGGCAGGGCCATTCTGACAGCCATTTCTGTCTCCAAGTGAACACTGCATACAGGAGATGCTACATTAAGGTAATTATTTTACACAAAATGTAATCAATTTCCCTGTGTTGCTTTCTCTCCAGCAAATGATTTTGCATAAAGCAAAATTTAATGTTTTGGCCTGGCTAAGAGGCTTTATCTTGGATGGAAAAAGAAGTGCCAGAAATTTCCAAATATCACTGAGTCTTCAAATATTGCACTACGCGGATCAGTTTTTGTTGACTTCCACATACGGCATTGACTCAATTCCTTTGCAAATCACTCCATTCTTTGGACCTCATTTTCTCCATCTGCTAGTGTTGGAGGGTCTCCTGCAGAGGCGGGGTGCGCTGTGTCTCACCGTGAGGACGAGGACACTGGCAGCGGAAGCCCCGGGGAGCACCCCCTGGCGTGAGCCCTCCGAGAGTCCGCTGTTAGCCCCGCCAAACAGCCCGGGTCTATCTTTGTCATTTTTGCCAATCTTTTCACATTTAGCACCCATTTCGTTTCTCCTTTATGAACTGTAAGTCCATAGACTTAACACACTTTTCTGCTCAGTCTTTAAAACTGTTTTCTCTTTGCTATTAAGCATCTCTTCACAGATTCCGGTTGGTAAACGTTTGTATTTTCTAAATATTAGAAGCATTTTCTTCCAGAGTGTCCTGTAACACTTTTGTGTCTTTGATTGGACTAGCCTTTAAAAACGGCAGTCAGATTTGTCAGGATTTTCCTTTATGGATTTGGCCTAAAATGGGCATTTCCCACTTGGATTCTAAACACTGCTACATTCTCCCTGTGCTTCTGTGGTTTGGTTTTAATGTTTAGTGCGCGCGCGCACGCGCGTGCGTGCGTGCGTATGTGAGATGAGTGGTGGGGGTCTACTTTACGATCTTCTAAATGGATAGCCAATCACCCCAATACCATTCATTGAAAAGTCTGTTTCCCACTGCGCTGCAGAATCTCGGAAATTAAATTCCCAGATTTAAACCAGGGTCCATTTCTGCACTGTTTGTGCAGGTCATAAGTCTCCTTGCCAACTTCTGCCCCAGCGCCCCACAACATGCACTGCTCAGAGCAGGCAAGGGAGGCCCTACTCTTGCCTGGGGACTTCCCTGGCGGCCCACTAAGACTCCACGCTCCCAGCACAGGGGGCCTGGGTTCAATCCCTGGTCAGGGAACTAGATCCCACATGCCGCAACTAATGATCCCGCGTGCCGCAATGAAGATCCCGAGTGCCACAACTAAGACCCGGCGCAGCCTAAATAAATAAATATTTAAAAAAACAAACAAACAAGCAAAAAACTCTTGCATGGCTTCTTTGGCAAGTAAAAAAAATTTAAATCTCTAATTTTTCAAATTCTGTTGTCACTCTGCAGTAATGCACTGTCTTCTTTTGCCCTCAGCGCATGGGTACCCCGCCCGCTGCTCCATGCCCTGGAGAGCGCCCACCAGGCCGCCTTGCTGTGTGTGGAGGGGCGTCCACCCGCCCTGACCCCAGAGCCCACGGGACGCTGGCGGTGTCTGGCAGCTGAGCACCACTGAACTAATGCCAGACTGTTGACGGTATGCCTCCTCCCACTTGTGGGAATATTCCACCCTTCTCTCCGCACCCTTCCATGCGCGTGTCGAGGGGCTGTGTGGTTTGCAACCCACTCTGACAACAGCTGCCTTTAACCCGAGTTAACCGACACTGCTAATTCCCCTTGTGCCACGTCTCCTGCTTTGTTGGTCTTGCCTATTTTGGGGTCTTTGTCTGTCTTCCTCTTCTGGCTCGATCAGGTGCTGTTTCTAGCCCACTTCTCCACTTGTTCAGAGGCAGTTCTCTTCCTAGTCTTGTGGTGTAATCAAAACCCACCAAGCCCACCTGAGCCTGAGGTTGACAACCATCTCCACTGGCTTCTTAACCAGCGCCGGGGATCTAGAACACTGACTCGCCAGCCACTCGAGGGGACCACGATCTCCACTCCCAAACTCCTGACCTATAGAAACTGGGACAAAAATATTTATTATTGTTCTGAGCTGCTGAAATCTGGAGACTTTTGTTATGCGCTAACAGATAACTAATAACACTGCCAGAAACGCTGTGTACCTTTAAGATAACATTTTCAAGATTCATGAAAAAGGTTTTTTTTTTTTTTTTTTTTCTAATTAGGATTGCCGTGAATTATTTATTTTGGGAAAATCTGGCAGGTTTAAAACACTAAATCTTCCCACCCAATAATATGATACAACTTTGCCCTTAGGAATTTCTCTGCCATTTGTCACATTTTATAGTGTTCTTCACATAGGCATCAAACGAGACACAGAGTTATTTCTAGGACATCGTAGTTTCTGTTGCTAAAGTGAATGGATCCTTTTTTTTTTTTTTTTTGCGGTACGCGGGCCTCTCACTGTTGTGGCCTCTCCCCTTGCAGAGCACAGGCTCCGGACGCGCAGGCTCAGCGGCCATGGCTCACGGGCCCAGGCGCTCCGCGGCACGTGGGATCTTCCCGGACCGGGGCACGAACCCGCGTCCCCTACATGGGCAGGCGGACTCTCAACCACTGTGCCACCAGGGAAGCCCAATGGATCCTTTTTGCCACTACATTTCCTGGTTGGTTATTTTTAGTGCATTGGAAACTGTTAAGTTTTGAATGGTGATCATATATCCAACCTTCCTCTTTCATTAGTGGTCTTTTAATTGTCCTGCGTGGATTTTCTAGGTAGACAGTATGCTAGCTACGGACGGTGACTTTTCAGGTATGCATGGCTCATTTCATTCTCCTGACTCTGAGCAGGCTCCACGCGCTGTCTCATCGTCATGGCGATGCCCTGCCTGCCGCTTGACGCTTCAGGAAACACATCCACTGTGCGCTCTTAATGCTCCCCTTCGCCAGGTTACAGAAGTGTCCATTTCTTCCCACCTTATTAAGAATCAACAGGTTTTGTTTTTTATTTTTTAAATTTTATTATTTATTTATTTATTTTTGGCTGCCTTGGGTCTTCGTTGCCGTGCGCGGGCTTCTCATTGCGGTGGCTTCTCTTGTTGCGGAGCACGGGCTCTAGGCGCGCGGGCTTCAGTAGTTGTGGCACAAGGACTCAGTAGTTGTGGCTCGCGGGCTTAGTTGCTCCACGGCATGTGGGATCTTCCCGGACCAGGGCTCAAGCCCGTGTCCCCTGCGTCGGCAGGTGGATTCTTAACCACTGCGCCACCAGGGACGTCCCCTCAATGTATGTTCATCGAGCACCTGCGACGTGCCGTGCACCCTCCTGGCGCTGGGGACAGAGCTGTGAGGAACAGAGGCCCTGCTGTCCTGGACGGGGTGACCCTTCGTGGTCGTGCAGCGTGCTGCTTGGTTCGATTAACTTCCTGCACGTTCAGGACTTTTCAGCCTGTGCTTCAGTTAGATGGCGCACCCCTCCTTTCCTTTTCTCTTTCCC
>NW_006778806.1:235401-245283 GCF_000442215.2 Lipotes vexillifer
CCCCACGCAGCACTGGTGTCAGGGGGATGCTCTGGGCAGCGTGAACCTCGTCGACGGGGAGGACTTGTTTCTTAGTTGCTTGGGGATGCCTACCCACAAATCCTTCCTTAGGGCAGATCCAGGCCCACTTTAGAATTTCCTTTATCGGTCTCTTCAGGTTTTTGAAAATCAATTTGTAACACAGATTCCGATCACCACAGTTCGGGGTCCTTGCTTTGCTCCTCACGTGGCGAGACTCCACAGTGAAGGCCTCCCGCCGCTGTGGGCGCTGGCCCTGGGGGCTCAGGTCCCACTGGCCTCAGCTGTGTTTGGGGCACTCCTGGGTCACCCCAGGCAAGGGGAGGGCTGTGGCCACCACGGAGGAGTCCCTGCAGCCAGCCCCCGGGCCTGCAGACAAGGCCCCCTCCGTGGAAAGGCTGTCCCACCTTAGCCCGGCCTTAGGCACAGTTTAGTTTAAAACTAATGGTGACCACGTGAGAAAAACCGCAAAGGAAAATACATGAAAAAACCCAGGAATCCACTACCCAAAATGAACGATGCCGTACTTGCTTCCGATCTTTTCCCCCAAGAAATAAAACATACTGATATGGTCTCGTGCAAGGTTCCTCTCTCCACCCCCAGGGAGGGAGGTGAGCTGGGAGCCCGGGTTTGCTCCCCGCTTTCCGGTCCTGCCACCAGCAGATATGGCCACAAACCGCGCGGGCACCAGGCTGGTCTCTGGCGCAGGCAACCGGGGCCACGGGGTGTGGGGCGCTCTTCCCCCTGAACCTGCGTTTGAGACATTTCCCCGTGGACTTGCGGGCCTAGTCCAGCAGCTGTCACTGCTGTGCTGCCCTCACCTGAACCAACAGCCCCGATTACCTCACCACCCCCACTGTGGGGACAGCAGGCTGGACACGTGGGCTCCTGCGGGGCAGCTGGCGTCTCGCCTTCTGCAGGCGCTGCCTGGGGCCGCCCCAGAGCTCCCACCAGCAGGGGTGCTGGCTCCGCGCCCCGCATCTTGGCCAGAACTCTGGCCTCTCATGTTTTTGTCAACTGAATCTCATTTATTTCCCTGACATCAAATGCCTTTTAGTTTTCTTTCTAGCCAGTGGGGACTCCCTTTCTGCAAAGGGACTGTGCATTCTGGGGACCATCTGCCTCTCTCGCAGGCGTGCGTGTGGTGTGTGTGTGTGGTGCATGATGTCTGTGGTGTGTGTGGTGTGTGTGGGTGCATGTGTGTGTAAGGTGCCCCTCTGGGCCTCACACTGGCGCTCTGTCCGGTGTGGGTGTTTGGGACAGGGTTGGGCCTGGGGCTTCCTCAGGAAGGTGAGTGGCGTTCACGCTGTTTCCAGTGCAACGTACTGTTCCCGGCTGCCTGGGGTGTCCAGCCCAGACTGGCCCGAGCGCTGCAGGGCCAGCGGTTGGAGCACCAGGCCCAGCGCAGCCTTGCTCAGCCTCTCCTCTGTCCTTCTGGAACTTGTCCTGACGTGCCCCTCCGGGCCTCTAGCCCTGCTTCCGCGCTCACCTGCGATTCATCTAAGCCTCTCGGGGCTGTGCCCTCGGTTAACCCAGGACCAGCCGTGCTCACCAGCCCTTCCTCTGGGGCCAGGCCAGACCCTACTCATTACAGGAAGCTCCACTTCCGGGACCTGGAATTTGTTTTGCTTTGCCCTGTTCCATCAAGGGATCTCTTGTTCCTTCTTTTTTTTTCTTCCCTTTTTACATAGTTTTTTTTTTTACTGGGACAAAACGCACATAACATAAAATTTACCATTTTGACCATTTTTAAGTGTACAGCTCACTAGCATAAACACATTCACGTTGTTGTGCGACCATCACCAACATCATCTCCAGAACTTTCCATTTCCCCAAACTGCGACGCTGTCCGCATTAAACTCACTCCCCACCCCTCCTCCAGCCCCTGGCACCCACACGTCTACTTTGTCTCTAAATCTGGCCCCTCTCAGGACCTAACGAGTGGACCATGTAGTGTCTGTCCTTCTGTGTCTGGCTTATTTCGCTCAGCATCAGGTCCTCAAGCTCCATCCATGTTGTGTCATGTGTCAAAATGTCTCTCCCTTTCAGGGCTGAGTTACACCCGCACTGTATGTTTTTACCACATTCAGCCGTCAGTGAACACTTGGTTTGCTTCCACCTTTTGGCTACTGTGAAAAGTGCTGCCGCGAACATGGATCTACAAGTACCTGTTTGTGTCTCTGCCTTGGATTCTTTGAGATATTTACTCAGAATTGGAATTGCTGGGTCATATAATGATTCTATGCTTAATTTTTTGAGGAACCTCCATACTGTTTCCCGTGGTGACTGTGCCATTTACACCCCCCGCAGCAGCGCGCCAGAGGCCCGACCTCCCCACACCCTCA
Organism: Lipotes vexillifer; assembly: GCF_000442215.2. Classification (NCBI taxonomy): domain Eukaryota; kingdom Metazoa; phylum Chordata; class Mammalia; order Artiodactyla; family Lipotidae; genus Lipotes; species Lipotes vexillifer. The sequence continues at coordinate 237,765 of NW_006778806.1, forward strand.
TCAGCACTTGGTTCTTTTCTTAAAAAGTATCATTATAGCCACATCCTAACAGGTGTGAAGTGCTACCTCACCGTGGTTTTGACTTGCGTTGCCCTAGAACTAACGTAGTTGAGCCACCTTTTCACGTACTTGCTGACCATTTGTGTATCTTTGGAGAAGTGTCTATTCAAGTCCTTTGGCCATTTTTGAATCGAGTTATTGGTTTTGTTGCTGTTGTTGAGTTTTAGGAGTTCTCTATACATTAAGGATATTAATCCCTTAGCAGATATGGATTTGCAAATACAGTTGACTCTTGAACAACATGGCTTTGAACTGCATGGGTCTGCTCACACGTGGGTTTTTTTCAATAAATGTGTACTAGAGGAGCGGTCGCCAACCTTTTTGGCACCAGGGACCGGTTTCGTGGAAGACAATTTTGCCCTGAGGGTGGGGAGGGGAGATGGTTCAGGTAGTAATGCCAGTGATGGGCTGTGGCGGATGAAGCCTCACCCACCCACCCACCGCTCACCTCCTGCTGTGCGGCCCAGTTCCTAGCCGGCCACGGACTGGTAGTGGTTAGGGTTAGGATGTGGAACTTCAAGTACAGAGGGCCGACTATAAAGTTTTACTCAGATTTTCGACTGCTGGGCAGGGGGTCGGTGCCCGCAACCCTCAAGAAGCTGCTCGGGAGTCGGTTATGCTTTCTCCCGCTCCGCGCGTTGACTTTTCCCTGTTGGCAGTGTCCTTTGATGATCAAAAGTTTTTCATTTTGATGAAGCCCAATTCATTTATTTTTACTTTTGTCGCCTGTGCCACTGGTGTCATATCCAAGACATCATTGCCAAACCCAGCGTCAGGATGTTTCCCCCTGTCTCCTTCTAGGAGTTTTATAGGTTTAGTTCTTACGTCTATGTCTTTGATCCATTCTGAGTTAATTTTTTCACGTGGCGTTAGGTCAGAGTCAAACTTCATTCTTTTGCTTGTAGATATCCAGTATTCCCAGCACTGTTTGTTGAAAAGACAGGGAATTCCCTGGCGGTCTAGTGGGTAGGACCCTGTGCTCTCGCTGCCAATGGCCTGGGTTTGATCCCTGGTCAGGGAACTAAGGTCCCACAAGCCATGTGGCGTGGGCAAAACCCCCCAAAAACAAAAGAAACGCCTTCTGCCATTGAACAGTCTTGGCAACCTTGTCAATTATTATTATTTTTTATTTCTGAAATGAAAATATAGTTTATTACAAAAAGTTTACTATATTCATAAATTATAAGAGAAAAAACAATGAAGTCATTTCCAAAGATGTCAAAAAGGGACTTAATATAATTTAACAGGCATTTCTAATTCAATAAAAGTTATTAGCATATTACAACAAAAAGAACATAAGAGAAACTAAAAGCAACATTAGATTAGATTAATAGTGAAACACTAGCAGCCATTCCATTAAAGTCAGGAAGAAGACAGTGATACTCACCATCTCTGCTATTTAAATCACGCAGGAAGTCAATTTAATAGGCCAACTAAAAAAATTCTAAAAATATTAGAAGAGACAAACTTTTCACTATTTTCAGATGTTATCATTGTCTTCCTAAAAATTTCAAGAAAATGAACTGGGAGAGGACTTCCCTGATGGTCCAGTGGTAAAGAATCCACCTTACAATACAAAGGACACGGGTTTAGTCCCTGGTCAGGAAACTAAGATCCCACAGGTCGTGGGACAACTAAGCCCACGCGCCACAACTAGAGAGCCTGCGTGCCTCAAACCACAGTGCCCACGTGCTCTGGAACCCGCACACCACAACCACAGAGCCCACATGCCCTGGAGCCTGCATGCCACAACTAGGGAGAAGACTGTGTGCCTCAACAAAGAGCCTGTGCACCACAACGAAAGATCCCGCATGCCACAGCTAAGAGACCCAACACAGCCAAAAATAAATAAAATAAATAAATATAAAAAAGAGATTAACTTGTATTTTTTTAAAAAAAGAAAACGAGCTGGTAAATTATTAGAAAAATAAGAGTGTAGTATAGTAACAAATTAGAAAATAAATATTCTGAAATAAGTAGCTTTCTATATACTGGCAACAGACAGAAATATGACAGAAAAATCCATTCAAAGTTGTGACAATAAAGCGGCCAAATATCTAGGAGTAAGTGTAAATTTAAAATAAATGAATAAAATCTATATGAAGAAAACTGTTCAACATTGCTGAAGAACAGAGAAGAAAACCTGAACATGTGGGGTGACATACCATGTTCATAGATGAGGAAATTCGATATTGTCAAGATGTCAATTTTCCCCCAAGTAGATTTTTAGATTCAAAGCAATTCCATTAAACATATACTACATTTGAAAGAGTGAAATTGTATAATCTACATAAAAGATGAAAATAGTGCAATGAGCATTTGTGCACCCCTCACCTCAATTTACCGGTTGTTAGCATCTTGCCACCTTTACTTCATCTCAACTACTTTTCTTTCCTGAACGTTTCGAATGTAAGTTGCAGACAGCAATGTCACTCTGCCTCTGAAAACGTCAACACGCATCTCCTAAGAATTAAGGCATCAGTTTCACACTTGAGACAGTTAACAGTAATACTACAGTTCCACCAGAAACAGTGCTTGTCAAATTTTACTACACATGGGAGCCACCTGGGGATCTTGTCAAAATGCAGATTCTGATTCAGTGGGTCTGGAGTGATGGCTGAGGTTCTACATTTCTAACATGTTACCAAATGATGATGATGATGCTGGTCTGGCAGAACAAACACACTTGGAGTTTCAAGGATCAAATATTGTTCCTTCTATACCCCCTTCCCAGGTTATCACTCCTCTCTCCTCCTCTAAAGAAGGAACCATTATCTTAAACTTGGTGTATTTATTCCTATGCATGTTTTCATACACTTATTAGATATAGGTATCCCTTAACTATACACAGTATTGAACTTTACATACGGTATCACATTGAATATATTCTTGGGCAACTTGCTATCTTCATTCAGCATTATGTGAGGTTTATCCATGTTGATAAATGTAGTTCTGAGCCATTCATTTTAACTTCAACAAATCTTCCCCATGGAGATATGGCTGATGGGTAGGCTGGCTGCAGAGAACTCGCAGAAGTGTGGTGATGGAGGGGTTGGTATTTGGAGTTGGACATTAACCAGGCTGCTTCATTTTCCATTGTGAGGTTGTAATTCACAAACAACCTGGCTTATACAGTTCTGGAGGTGGGAATTTCAACATCAAGGCTCCAGAATATTCGATGTCTGGTAAGGGCCTGCTTCCTTGTTCATAGATAGCCATCTTCTTGCTGTGTCTTCATGTGGCAGAAGGGCCCTTGTCAGTGATTTTGACTTTGCTCATGGTGTATATTTTGCCTTGATGGAGGGTTTTTTTGGTTTGTTTCTCTCACGTGGTTAAATGTATCTCTCTTTGCTTTTATGGCTTCTGGACTTTGAGGCTTGGTTAGAAAGGCTGCCCCTACTCCACGGTTATAAAGGGATCTATCTTCCCAGGGTTTCTTCTCGTACTTTTATGGTTTTATTCTTCTATATTTAAAGCGCTGACGCATTTGGAGCTCATCCTGGTGCTCTGTGAGAGGCATGGCTACAACTTACTTTCTTCTAGGCAGCTGCACAGTGTCCCAGCGTCAATCGAAAACACCACCTCCTCTCCCCCACAGCCACGGATTTGAGGTGCCATCTTCAGCCCACACTAAGTGTCTGCAGGCATGTGGGTCAGTTTCTACATTTCCTATTCCACACTGTGGTTCATGTATCACGTGACAGGACACTATCACCTTGATAATCGAAGCTTTGTGATATGAATTCATGTGAGAGCTAAACCTATTCTTGCTTATTTTTCTATTTGACCAGTTTGCCAAATTGAAAAGGGAAGATGAGCTTTTAGCAATTTTTATCGTTGATGACACTGAGCTGTGAAGCGCCTGGGGAGAACCCTCTGCGCTGGTGAGTCTTCCTCTCCAAGAACATGGTGTCTTCCCGCCGCCAAGTCTCTTGTAATGCCCTGGAGTGTTTTAAAGTTTCTCTCAAACAGGTTTGCACTATTTCCTGTTAAGTTTATTCCTGTTGTCAAATGTGCCTTTTTCACTCATTTATCTTCTAGAGTCTGTTTACATCTATAAAGACTCTACTGATTTCCGAGCAGTTGTCTGCACCCTCTTCCCACACCCTCTGCTGTGGATGGATTCCAGTCCACTCTCCTGTGCCGGCGGGGCACAGTCACGTGTCTCCCGTGATGCCGGCGTCACCTCCTCCCCAGTTGCTCATGTTCTCCGCCTCTTGCTCGGCTGCGTGGGCCAATGTTTCCAAGATGGCGCAGGTCACCTCGGGGATGGTGACACATCTCCAGCTCTGCTCTGCTCTGCCTGGCACTGTGGTCCTTCTGACTCCTTTTTTTCCAGGTGTTTTGCTCTCCTTCATGACAGAGATCTTCCCTGAATGTCTGGTGCCCTTGGCTGTTAATTCGTGTTTAAAGCGGGGACTGGGGCTTCCCTGGTGGCACAGTGGTTAAGAATCCGCCTGCCAATGCAGGGGACACAGGTTCAAGCCCTGGTCTGGGAAGATCCCACATGCCGCGGAGCAACTAAGCCCATGCGCCACAACTACTGAGCCTGTGCTCTAGAGCCCGTGAGCCACAGCTACTGAGCCCACGTGCCTAGAGCCTGTGCTCCGCAACAAGAGAAATCACCAAAATGAGAAGCCCGTGCACCGCGACGAAGAGTAGCCCCCGCTCGCCACAACTAGAGAAAGCCTGCACGCAGCAACGAAAACCCAACACAGCCAAAAATAAATAAATTTAAAAAAAAGAAAAAGAAAGCAGGGACTGATAGTTGATAACAACGTGGGCAGACTGGGGCTTGGTAGCTGGGGCAGCTTCCTGTTTCTGCGGCCTCAACGATGCAGCTGGGAGCTGACCCTCCAGCTCTGCCCACCCCATGGCTAGCCACTAGAATGTGGTTGCCACCTCCTGTTGGCCAGCCCTCCAGCCCAGTTCTGTCCTGTGGGTTCTTGCCTTCCTCAGAGCCCTCTGCAGTCATTTCGGTGGGACTCCTCAGAAGCAGAAAGGCACAGGTTTGCCCAGCTTTCTGTGTGAGGCTGGACGTCTGCAGACCCTTGTCAGGGGAGGTCTTCTCAGACCTAGGCCTCAGCCTGAGGTCGCTGCCCTTCTGTGGGCACATGTCCCCATCATGTGGGGTGCTGGGGCCCTGCAGTGACCACTGCAGATGAGGGCAGCTCTCGTGGGACTCAGGCTGGAAAGGGCAGGGACCAAGGGACTGGTAGGGCCAACCTGTGCCAGCCGGGCTTGTCCCTGAAAGACGAAGCCTGACAAGGCCCAGGTGTGGGGAGATGCCAGGGAAGAGCCTTCCATGCCGAGGGTGCACCAGGAGGGGACAAAGAGGATGGACACCCTGCAGGACAGAGAGACGGCAGCCTGGTGCCCTTCAAGGCCACGGCAAGTGGCTGACATCACCCAAGGGCTGGCCGCAGTGGAGGAAGAGGCAGGATGACACCGGAGGGGCGGCCAGGGTGTGGGGGACACTGCAGGGACTCCGTGCCCCCAAGTCAGAAAGCTGGGAGTCTGCGGAGAGGGGTCTGCACCCCTTCCCCACCGCCCCAGAAGCCCCTCTCCTCTGTGCCACCTCCTGCCTCCCAGCCTCATCCCCACACACCCCTTACCCACAGGGGCCCCCACCTCTAGGAACTGCAAACTTGGCAGGTCGCCCCTGCCCAGGAGCCGCCCGGCCCCTCCATCGGCAGATGCACAGCGGGATGGCCCCATGCCCCGGCCCCTCGCGAGAAGTCCTTGCCCCCGACAGGTACACGCTTGTGTGTTCTATGTCCTACCTGGCCCATCCTGAGATGCTGGCCTCACGGAAGCTGAGGGGCGGCTGGTTTCCGGCAAGGGCACAGCTGGCGGGGCACACGGAGCCCGCTTTCTTTCTCCACCACCTTTTCACTAAACCTTCGACCTCGAGAACACCCACGCAGACGGGTCGAAGCACACAGCTCCACGGCCTTCACTGAGCCTGGCCTGCCTCAGGCCGGATCCATCTAGCCTGGCCTGGACCCTGACGCCCAGGGAACAGTACAGAACTCCTGGGGGCGTGGCTTCTGTTGCTTGTGAAGCGCCCCCGGGGCCAGAGCAGCTGCCCACCCACTGAGTTGGGAGGCAGGCAGAGGTACCTCCAGACTGGGGCTGTCTCAAAGCAAAGCCTCCAGAAACATTTTGGCCAGACTCTGGTTGACAGGTCCTCCTGCTGACTGACCGTCTGCCTGCTCAGCAGGACACTGTCCCTGCTCTGGGGGCAGAGCTCCCCCTGACTGCGATCCCTCCGCTCGGTGGTGCCCGGGGTTGGGTTGGCCGGCAGAGGGGCAGAGCCCACAGCTGTGGGGGACAGGAGGGGCCACGCCCACCTTGGTGCCCACCCAGGGCTCTGGGAAGAGAATGCTGACGCTCTGCATGGCCCCCAACCCAGCACCTGCTTCTTATCAGACGCTGTTTGGCCCTCCACCAGCTCGAGAGGCCCCTCTCCACCCACACCTCCCCAGCCAGTCCCCGGGGTTTCCAGAGAGGAGCCCGGGGGCCCAGAGGCCACAGCCCGCTTCAGCTTACCCAGTCCTGAGTCTGCAGCACCTGCTGACTGCTGCTCGGGGGCCCCGGGCTGGCCCCAGGCCACCGCTGGGCTTGGTGGAGCTGAGGGCTGCCCGTTCTCTTGGGACGGCTGCGACTCTGGCATCTTCCCCAGGAAGGCCTTAAACAAACGCTTCCCGCTGTCCATCTCCAGCCCCTTGAGGGGCTCGCCTGCACCTCTGGGGCTCTGGGGGGTAGGTGCCCATGGCTAGCTGGGCCCCTCGGGCAGAGGGAGGCCGCGTCAGGATCTGCGCGGCTCATCTTCCAGCCACTGCCCAGACAGTGCTGGGTGGGCCTCAGCCAGGGACACCCAGCAGGGTCGACCCCTGTGGGTGTCCTGGGTCCCCAGCTCCTACAGCCATTCTTCTCCACATGGTCAAGCCAGGCCGGAGCAGCTGGGCCGCCGCCCTGCCCGGCCTCCTGCAGGCTCCCCCAGGGACGCCCCCTCTCCCACCGCGGCTTCAGCCGCGGCTCCAGCTCCTTGGATGTGCCCCCAGACGGCCCAGGTGCGTCTCCTCAGGACCCTGCCTGCGGGGCGCTCTGAAAGCGCGGAACGACCAGGAGAGAAAGAAGGGCCCCCCCCAACTCTCCCCGTCTCCCTCCTCCCGACCCCTGTGACGCCCGACCCCTGACCTCGACGCCCCCGGGCCACACCCCCAAGGTCCAGGCTCTGCGCCCCCCGCCCGCACGACCACGCGTGAAGACGCCGCAGCAGACGGCAGCCGCCCCCTCTCCACTCCATGGGGTCTGGGGATGAGGAGTTCGCTGAGGGGTGGTAGGGCAAGGGTCATGGGGACACGCGGCGAGCGTCAAAGGGAGGGAACCATGGGAGGCGGCGGCCAGCGGGGGAGGGGCGGGATACACTACGGGTACGGAGGTGGGGGAGAGG
>NW_006778806.1:246590-247324 GCF_000442215.2 Lipotes vexillifer
GGGGGGGGGGGGGGGGGCACACTGGGTTACGGGAGCGTGGGGGAGGGGCGGGGCACACTACGGGGACGGGGGCGGGCCCATTGTGGTGGGAGGGTCAAAGGGTGGGGCCCACAGCGGTTCCGAAAGGCCCGAGGGGGCGGAATCGAGCCCCACGAACTTCCGCTTGGACAGGCTCCGCCCTGCCGTTTCCGCTTCCGGCCCGTTTCCGTCCCTGCGTCCTGGGCTCACTTGTCAGGGGCCGACCGGGCTTCCGCTCACCACGCGGACCTGGTTTCACTCCGGTGTCCGTGGCCCAGGGCTTCATCTCGGGCTCTCGAGGAGTCCCGGCCCCGCGCCGCTCGGAGGGGCTCGCCTCGCAGACGCCCCCAGCCGTCCGCGCCCTGACCTCAGGCCCCCTGGGGTCCCCGCCTCGCGTGGGGACCTCGGAGCGCCGGCCCGCGACGGGCGGGCGGAGCTCTCGCCTGGACGGATGGAGGGGCCGAGGCTGCTCGAGAGGAATCACACAGTAGGCGAGGGAGGGCCTGGGAGTGCGCCCCGCGTTTATTAGTGTCGCATCAGCACCTTAAAATACTCCACGTGGTCACATAAAGTGAGATTAGAATCTGTTTTCCAAAAACGCTATTTACATTAATCCTGTTTTCCATTAAAAAAAAAAACCACCTAGCAACACGTACATCCTAGAAACCAAACAATGCACAAAGAACTGGACGGGGGGGGGGGGGCGGGCGGGAACC
>NW_006778806.1:247495-261840 GCF_000442215.2 Lipotes vexillifer
GGGGGGGGGGGTCAAGGAACAGGTGTAGGGGTCAGGCAACTGGCCTTTGGGAGCAAGTGGCCCGGTCTTGTCATGAGGAACCTGTTCTGGGACAAAGGCCAGTCAGGTCTTCATATCTGGGAGTGAGGAGAGGGCAGCAATGCTGGCCCTGGCTGCTCTGATCTGCCTGCCGCTGCACAGACACCTTTGGTTCTGGGCCCAGAGTCCCTCTCCTTCCGGATCTGCAGCTGTGACACTGACTCGGGACACCGGCCTGCATGCCCTGAGGAGATGGGGACCCAGGGGACCGACACGAGGAGGGAGAAGCTGTGGCCCGGATACAGGGCTGGAGCTCACCTCCACAGGACCTCAGCGAGGGCAGAGCTTGCCCACACCATGCCACCAGGCCCACGAGGAGCCTGGCCTTACCCGAAGGTGGCTGGTGGCTTAACCTTTGAGTCCTAGGGACCATTGGTCACCCAATGGGCTGAGGACCCCTGCTTCTGTCCTGTGGGTCATGGTCTGGGGCCTGTGTTCCTCACATGCCCCCACCGCCCTCCATGTGCTCACGGCTGCACTGGCTCAGTCACAGACGGCTTTGGCTTCTGCGTCACCTTCCTCCCAGGGACAAAGTGCTTTTGTATGTATCCTCAGAACAGCTCCATGAGGTAGGCTGGGGAAACGTGACCATCCCCGTTTAGCCGATGGGGAAACCGAGGCACCGGCGTGAGCAAAGCCCAGGCCTCCAAGTGAGTTATGGTGGTCGGGGTCATCTGCACGACCTCCTGGGCCCATAAACAGTGTGGCCGGTGGGCCCCGTGGCACTGGACAGACCACAGCTGGGCTCTGCAGGCCCAGCGGCACAGGGTGGAGGTGCGGGGTGTCTTCTCCTTGTGGGTACAAGGACACAGGGAGGCGTGAGGAAGACAGCTCACAGTAGGGATGGACGGAACATCAGCCCCCTTCAGCCCCCTTTGGCCCTTCCTCTAAAACTAGCTCTGCAGCTGGAAAGCTAAGTCAAGGGTGTGTCATCTGCACCTCCTTCCTGTTGAGTGTGACCTTTGGAAACTCGAGCAGTAACCAAGGCCCTGAGGCCAGTGGTGGGAACGAGGGGGGCAGGCTCAAGGTCCCCAGGCTGCTTCTGAGTGTAGCTGCAGGTAGATGCTGCACAGGCCGCCCAAGGGGTCCTCAGCTCAGCGGCCTGCACCCTCACCCAGTTCCTTCCCAGGGAGGGGCAGGGCCCCTAGTCCAAGGTCATGTCCAAATGCTGTCTGCCAGCTAGGTCCAAGGCCCTCAGCCATGGATACTCGGACCCTGTACAGCCACCTGGGGGAGGTAAGCAGGTAATAAAATAGGCCATTTTCCATCCGCCGAGTGGGACCCCTCTGTGCCACGGGCTGTTGGTGAGGCCTGTCCTCCAGAAGAGCGGGAAAGGCCTGCAGCCTGTTTGTGTTTGGCACTGTTTCTGAGCACAGCACGTGTGGCTCTCGGCCCTAGGAAACTGGGCTCACAGCCCCCTGGGTGGGTCACCACGGTCCTACCGCCACAGCTGCCAAGGGGCAGGAGCAGGGGGGCTCTTCCTGTGGAGTGCTGGGGTGCAGGCCTGTGGGGCAGTGGGAGGACTGGCGAGGACCCTGGCCTCAGGTGGAGGGTAGGCTTGCCCCCCTCCGCAGGGACCCAGACCACAAACACCTCCGTCCTGAGGAGCCCGGCCTAGAGGTGGGGTCCCAGCTTCACCCACAGCCCCAACGGGGCTTGGCCCCTATGGTCTGGCCGCCTTGTCTGAGCTCTAACTGGCCACATTAGTGTTGCAGATGACAAATACCTGGCTGCCTGGCCAAACACCTCCCAGCCAGCAGGGGGGCTGGGGTGGGGGCAGGAGGTGGCAGCTGCGGAAGCCACTGTGCCCACTAAGTTTGGGGCGGGCACAACTCGCAGAAGCAGAGCGGTGCCGCGGGGACGGCCCGGGGGGAGCAGTGGGTGTGGGGGGCTGGGACCCCGGGCAGCACAGCTGGCTCTGCCTTAGCCCTAAGGGGCTGTTGGGGCTTCAGAAGAGCAACGTCTGTTCGGCAGCTACATTGCAACATGTATTTGAAAGCATTAAAAATATCCGCTACTATAAAACGGCCACGGCCCCCTGTGGCTGGAGTTTACTGGGATCCACGAGTGGGTGGTGCTGGGGCATCTCTTGGCTGGTTGGTGGCTGGGGCCCAGGGCTGGGCTGACTGGCCTGACCGGCCTCTGTTCCACCCAGGACGCCCCCGACAGAAGGCTGGCCTTTGGCCTCTGGCCACCCAGCTCGGTGCCTGGGCACACAGGCAGCCTGGGGTCCGGGTGGCCGCCTGCCGGACCCTGGCTCCAAGGAAGCAGAGTCCTGGCTTTCAGAAAGGACAGGACGCAAAGGCAAGAACCCTTCTTGTGGGGGGGCTGGGTGGGGGGAGTCCTGAGGCCACAACACAACCTTCCACGATTCTCAAGTTCAACACTGTCCGCCTGACCTCCCACCCCTGCCGGAACGTTCTGGTTAATAAGCAGAGCAGTTGTGGGGTCCCGGTGGGGGGATGCCCCGTTAGTTTCCAGGTAGTGAGCATGTTCATACTTAAGACTGTTTTTCTCTGGGTTTTTAAGGGTCTGTCTCTGCAGTAAACTGAAATGTTAACAGAAAAGCAGCTGGGCCCCTCCCGGTGCTCGGCCATCGCAGGGCTGCAGGGCGGGGAGCCGGCGCGGCCCCTTGGCAGGCGGGGCTAAAAGGTGGACTTGGAGTGTCCGAAGATGCAGATGGGGAAGTGCTTGACGTGGGAGGACCACTGGGCCGCCAGCTGGAAGAACTTGACGTCGTTCCACTCCACACCGTCGATGAGGACTGTGGGGGACAAGACCGCCTGACCCACCTGCCCCTCCTCCAGGCCGTGGCACAGAACGAGGCTGGAGGGCCTGACACCCCCGGGGACTCCCAGGCTCCCAGGCAACACTCGCTGGCTCTCAGTGGCCCCGTAGGAAGAGGTCTGGGACGGCCCAGCCCACCTTGCTGACCTTCCTGCCAGCTGCCCACCACCGCCCCCACGGCCAGCCCCTCCCCGACTTCAGGGGACCTGCTTGTCCACAGCCCCTCTGCCTCAGCAGGGGCCTGCAAACCCAATTTGAAACACTCTCCACTTAAACCAGAAAATCAACAGAGGCAGGCAGACTCGAGCTCATGAAAAAAGAAAAATCTCGAGAGCTCCATATTCTGTTAGTTGCAGAGAATCTTCTATAGAAAGTCTGAGATAAAGCACAAAAGACTGAGAAGTTACTTCTCAGAATTGGAAAAGCTATTCCACGCACACAAATAGCCTCATCCACGTGTGTTCAAAGCTCAAACCACGTAACATGACTTCATAGCAAACAAAAGCATTTCCTGAGGTGAACTTAGAAAAGCCACCCAGCTCGGCTCTGGTTTACTTCCATATCCTACCCCACCACACACACTCCCGCTGGGGGACAGAGAGAGAGACAGAGGGAGAGACGGAGACGGAGACAGAGAGGGAGGGAGGCAGCGCTCACCCCGCAGCATGTTCTGCTGGTGCTTGGCGGTGCAGATGAGACGGCTGATACCCTCAATGCACTGGCTTTTGGACTCTACATCCTTGTCCTTGGTTTTCTTGGGCAAAAACATCACTAGGAGGAAAAGGGGCTGTGCTGCCCTCCCGTTGCCCCTCAGGGATGGGGGGCAGCAGGGGCTGTGGGCGCACCTCGGCCCTCGGGCCCTGCTCATCCGGACCCCCTTCCGCACGGACCCCGCCTGCACCGCCCGCCCGCCAGGAGGCCTGCGGAGCCCTCGGGGCCTGCCGGGGCTCTGGCCGGAAGCGGCCCCCGGGCGTCCCGCCGCGCCCGCCGCCCGCCTCACCCTTCTTGTTCTTCTCCTTGGTGACCACGGTCATGGACATGGTGGGCGGGGCCGCGGCCTCGCCGCGGCCGGGCAGCCTGCTGACCTGCAGGGACCGGAAGGCGCACTTGAGCGTGCTCTTGGCGGCGGGCGGCTCCCTCCTCTCCGCGTCCCTCTTCCTGTCTGCGGCCTGGGCTGCCGTCCAGTAATCCACCTGCAGCCCCATCAGCTCGGCGCCGACGCCCTGGCTGTGAAAGACGAGGGAGGCTCACCCCTCCGTCCTCAGCGGGTGACGGCAGCACCCCCGCGGCTGGCCCAGGCGAGGAGGCGCCCGCTGGTGCCTGTGCTGCCTGATGTCGGGGGACCGCTGGCAGCAGCTGAGGACGGAGGGGAGCTCGGGGCCCAGAGGCCGCTGGCGGGCCGTCCTGGTCTCCTGGGGCAGCCCCGTGCGCACCCGTGGCTCCAGCGTCGTCACGATGCTGGGGTCACCTGCCGCCCGCCCACGCTGCCGCTCTGTCTGGCGGGCCCAGGCCCACAGCCCCCTTGGAGGTGCGGCCTCAGGGCCCAAGTCCTCCCTGACCCTGGGGCGGGCCTGCCTGGGTGAGCTCTGCTCACAAGAGCCCCGAGGGCAGCCGACAGGGGCTGCGGACCCCCCACCCACTGTCCCCGCACCTTCTACTCACATCTGAGTTTCCAAAACCCCCTCTGTGTGCAGAGCACCCCGTATTTATACTCTGTAGTTCCCGTCCCTAGGAAGGCAGGGGGTGGGGCGAGGTGGGGAGACACCAGGCCAGGACTGAGCAGTCCAGCGCCCTGAGCCACTTGTCTGATGAGCCTGGGTCGACACCACCACGGCCCCTGCAGGGCCGCTGAGCCCACCTTCCGCCATGACCCTCTGCTTCCTGGCACCCCAGGGTACGGACGACCAGGGACCATGAGGACCTGCCAGTGTTCTCAGCACAGTCCCTGCTGTGCTGGGGGGACGGGCGGCGTGAGCTGGTGGTCAGCGTCCGCCCACATGGCCGCATTTACCTGGGGGAGGACAGGCCCCCGCTCACCGACGGGGAGGAGGGCGGGGTGGGTGAGGCCTCCTTGGCCGCGGGAGATGTGGACGGCGGGGTGGACGAGAGTGCGCTGGAGCCCGAGGGGGCCGCGTCATCTGAGTCACCTTGGGAAGGAGTCAGGGGCCAGTGCTGAGCTCCCCCGCTGCTCTGCCCCAAGCCCTCTGGACCCAGACATGGCAGGGAGGCCAGGCAGCTGTGGGCTGGGTGGGGGCGTGTGTGGGAAGCGGGAGACCCCCCCCCCCCACCGCTCAGGCTGAGGGGGAGCTGTCAGGCCTCCAGGGTCAGGGGTGGCCCATCCATGGGGAGCAGAAGCCCCTCAGCAAGGTGCGTGTTGGTGCTGGGGCTGCCCCGGCCCTCCTGCATCCCAGCCCCCGATGCAGGGATGATGGAGTTACCTGAAGTGGCCGAAGACGGCTCCACTATTCCAACCTTCACCACCTAGAAAGCAACAAGACGTGCTGGCAGTGGCCCGGGGGTGGTGCTGGGACTCCACACCGGGCAGGGACCTGTTTTCCTACCACCCATCCTCCATATGTCCCCCCAGCCCCCAGGAACTCCTGGGGCCGAGCCAGGTCCCAGCCCCTCAGTCTGTGGGGCAGAGCTAAGCTCAAGGGAGCCACTGCCTGCATGGTCAGCCACGGCACAGGCCCTGCTGAGGGACCTTCCTGTGCAGGGGGCGTGTTTGGGAGACGCCCTTGAATTAAAGCAAGCTCTGTGGCCATCCTGCACTCCCGGGACGAAGGCTGCCAGCCGGCCCCTGGCCTGGCCCTGACCTGTGGCCAGCATTCAGGACACACGTGGCCTCCGGCAGGACTGGTGCCCTACCTCCACAAGCAATCTCTCAGGTCCCACACCCTGGACTCAGCAAACTGCGTGCCCGTGAGACTGGCGGGTGCAGACGTCAGCGGGTCAGGTGCTAGAGTGAGGGAGCCCTGCCCAGCGGGGTACAAAGGCAGCCCTGGGGCCTGCTCCAAACCCGCGTGGGCTGCCGGTGGGGGGTGGTGGTGGTGGTGGTGGTGTCCTGGCCCCACCCTGACCAGGGTGGGAGCTGTGTCACGTGAAAGAAATCACGACAACAGCTCCTGCCTCGGTCATGTGGTGGCATCTCAAGTGCAGCCAGCGGGACAGGCCCTCCTGTCACCGCAGCAGCTTTCTCAGGACAGGCTGCTCCGAACCAGCACCCTCCAAGTACAGCCAGCAGCCACCTGACGCCTGAGCAGAGTGAACCATGGCCTAGAGGCCCTGTTGTCTGCCAGGCTGCCGTATGGCCCTCACAGCAGAGGCCGGGCTGGAGACCACGGTGGGACCACAGGCTGTGGACGCGTGGCCTGGCCGGCGAGGAGGAGCCCTTACTCCCTGGCCGTGGGAAAAAGCAAAACCTCCCAACTTACAGGGATGATCCCAGCCGAGCAAGCCTGCCCTGCGGCTCCCAAAGGACAGAGGCAGCCCTCTGCCCCCACCCCAGGCGGGGCCTGTCCTGAGGCCCGCCGACCCTCGGTACCCCCTGAAGAGCCGAGCCTGACACTGGGCCCGGACACCCAGGACGGTGCTGAGAACTGGATCCTCACCCCCAGGTGGGCTGCCTGCTTCCACAAGTCAGGCCCCAGCAGAGCCGGGGCAGCGATACGCCTGGGCTCACCCCCCAACCTCAGCAAGAAAAAACAGAGAGCTTTAGGGTGGGAGAAATGTATAAGGCAAGTCCTCAGCTCAAACGGGTGAGGAAGGTTCTGGAACACATTAAGTTAATGCAAGAAGAGAGTGATTATAAAAGACCTCTTGGCAGATAAACGGTCTCCCAGCAGCAGGTGGAGCCAGCCAGGCGGCAGGAAAGCTTTGGGCAGGGCGCTGCCTGCCCGAGCAGTACTCACCCCTACGAAGGGAATGAACTTCTGAGAGGACTCTTCGTCGGGGCTAAGACGAGGGAAACAGACAGTTAGCGCTCCCCCCGAAGGACAGGCCCTTTCGGAGTGGCCCTGCCCCACCCACTGCCTCGCTCCCACCCTCCCGCAGGACGCCTGGCCTGGACCTCAGACCCGCAAACCCTTCTGACATACAGCAACGGCAAACACATCTCTGCACCGAGGTCCAGAGGCCCACGGGACAGCCCAGAGGGGAAGGGAGTGCAGCTTGGCCCAGGAATCTGCCACTCTAGCCTGGGGGCTGGGGCTCGGGGCAGCCAGCCCAGCCCAAAGGTCTTCCTGCTGGCCCCACTCACTGAGCCCCAAGAGAGGCCGGCTTTCTGTGCCCCCAGGATGCCCCAGGAACAGTCTGGGTCTCTGCCAGTGATCGGGGGTGACTGTCCCAAGCCAGGCTAGGGAAGTTTTCTCCCAGATGGTCTGGGTAAAGCTGGTGCCCACTGTGGGGCGGGGCCTAGCTCCAGGACTTTGACCTCGGTGATGGGGTGCACACGCCACGTTCTAACAGAACGATGCCCCAAGAGGAGCCCGAGGGCGAGGCCGAGGCTCTGTGGGCTGTGCTGCTGTACTGTGCCCACGGGCTCTGCAGGACTTCTGGCAGAACCTCAGCCTCGCCAGAACCGCTGGTCACAGCCCATCGGTGGCAAAGGCATCCAGTGTCCAAGGGCCCTGGGTGCGGGTGTTGGCAGGAGCCGAGGGGGTGCAAACCTGTCTCTTCCTCCCCCTCTTTCCCAGCCAGGGCTGCTCCTGTGGCTCAGCTGGCAGCAGGCTGCCCTCGCCTGGTGTCTGCCTTAGCCTGGGCTGTGGTCCGAGGGGCTCTCCCGCAGGACTGACGCTCCACCGGCGGCTGGGAGAGCGCCTCCTTCTTGGCCGCCTCTGTGTAGGTCCCCAGGGCGGGGCCGGTCCTGGGCCTTCTGTCCCTCCCCCCAGCTTCAGGGAAGATAGGCGCCCCCTCCCCGCTTCCTGGGCTGGCGGCGTCCACCCAGCCGTGGGCCATTTGTCTCATCTCCCTAAACCAGAGCCTGTCGTCAAAGATCGACTCTCCTGTGGGTGAGTCCACACACGCGCGCCACGCAAGGCAGTGGCCCAGGGGTGTCACTCAGGGAGAAGCCTCTGCTCCAAGCAGGCTGTTGGGGGGCCTCCCTGGGCACCAATTCCCGGGACCAGGGGGACCAGGAGCCCCACGTCGCCAGAGCCTTCAAGAGGCCCTCCCCTCCCTGCCCCTGTGGGGGGTGGAGGCCTGCACCTGGCTGGCGGTCCCCATGAAGTGTGGCCACCAGCGGGCCAAGTGACCCTGGCCCAGGGGCCAGCACAAAGCGCTGTCAGGCTGGTCCCGGCAGGAGTTGCCCCCCCACACCCAGCACCACAGCACCCATCAGCAGGAGCCGCCCCCCCCCCAAGGCGCCCCGGGGATCTGGGCACCCACGACCTCTGCCCCGGCACCACCCACCCCACCTTCGCAAAAGAGACAGCAAACGTCTTTGGGTGAAAGACCCTACGGGTTCAGTCCATCCAACTGAAAATGACCAGATTACCACTCTCTCTCCCCCTTGCAAGAGTACAGTTGGAAAAAAAAACTTCCCTTTTTTCATTTCAAGCAACGACAAATCCTGCGCCCAGACCTCCTTCTGCATGCAGGGTGGCAAGAAGCAGGAAGCCGGGTGGGGTCCTTGGCCCAGCGCACGGGAGGCTCGGACCCTCAGGGCTCCCACCCTCAGCGAGCCACTGCCCGCCCCCACCCCTGCCGCCGCCCCTCCGCCCCCACGATCGGCACGCAGGAAGGCAGGCAAACGGGGGCCTCAAGAGGCGGGACTCAGGAGACTACACGCCACAAACGCCAAAGCCAAGCTGTGCCCCTGGGCCATGCAGACCATATCCAGAACGCGGCACGCGCCCGGCGAGACGGGGGTGACACCAGCTTCCACCGAGACCCCTCAATCTGGACCCCGGATGCGGAGGGGCACACGTGTTCTTGGCAGGGGCAGCGGACAAAACTCCTAGGGCCTGAGCCTTGGCTCTGCGGCAAGGCCCCTGGGCGTGGCTCCTGAGACCCGCACGTGGGGGGAGGTGTAGCGTGCCTCCACTTGAGGTGGGGGGGGCTTGGAGGCTGAGGGGGCGCAGCCCACACGAGGCCGGTGTAGAGGCGCTGGGAAGCCCTCTAGCGGTTGCCCGGGGGGACCAACGGCGGGTCTGAGCCCAGGCCGGGAGCTGGCGCTGGGCAGATAGGCTCCTCCCTGCAGGTGCCCTCATGGGGCCTGGGCTGGAGAGGGACCAGAAGGGCCGTGCCCGCTGCCCATCCTCTCCTGCGTCTCCTGACTCCTCCAGGTGGACAGCAGCCTGTTCTCTGTCACAGCAGGCAAAAGCAGACCTGCTGCGCTTCCAGACCCAGGCTCCAAGCGTGGGTGGCACGCTGCCTTCACAGGGCTCCACCCAGGGCAACCGGAGCCCCCACCCGACCCCTCATGCCGGTGTCACCACTGTAACGCGGAGGCGGGGGCACGAGGCATGGAGGAGGCTCGGGGTCTCCTAAGCCCCGGCTCGAGGCTCACGAGCGCCAACCGCAGCACAGTCGAGAAGCTGTGGCCCAGGCAACGAAGCATGCCGCGGACTCCTGGCGCCTTGGCTAAGGGCAGGGGGGCGGGGAGGGGAGGGAAGCCGGCGCAGGCCCACAGGACAGCCCAAGGGGTCAGCAGGGCACACCACGGCTGGTTTTTCTCTAGCCCCTGAGGCTTGTTTAGCAGGACAGTCCAACGAGCTTAGACCCCTCCTCCTGGTCTGTCCCAGGGCCCAGCAGAGAGGCCACTTGGGACCCAAGGACCCTCCCCGGGGGGCTTTCCCAGGAGAGCAAATAACCTGAGACCCATGGCAGAGAAGCGCCCTGAGGGACCCAGCGCAGGACGCCAGGCAGGCAGGGGCCCTGTGTGAAAGGGCAACTCTGGGAGCATCCGGAGCTCAGCTCCCAACGGACAGCCAAACCGAGGGTGGAGCCGCCTCGGGGGAGACAAGCACTTTGCCCGTGTGCGGCAGTCCCATCCAGGTAAACACGGCCCGGAGCTGCTCTCTGCCACCTGGGTGCAGGGTGGCAGGGGCCTGGAGCTGGCCACTGACCACTGCCGTCACCCAGAGCGAGCTCCCCATCCCCTCTCCCCACCGCCCCCACGTGTAGGGTCAGCATGAATGCCATCCTCCCCCAGCTGCTGGCACCGTGTGCTGGGAGCAAAGCCCACAGTCGGAGAGTGGTGCCAGCACCCGGCAGCTCTCGGGGTGAAACCAGCCCCTGCTGCTAATTTAAGAGGTAACGCCGCCAGGCTTCAGAGATGGAGCAACTCAGGGAGAAGTTCGATCGGCCACTTCTGAAACCCAAACTCAGGACTGAAACAAAGAGCCTGCCCGGCGACTTGCAGGCAGCAGGCTTTTGTCGCTGCAGCTGGGTGGGGGCCCAAGAGTGCAGGCCTGGCTAGGACAGCTGGCAGTGCACCGGGGTCCACCTGCTGACACTGCTAAACAGCCTCAAAGACCAGCCAGCGGGCGGAAGGGGGCACGGCCCCAGGGACAGCAGTACCTGAGGGTAAAGTCAAAATGAAAGTTCTTTCTCCTTTTCAGAAAGCCACCAAAGAGAAAAACATGACGTTATTACATGCTCAGGTGCGACGAGGCACCCCCAGGCATGGCACCAGCACAGTGGTCCCCGTGCCCCTCGCAGAGGAAGAGCCGGGAACCTTGCGCTAGGCTGTGCGCTGGGCACCTGCAGAGGCTTTGGCTCGATTCTACCTCCGCCTCAAGAAGCCATGCACCGCCCCCGACGGGAGCGGGGGTGGGGGTGGGGGGGTGCGTGTACTCCATCAGCCCGGGAGTGGTCTGCCTATTCCTGCCCTTCCCCACCCGGACGTCTCTGGCCGGGAGCTGGCTAAGGGGCCGCTCGATCCCCCAACCTGTGCACCCAGTCCCACCCCGTCCTGGGCACGGCCCCTGACCACCGTCCTGCACTGGGCGGGGTGAGAAACGGGTCTCCCTGCCAGGAAGCCCTGCTGTTGGAGGAGCGTGTGCCCAGGCTGGAGAAAGCAGGTCGTTGCTAGGGGCCAAGCACCAGAACCACTATTCTTGTAACTTTTATTACCGGAAGTCCCAATACATACAACGAGAAAGAAAAAGCGACCGGCTCATTCTAACTCCGATTCGCATCGGGAAAGGGTGCGGTGGTCGAGAACTGGGGGCTGCTCGGATGGCTCACAGGCTCCCCCTGATCCCAGCTTGGCTTCCCTCCCGCAGAGCCCAATGAGCAAGCCAAGGAGATGGGACAGCGAGAACTGCGGGCTCTGCCCACCGAGACCGCAGGGGGACGGCAGGTCGCTGCCACCGCCCCACACCCGCCCAGGCCCCAGGAGGTACCTCTTCTGCTTGTAGGTCAGCATGGCCTCTGCGATGGGCAGCTGGTGGGCGCAGTTGGCCCCCGAGATGTACTGCGTGATCCTCGACACAATGTCCGGCGTGTCCTGCACTGCACGAGGAGACCAGGAGGGGTTCATGGGGTGCTGCACACCAGCACCCCGAATCCAGGCGGCCACGCTGGGGGCGGCTGAGCGGCTCCTCTGGCCGCCACCCTCACGGGGTCCTGGGGAGGGCAGCAAGGCCTGTCCAAGTCCTGAAAAGCCCTCCCCGGGGGCCCGGTCGCCAAGAACCTCTGCGGCTCACGGTGGGCAAAGGGAAGCATCCTGGCGGAGGCTCCACTGGCCCAGCCCGCTGACCCCACCTCCCTCCCAGACACTCAGGCCCCAGAGGGGCCTGAGAAAGGTCACATCTCAGGGCACAGCGAATGACTCGGGTTCTCATGGAGGCTTGGTGGGGTGGGCGCCAGGGCTGGGGGGGCGTGGCAGTGTGGGCTCGAGGGCGGGGGCGCACGGGGCACGGCCGGGGCCGGGGCCTCACCGGCGCTCTGGGCCTCCAGCTTGTTGAACAGGTCTCTCCAGGTCAGATCCTGGAAAAAGTTGTTGTACCGGTAGTCCACGGAGCCCAGGTATCTGGCCACCGGGTGGGAGCCTGCGAACCAAGGGGAGAGCGTCAGAGCGTGCGGAGCCTGCGCGCCGTTCCGCGCCTCCCCGATGACCTCGGCCCCCAACCCCCGGTCCCCAAGGAAGTGGCTTCTCGGCCTCCTTGGAACACAGATCACTCGGCCGGACCAAGGTGTGTCCTGCACACCAGACGGCCTCCCGTGCTGCGGGGAGGGGTCTTCTCTACACCTCAGCCCTTTCCAGGAGACAGATTTGTTTGCAACATATTGCGAAGCCGAAAAATGGGATTTGGGTTTTGATTTGCAGAGGATCTTGGTAACTTTAAGAGGTTAATAACCAACCCCTGCTTGGCACTTTGACAACAAATCCGAGCCGACATCGAGTCGCCCAAGCTGCGGGGCCTGCGGGCGCTCGGAGGGAGGGCGGACACCGCTGCCGGGCATCCGCGTGGCTCCTGCGGAGTCAAGAGCGCCCCTCACCCAGCGGGATGACGAGGAAGCGCATGTAGCCCAGCCAGTCGGGGGTCTTGTGAGACAGCTGCTCCACGAAGAGCCGCAGAATGGCGCTGAGGTAATGCTGCGCTCCCGCCACGGCGATCTTCACGGGGGTCGGGGGCTGGGAATTGCAGTTGCAGCTGCGGTCCCGCAGGCAGGACGAGAGGGAACAGACGCCTCAGGGAGCCGTCCCGCCGCGAAGGCCGCCCTCGCTGGGCCCGAGGGAGGCCCCAGGGCGCCCCTGCTCCCCTCCACCCGGCCTCTCCCGCGGCTCACGCTGATGGAGCCGCCGGAAGCCAGAAGCTCCCGCCCGGGCCACTGCTCTCCACCCGGCTCTGGCAAGACTGCGGGTCGGCGGGGCGGAGCCACACAAAACGCTGGGGTGCGGAGATCCCCAGGGACTCCCGGGCGGCAGCCGCGGAGGGTGTGGGACTCACTATCTCTGTATCCGAGAGACGATGGTGCTGAAGGCCGCCTGGACGTCGGCAGCAGAGCACGTGCACACCACGGGGAGCGTGTGCCGCTGCAGGACGTCTGAGAGGAACTGGGAGGCGGGGGAGGGTGAGCCTCCGAACCACCCACCACCAGCCTCGCCTGTGAGGGCGCCTCGGTCAGGGTCCTCAAACAGGCAAGGCTGGCCAGACACCCCCGCCACTCCATCCTGCGGGATGGACGCCCAGCCCCTGGACGCTCCACCCTGCAGAGGCTGCGCTGCCCCGCCCCCTCCCCTCTGCGGAGAGGATGCACCGCCCCTACCCACCTGCCCCTGCCAGTCCGAGGTGTTGACAAGAATGATGTTTTCGGGGAGCTGGTCATCGGAGATGAGGATGTGGTTTAACTGGTCATACACAGTCTTCCTGGGGATCTGAAGACACAGTGCCCGCTGAACCCAGCGTGAGGGGAACTGCGCCCGCCCCTCACCTGCTCAGCCCACTCCCTCTCCAGCAGCCACCTGGGAGCGCTCAGACACACGGCCTCGCTGTGGACAGTGGCCACGGGCTGAAAGCGCTGCAGGGCCACTGCAGCCCACGGGCAGCGGGGCAGCAGCAGCAGCGGCAGTGGGCTGTCCCGACAAGCCGTCCAGGTAGAGAACAGGCGCCCTCGCCTTGGAGCCGCCCGCCCTGGGACAGCCAGGGCTGGCCGGGGTCCCCGCCCTGGGCTGGGCACCCACCTGCAGCTGGCTCCGAGTGTCCGGGCAACGCTCGTTGTCCAGGCTGTTGGCCCGCTCATTCTGCGGACGCGCCGGCTGCCGCTCCTTCAGCGACGTGCTCCGGCCCCGGCGGCCGGCCTGCTTCCCCTCGGCCCTGTGGGGGAAGGGACAGGCTGGGGCAGCCCGCAGGCACTCACTGCCCCAGGCAAGGGCCACCCAGCAGCAGAGGCAGCTGAGGATGGTCGTGGTGTGCGCTGTCAGGCAGCAGGGCCAGAGGCCACACAGAGCCCACCAACCCCAGAGGGCCCGAGGGGCACCTGTGGGGACTGAGACCTCCCACGCCGGGGCACAAGCCTGGTGCAGCCCGGTGCCCGGCGGCCTGGAGCTCCTCCCGGCCCTGACACAGGCCTCTGTGTGCCCCCGCCAGGCCAGTGCCAGCGCCCAGATCCACTGCTTCTGGAAACTTCCTGTCACAGAAACATAAGACAGGGCACCCTGGTGCTCGAGGTGCCTGTCCTGCTGGGTCTCACGCCAGGGCAGGGGCTGCCATCAGGTGAAAAGCTAGGCTGGGGGTTTCAATACCAAATGCCGTATTAATGCTGGGTTTTGTTTCTCGTTTCTGTGAGTAGACTTGCGTGGGGTGGCAGGCAGGCGGTGGGCAGTGAGGGCTGATCTGTGGGGTACCACACTTGAAAATCGGGGCGTAAGGCCTTATGCAGCGTGTTGAGCGTCGGCTGCACGGGACCGCAGCCCCGGGAGAGGGCGGGGCGGAGGCCCACACCGGCTCTGTGGCCCTCCAGGGGGCAGTGAGCTGTGGGGTGGGATCCGAGGCCCTGAGGCAGTGGTGGGCATGTGACAACTGCGGCCG
>NW_006778806.1:261915-279322 GCF_000442215.2 Lipotes vexillifer
GGGGAGAGGTGACCACGCAGGACAACTCAGAGGGCGAGGGTGGGCGCCCAAGGAAGGAGCAGCAGAGCCGGATCAAGGACCTGCCCGAGGTGGGGGAGGGGAAGAGGGCACGGGAGGGACCCAGAAGGCTCGTCCACCACCAGGAAGCCACCTGAGACCACTGCAACTCAGACCCCAGCTTTTGATGCAGCGCTCACCCAATTACATGACCCACTCTGGGAGGCAGGGGCCTCAGGACCCGGGCCCACAGACGTCCTGTGCTGGACCCCTCACACTTCGTGAGGGCTGCTGTGCTCGTCCACACAGGTGCTGGGTCCAGCTCTCCCGACGCAGAGCGCGTGGGCTCAGCAGGGCACACCCTACATGCTCTGGCGCCCAGCACCACGGGAGCAGCGGCACCTAGCACAAGCCCTGCTCCACTCGTACAGTCCCTGGTCCAGCAGAACGTGAGTCAAGGACAGCGGGGCCTCCCCTGCCCTTGGAGCAGGCAGCCACACCTCGGCCCGGTCAGACCTGCAGGCGCCTAGTTTGGTGTGGATGGGGGGTGGGGGTCCAACGTGGACCTCCCGGGACGGGCCTGGGGACCTGAGTGCTTCCCAGGTGACGCTCATCCGGTCAGACGTTCCCTCCCACACTGGCCCACACAGGCATCGCCGGGCTGATGGCCTCCCTGGGCGGCCAGTCACCTGGTGGAGGGAATGACCAGAGACTCTGTCTTGGTGATCCGCCCGCTGGGTGGCAGCTTCTCGGTGAACAGGTCCAGGGCAGAGGTCTCCACCTCCGGGCTGTCCTCGGGCTGGGCTGGCTGCTCCCCCGGGGCGGGTGCGCTCTGATGGACAGAGAATGGCGCTGGTCAGGAACACACGCCCCTCCGGGGCCTCCTCTCGGCCATGCACTCCTGTGCCAGACAGGCCTTGGTTTGGGTGAGACTGCTTAGGCCTCTCTTGGTCTGGTGGCTCCCTGCGTGTGGACACGGCCACGTGCTGCCCTGGGAAGCGAGCTTACTTCACCCTTCAACCACAGGGCTCCCAGTCCTGGCTGCCACCGGGAGACCAGCACCAACCCTCCCCAAACCTCCTCTGGACCTTCCCTAAGAACCCTCACAAGGGCAGCAGGAACCAGCCATGGTGTTCATGGGCCATGCCTGACAGGAAAGCGTGGGGACGCCTGCTGACCCCCAGAGCTGGGGTGAATCCAGGGCGGGCCTTGACCATCCCCCTGGGGTGCGGTGAATCCAGGGGGCCCTGACCGTCCCCCGGGGGTGGGGGTGAATCCAGGGGGCCCTGACCGTCCCCCTGGGGTGGGGTGAATCTGGGGGGCCCTAACCGTTCCCCTGGCATGGGGTGAAACCGGGCACCCTCCCTGGGGTGGGGGTGAGTTCAGGGGCGCCCTCGTGGTTCTGTGCACAGGTTCTGGGTGGCGGAAGCAGGAGGACCTGCCAGTCAGGGATCAGACCCCTAAAGGCACCATGTAAGTGGGCTGTATGTTGGCACCCGTGAACGTGGCCCCGCCTGCTTACGTGGGCCACGGAATCGGAGATGCTGTCACTTGGCTGCTTCCCTCCGAGGGCCCGCATCTTCTCGGGCACGTCGGCCTGTGTGGACGAGACGGGAGGGAATCAGGCTGTGTCCGACCACGGCACCGAGGCTGGCTCACCTCTGGGCAGGGGGTTCTGGGCTTGGAGGCAGCCTGGGGAGACTGGCCAGGACTTCCTGGGCTGTGGGTTCAGGGTCACCCCACGACCGTCATCTGGAACCTGGCAGGGGGACTCGGGCCACACCAGAAACCAGGGGCGCGCTCGGCCTTGGGTTGGTCCGGCACCAATGTGCAAGCTGCCTCGAGGGACTCAGACAGACAGGAAGGATCAGGGCGCGCCCCACCCCCACCCGAGGACCCCAGTGGGAGCACGGGGCTGCCTGGCTCCGGGCCGCTCACCGGACTCGGAGGCTCCTTCTGGCTCCGGGCACTGTGGATGCTCCCGATCTCTGTCTGCGAGCTGGAGTGGGACAGGCCTTCGAAGTACGGCCTGGGTGGCGCGGACGGAGAGCGCATTATTCTCCAGTACCTCCCCGAGCTGAAGGCGCAGCCACTGCGCCTGGCGGGGTCAGATGCGCAGCAGGGCCCCCACCCTCGAGGACCACGGCACAGGCGAGGACACCGAGGGCCTGAGAGAAGCTGCAGACCTGTGCCCCCAAACCCCATCCGCTCTCGGCCTCGGCCCTGGCGGGGTGGCCAGTGGCACACGTTGACAGCTGCACCCGACACCCAGGCTGGAGGCCTGTCTGGTGGGGAACCCACAGCCAGCTTGCAGGAGCTGAAGGTCAAGCTAAAACAAGGGACGGGACTCAGGCAGTGTCTGGTGAGGAAGCCACGTGGGGCAGGACCACAGTGCGTGGCAGGAGGGTCAGGCCTGAGATGCCACGCCTCAGCCCCAGGACTGGGACTCGGGCTGGCCAGGGCTCGCACTACAGGCACAGCTAACATTACGGAGGGAGCTACAGGCGGGGACGGCCCCGAGTCAGCCAGGCGGCCGAGGTAATCACGGCGGCTGATAAAAGTAGAGACCTTCTCCAACTGAAGGCAGAGAGGGGTCGGGGGGCAAATACCGAAGGACACGACCACCGTGCCGGCCTTAAAGGTGGAGGGGGCAGCAGGTAGAAGGGAGGCAGGAGCCCCGTCCCGCAGCCGCCTGGCTGAGCCCCCAGGAGGCCAGTGGCTGACACCCTGACTTGAGCCCACAGTCTCCAACCTCCCAGAGGAGGGTAACTGGGCAGTTGAGTCAAAGGTCACTGGTCAGCAGCTGGGGACGCTGCACTGGGAGGTGGGTGTGCGAGGGTGCAGCGGGAGCCAGAGAGCAGGTGACAGCATGGCCAGCCCTTTCTCGTGTGTGCTTCCCTGTGTCTGACTTATGCTTGTTTTAAGTTTAAAAACCAACCGGTCCACAGACCTCCCCGCCTCTGACTTGGACCCCCTCCACCCCCACCGGCTCCTGACGTGGACTCAGACCCGTGCGCTCTCTCCACCAGGCCGGGCATCAGCGCCCACATCACCTGTCCCCCAGGCTCCCTTCCAGCACCAGCCACGCCGCACCCGTGCCCCTGGGGGGCGGCCCCAGCACGCCCCTCATCTCCGCATCGGACGGAGAGCCCTGTGGGCCCGCGCTCACCGGTCTCCTCCTGTGATGCCCAGCCAGCACCCCCTCCCCAGCCCACATTGCCCCCGCCCCCGCCCAGGGCCCCTGCCTTCCACACAACTTCCTGGCCTGGCCCCCTCCTGCCCCAACACCATGGCCTCCTGCAGGGATGACCCGAGCTGCTCCCAGGAGATCCCAGAGAGACCTTTTCCAGATGCAAACTGGACCCTGTCACTTCACCACTTCTCACACCTGAGGCACCGTTGCGGTCCGCGGCTCCTGCCCTCCCCTCCCCAGAGCCTGCACCCTCGAGGGCCTGCTTTCTCACAAACCACCTTTCCCTCCGGCCCCGACAACCCCCCAGATGGACATCCTCCTGGGCTGGCCTCTGCCAACCTCTGGCTTTGAAGGCAGACGGCCGTGTCCACTGTGTCCCAGCGTGGTGGCATATGCCGGCCAGCGGCTGTGCCCACCTGAGCTTTGGCTTGGGGGTGCTGAGGACGCTGTCATCGTCCTCCATGTCGGGGCCGCTGTCACTGGGGTTCTCCATGTCCAGCGTGTCGTACAGAAGGTCCAGGTCCTCCTCCACCTCGGGGACATGCTCTGCAGGGTCCTGCTCCGAGTCCAGGACCTACGTGGGATCAGAGGTGTGAGGCTGGCCCGGTGGGAAGGGGCTCCTGAGGGACAGACGGGAGGAGGGTGCACGGCCGCCCAGCACCCCTCCTCCAGCCTGTGCCACCAGCCAGTCCCCGGGGGACCTCCGGTCACCCGGGCGCTGTGCAGGGGGCTCTTCTCTCCAGCCTCGGAAGCTTTAACACCCCAACGCACCCTTTAGAGCACCAAGCGGTGCTATGACAGTGTGTGCTGTGGTGTGGCACCACGACGATCAGGATGTAAAAGGTTTCCCTCCCCAGGCACCCCCTGCCCCCGACGGTCCCCTCACCCAGCCCCGTGCACCGGGCCTTTCCCAGGATGGCACATGAATGGAACTGCTCCGCGTGCAGCCTCCCCTCACTCAGCGTGACGTGTGTGTGTGTGTGTGTGTGTGTGTGTGTTTGTGTGTGTAAGTGTGTTTGCCCACAGCCTGCTCCTTCTTGATAGTGGGCCACCCACGGGAGGGGTCACAGTATGTCTGACCAACGGCCGGTGGAGGACAGGGCGATGCTCCCAGCGTCAGCACTACAGGTGAAGCTCCTATGACTGTTTATCGGTGGACGTGATAAACGTGTGGATGTGTTTCCATCTCTCGTAGGGAAGTACTCAGCAGTGGGACTGCTGGGTGCCTGGCAAGCTTTCCGAGGCACCGCTGGCCTGTTCTCCACAGTGGCTGCACCGCTTCCGTTCCCTCCAGCACGTGTGAGGGTTCCCACTGTTACACACCCTTGTCGACACTTATCTTCCGTGTTGCTGGTGACGGCCGCCCTAGTGGGTATTAAGAGGGGTCTGTGGTTCTGATCTGTGTTCCCCAAAGACTAGAGATGCCAAGCATCTCTTCACGGGCTGATTGGCTGTCTGTATTTCTTCTTTGGAGAACTATCTAGTCAGATCCTTAGCCCAATTTTTAAAGTGGACAATTAATTTTTTAACTGCATTGTTCTGTTTTTGAGTTGTAAGTGTTCTTTATGTATTCTGGATACAAGTCTCTTACCAGATATATGATTTTTTTAAAAATTTTATTTTATCTATTTTTGGCTGCGTTGGGTCTTCGTTGCTGTGTGCGGGCTTTCTCTAGTTGCGGTGCGCGGGCCTCTAATCGCGGTGGCTTCTCTTGCTGCTGAGCACGGGCTCTAGGCACACGGGCTTCAGTAGCTGTGGCTCGCGGGCTCAGTAGTTGTGGCTCGAGGGCTCTAGAGTGCAGGCTCAGTAGTTGTGGTGCACGGGCTTAGTTGCTCCGCGGCATGTGGGATCTTCCCAGACCAGGGCTCAAACCCATGTCCCCTGCATTGGCAGGAGGATTCTTAACCACTGCGCCACCAGGGAAGCCCCAGATATATGATGTGCAAAAAATTTTTCCCATTCTGTGGGCTGTTGTTTCATTTTCTTGATGGTATTGTTGTAAGCACAGCAGGTTTAAATTTTGATGTAGTCCAACTTACCTATTTTTTCTTCGTTTGCTCATGCTTTTGGTGTCGTTATCTAAAAAACCATTGCCTGACCCAAGACACAAATACCCCTGTTTTCTTCTAAGAGGTCTATAGTTGTAACTTGCACATTTAGATCTTTGACCCATTTTGAGTTAATTTTTGTAGGCTGTGGCATGAGGTAGGGGTCCAACTTCATTCTTTTGTATGCAGATATCCAATTGTTCCAGCACTATTTGCTGAAAAGGCTACTTTTCTCCCCACTGAATGGTGTTCGCACCTTGTCGAAAATCAACTGATCATAAACAGAAGGATTTCTTTCTGGACTCTTATCCTTACTTCATTGACCCATCACAGTCTGATGACAGTAGCTTTTGGTAAGTTTTGAAAATGGACAGGTGAGTCCTCCAACTTGTGCTTTTTCACGATTGTTTTGTTGATTCTGGGTCCCTCGCATTTCCACATAAGTTTCAGGACTAGCTGGCTGGTTTCTGCAAAAAGGCAGCTGGCGATTTGATAGGAATCATGTTGACGCTGTGGGTCAGTGTGGGAAGGACCGTGGCTGAGCCGGGCCCATTTCGAGCAGCTGACCTGCTAAGAGCTGCTGCAAGAGGATGCCCCACCACTGCGCGTGGGCGCACAGTCGCGGCTTCCGGGAAGCACACAGCTTGCTTTACGGGCCATCATGACACATGTGATGACGATGTCTCGGGGCTTTGATACTTAAATGCCACCTCTCCTGGGTGGGTCCAGAACCTGGGGACTAAGTTTCCTCTGATCACATTAAAAAAAAAAAAGTTTTTTTTTTTTTCTGGTTATCACAGTTACACAAAGTCATCGTTTGGAGACTAGAAAAAAGCTAAAAGAATAAATTTTAAAACACATAGTATGTTGCTCATGGGGAGGCAGTGTGTGGGGTGACAGGGCACATGGGGAAACTGTACTCAGTTTTGCTGTGAACCTAAAACTGCCCTAAAAAATAAAGTTAATTGATAAAAAAACACAGAACACAAAGAGCCGTGGCCACACCCCGCAAAGACAATGTGCGCTCTCCCCCAGGTCTGTTCAGCAAAAGCTGTCAAGAAACACAGCAGGCATCGCCTGGGGCCTCTGCCTGCCCCTCGAGCGTCCCCGGGGGCAGGCGCCACCATCACCCTCGCTCCTGGAGAAGGCAGTGACGTCCAGAGGGCCACGGGGGCAGCGAACAGCAGAGCGGGACCTGCCGGGACTGGCCTCCAGAGCCCTCCCGCCAGCGGACGCGGGACTGCCACGGGGGGAGGGGCTGCTCACTCACCTCATCGGAAACTTTAAATCTCCGCAGCAGGGCCACGACCTTCTGCTTGAAGTTTTGTTGCTGCAAGACAAGGAGGACGGCATCAGAACCCTTGCAGCCGCTTCCCGGAGGACACAGTGGGGCCGGCACCAGGCTGCACCGTGAGGGCGGCCTCCGCAGGCAGGGGGCACAGCTCAAACACGCGGCAACACCTATGAACTTGAACACGGCTGCTGGCACTTTAACAACAGTAAGCGTTTTCACAAGCATCTGAAACCACAGCTGTGGTCAGACTTAGAAATGGACCCAGAGAGGAGCTGTCAGCCTCAGAGCCGGCGAAGGGGAGCCGCAGGGAGGGCATATCTTACGGTTGTTCCAGAAGCCTCTGTGCCAGTGAGGCCCCCGCCCTCCCTCCTCGGGACCTAGGGCGTGGTCAGGGCGCATTGGAGCCTGAGCCCATCTCTCCTGGTGCTGCCCTGGCCACTGGCCTCCGACCGAGGCCACCCAAAAGGAGGCCCACGCCCCCTCCACAGAAGTTGGGCCTCGGGTCCTGGACCTGAGGCTCAGACAGGTACTGTCACAGCAGCGTGCGGGCCTCCACACCACGGTCCAGAACACGCGCTTCACCCGGTATACGGGGACCAGCCCACGGTCTCCCAGCATGGCCGGGGGGGGCAGTGGTTTCTGGGGCTGGGCTGGGCCATCAGCACCGGGGCTTCCCGGGTCTCCCTTAGAGCTGGCCTGGCCTGGGGCCACAAGGCAGAGTGGCTCAGCACTGTGAGCTCGCCCAGGAGCTCTGGCACTGGGGCTGCACGATTCATGATGGGCCACGGCCCCTGCCTGGACTTCCCTCCGAAAGGAGGAGCCTGGCAGCCCTTCCAAGCCCCTGGGCACAGAGCAGAGCCGGGGGCGGGGGCTGGCCTCACACTGGGCGTGTCTGGGCCAAGCAGCAGGGGACCGGCCCTCGGCTCTGCTCCAAGAGTGGCCTTGCCCCCTGTCCTCTGGGCTGTAGGCCACAGCCCCCCGCCCAGGGCAAGGCCGTGGCATGGGGTTCCCCGCCTTCACGCTGTATTTGGGGAAGAGACTGGGCCTCTGAAGAAACCACGGGGGGCAGCGCATGTGCCCAGGCGACCCCAGGGCAGGCTGCCTCACGTCCTGCCCCGCCCCCACCCCGGGCCCCCACCCCCTGCCCTTCCCCAGTGTTAGTAAAACCAGTTTCCACCGACCCTGGTCATGGACGTCGTTCTTACTATCGATCGCCGTTGCTTCTTGGGCTTCCCCACGTCGAAGTCATCCTCGTCCAAATCCTGCAGAGACACGTGGCACCTGGGGCCAGGCCACCCTCAGTACACGTGGGACCCCGCCCCTGCCTGCTGTGCGCCTGGCCCAGGGCCGACCCACATGGACGGGCGGCCTCCTTGGGCGGCCTGGGGAAGGGACTGGTCTCCTGGGCGTCCCAGCGCGTCTGCTGACACCCTCCAGCCCTGGGGACGGGGACCAGGCTCCCAGCCCCCTATGCCCCCTGCTACCCTGGCAACAGTGGCTCTGGGAGGGCCTGGGCCCGTCCACGGCGGGCTGCGCAGCTGCTGGGGGTCTGGCAGGGGCTGGGCACGGGGCGCTGGGAGCCTCGAGGCCAGTGCCCCCCGGGCCCCGCGTTACCTGCCCCTGCACGGCGTCGTCGCTGGCTTCCTGCTCAGAGGAGAAGCTCTCGTACTCCTCCTCGGAGTAGTTATCTGCGGGGTGAGCAGAAGGAAGGGAGGGCGCCTCGACGTTCCAGCCCGTGTCCCAGCAATAAGGTGGCGCCCCAGTGACTGCCCCCCGCCCCCGGCGTGCAGGGGAGCCACGAGGACACAGCCCCGCACGCGGCAGGTGGACTGTCGAGGGGGCAGGGGCTGCACTGTAGCCCCCCCACCATGGCCCCCAGCCCTGCTGCCCGTCACAGGGCTCAAACCGGGTCTCCTGCTCGACTAGGTCCCCACTGGCCCACCCTCGCCTCAGAGGAGATGGTGACCCCGACTGCGACGGAGGTGACAGCCCACACCACGACCGTGCCAGACCCTGGAAGGCACCATGGTCGACCCCGTGACCTGCTTCCTGACCATGTCCCAGCGCGAAGGCAGGGCTGACACGCCCTCAGCCCAGAGAGTAGCCGCAGACCCTCACATCCCCTCCCCAACCTCTCGAGCCCACGGGCCAGTGGCCAGCAGGCAGCATCCGTGGCAGAAACGCTGCCCGCAGCTGCTCTCACCGGTGGACTTGGCCTTGGGGCCGGCCTGCATGGTGCTGTCCTCGTGGTCGATAGGCTGGCTGGACAGGGCGAAGATCCAGATCTCGGCCACCTTGACCGCGGCCTCCTTGATGTTGCTGCAAAGGCTCAGCACCTGGCCGCCCTCGCAGGGGTGCTGCAGCACCTGTGGGCAGGGCGCGGCTCTAGAGGCCTCACCAGCCTCACCCTGCGGGGCGGCACACGCTGGGGGGCGGGCGGGCTTTCCCCTGGCGGTGACGACAGAGGGTGCACTCCGCAGGGCAAGCACGGCGGCAGGGGGCGGTGCAGGAGGACACGAGGACAGGGGGCCAGTGGATGGGCCAAGAGAGGAGACACGGGAGCAGGGTGGATGGGCTGGGAGGGAGCACACCGGGCCGGGCTGGGAGCTCAGCCAGGCCCCGCCCCTAAGGACTGGAGGCCATCAGGGAGGAGGGTCGGTGGCAGCGAGCAGTGTGTGAAGCCACGCAGGGGCCAGTCCAGACACAGCCACCGACTCTCGGGACTCAACCCCAGGAACCCGTGTCCCTGGGAGACCAAGGAGGACCGGGCCCCCAGTGCAAGCCAGGGCTCTGGTGCCGTGGAGCTGACATGCACCAGGTTTGGCCCACCAGGATGATGAAGCCCTGCGGCCGTTCTGATCATGAGAGAATCAAATAAGCTGGGGAGAGCGGCAGAGTCCCCCTGCGTCCCCCGCCTGGCGCCGGCCTGAGCCCCGCGCTGGTCCCAGACGCCCAAGCCATTCACCTTGATGGGGTCTCATCATGATAACCCAGCGAATGCGTGCCTCTGCGTTTCAGAAGCTGCCTTTTGGGTCATTTGATCACACCTAGATGCTGGGGTTTTATGGACCAGATTCTTTTTTAATTTGGGGGGGCCAACTCCTTAGTCAAGTAAGAAAGTAAGAATTTTGAGAAAAGTAACATCACCTATCACCATCAGTGAAAAAGCCAAGTTAAAAAAGGAGCTGGCAGCCCCTCTGACCCACACCAGCATGTGTCCACCCACCCCAGGGAGCCCCCGTCCCGCCGAGCAGGACATCCAGGAGGGACAGCGTGGGACAAGGGTGCCCGGAGCGATGCCCCCCCGGGGGGCACAGGAGGGAGGTGTGGCCGCCGCCCAGCCACCCTGACCTCGGCCATGTTGATGGAGCCAGCCGCCAGCGTTTTGTAGCCCAGGATCGTCCGGTTCTTGTACCGCTTTCTTCGCTGCAACATGATCTGAAGCTTGTTGCCTTCTCTTTTCAAGAAGTGGGGGTACTGCGGGAGAAGGAGGGGGCGGGTCACAGCTCTGAAGGCAGCCACGCCCACCGACACCCACGAGGTCTCAGGCACCCAAGCCCCAGGGTTCCCTCCCTGCTGGTCACCAAGGGCCTCGGTCACCAGGAACAGCTCCTGGTGGCAGATGTGTGCCACATGGCCAGGCCCTCGGGAGGGGCCTGCGCATCTGTGGACGTGCAGTAACTGCTCAGCGGTGCTTCCGTCTGGCGGTCCAGTGGGCCGTGCCCACCCAGCACTCCAGGTCCAGGCCGCCTGCGCCTGCTCGTGGGACCGCAGGGCTTTTACACACTGCAGAGGTCGTGTGCACACAGCAGACGTGCACGCTTCCTCAAGGTTCACAAATAAAAACCTCCTTTAAAAGCTGGGGCATGATGGGACTGCCCTCCACCTTGACTGCGGTGGCGGTTACATACCTGTGCACCACGAAGCCGTAAACTTAAATACAGTGAACTGTACATTTTGGAAATCATACTCCGTAAACCTGACTCCCGGGGAGTTCTCTGGTGGTCCAGGGGTTAAGACCCCCCCCCCCCCGCCTTCCACTGCAGGGGGTGTGGGTTTGGCCGGGGAACTAAGATCCCATATGCCTCGGGGCATGGCCAAAAAATAAAAATAATAAAAAAACCCCAAAGCTGCTGTGGGTCTGGGCTCCAGCGGAGCCAGGCACAGCCCGGTGAGGTGGTCTTGGGGGAGGGCAGAGGCGACGCGCAGGGGCGGACGCGCAGGGTTCGCGCAGAGGCGACGCGCAGGGGCGGACGCGCAGGGTTCGCGCAGAGGCGACGCGCAGGGTTCGCGCAGAGGCGACGCGCAGGGGCGGACGCGCAGGGTTCGCGCAGAGGCGACGCGCAGGGGCGGACGCGCAGGGTTCGCGCAGAGGCGACGCGCAGGGGCGGACGCGCAGGGGCGGACGCGCAGGGGCGGACGCGCAGGGTTCGCGCAGAGGCGACGCGCAGGGGCGGACGCGCAGGGTTCGCGCAGAGGCGACGCGCAGGGGCGGACGCGCAGGGTTCGCGCAGACTCTCCAAAGCGCGGCCCTGTCTTCTACGCTCACAGGGAGAATGGAGGAGTTTAATGTATCGGGAAAGCGCTGATACTAAATACAGCAAGTGTGTTCAGCCAGAGCTACGTCCACTGAATTTAAATAATGCCGATCTTAATTATGCAAAGAGACGCGGGGGGTGGGGCGGGGGGGTGAGGAGGCTGCGGGCGGGGGAGGGCTGATCTACTCACGCCCCCGACCCGGGGGGCCTCTGCTTCACACGGTGGGGGGCTCCCGGTCTAAACAGCCCGTTCACCGCCAGCACACCCCAAAATAATACTCCCAAGGGGTTTGAACTCGCGACACCGAGTTTCCATAGGTTCCTCCGCATCTTTCTTTTTCTTTTTTTAAACAATGTTGTTTTTTTGAGTGGCTTCCCTCAGCCCCCGCTCCCCCAGCTTTTCTAAACACAGGAATGAGGCGACCTAAACCGATCATCTGAGTTTTGGCCTCACTACGTTTTCTTCATCATGGGAATGCGACCCAATAAGCAAGCATATTTCTAACCTCGGAGAGTGAGCCCTGTGGGAGAGGGGACCTCTGTGGCCACAGGGGCTGCGGGAAGGGTGAGGGTGGGGGGGGGTCCCCCTGGAGGCCCACCTGCAGGGAGAACGTCAGCGCCAGGTCAGTTTCCACTTGTCCACTGGGGGGCAGCACGATCTCGTGGGACCGCAGGATCCGCTTGGAGCCCTGGGACAGAACAAGACATCTCCTAGTTCAGAAGAAGGCATCTTAAAATGAAACAGCGAAGACGTCGGCTTGTCAGTTCTCTTCAGACTGTCAGGCAAAGACCCGCAGATGGTGGCGGTGAGGCCCGAGCGCGTGTGATTCCCAAAGGCCCCGCGGGGAGATTTATCCAGAGCCTTAGAAGATCCCATATCCTCTGACCCCCAAGTCCTCCTCTAGAAGCCTGTGCTAAGCTGTGAGAGAGGAGATTGAGAACAGTCACTGCCCAATTTCACACAGCTGCAGGATGGAGCTGCAGCAAGAGATGCAGCTGGGCAAGCAGGTGTGCGAGAAGCCACGCGCTCCTGGGAAAGCAGGACGGTGAGGGGTGACTGCCCCCTCCCCACTGAGAGGAGAATGCGTGCAAAGGTCAGGAATCAAAGCCCAGCGGCACCGTCACAAGGACAGAGAGAGCAGTATGAGCCTGGAACTAGATTCAGAAAACACACAGACACATGTAAAAACAAACTTAGTGTGTAATAAGGAGCCTTCAGGTCGGTAAGAAAAGCTAATCACTAAATGGCTGTGACACATGGGTGGTGAATCATCTGTTTAAAACACACAGGTCCCAGGGGCTTCCTGGTGGTGCAGTGGTTAAGAATCTGCCTGCCGATGCAGGGGACACGGGTTCGAGCCCTGGTCCGGGAAGATCCCACATGCCGCGGAGCAACTGAGCCCGTGCGCCCCAACTACTGAGCCTGCACTCTAGAGCCCACTAGCCACAACTACTGAGCCCATGTGCCACAACTACTGAAGCCCGTGCACCACAACTACTGAGCCTGCGCTCTAAAGCCCACTAGCCACAACTACTGAGCCCACGCACCACAACTACTGAAGCCCACATGCCTAGAGCCCATGCTCCACAACAAGAGAAGCCACCGCAATGAGAAGCCCACGCACCGCAACGAAGAGTAGCCCCCACTCGCCGCAACTAGGGAAAGCCCGCGCGCAGCGACAAAGACCCAACACAGCCAAAAATCAATCAATCAATCAATCAATTAATTAATTTAAAAAAATAATTAACCCCCCCCCACAGGTCCCAACCTCAAACCTCGTACCAAAATAAGTTCCAAATGGATTAAAGATGTTCATGATAGTATTGTTTTAAAACTAGGTCTCCCAACATAGACGAGCCTTGGAGATGTTACACTAAGTGCAGGAAGCCAGACACAGCAGGACAAACCCCGTGAACCCATGTCCAGGGGGCCCCACGAGGAGCCAGATTCACAGAGTCAGGTCGGAGAACAGAGGTTACCACGCGGCTGACGAGGCCAGGGGTGGCCTCGGGAGCTCCCAAGGCGTCTCACCAAGATGAGGGGTGCAGAGGAATGGGTGAGAGTGGGAGTGGGGTGTGGGTCCAGGACAAAGACGTGAGCCACACAGACGTGTGAGCTGACGGGAGTGACAGGGAGGGGCGTGGGCACCAGTGTGGGGTGGTCGAGCGGCTAAGAAGCCTTGCTGGAGACACCGCCCTCTGCATGCACGCGGCGTTGGTGCCGAGGCCGTGCTGCCCGCAGCTACTCCCAGCACGGAGTGTACCGAGGGGCCCCCCCAGCCCTAGCTCTCCCCCAGCCCTAGCTCTCCCAGGGGCAGGCTCCCCGTGTGTGGTCTGGTGCTCTCCCCACCCCCTGGCCCGTTCCCCTCTGTCCCTCACAGCTGTTTCCCCCCAGTTTCCTGCACGTCTCATCCCATCCAGGCCAGGACCTGAACTGATGGGCCCGTGCCCGGGCAAGGAGGACCCATGCGCAGATGGGCGAGGGGGCAGCAGTGAACACACGTACGGAGACTCGGGTCAGCGGGGGAGGCCGGCTCGCCTGCTTCCTCTGGGAGTCAGGACACAGGGGCCTGGGAGCGGGGGGCAGCTGAGGAGCCAGTGTGAAAGGCAGGTGACCCAGGCAGGAGAGGATGCCCCAGGAGAAGCAGGCAAGGAGCTGAGTGTCGGCCAACTGGGGGCGCAGGCCCAGGCGATGGGGGCACTCGGGCAAGCTGGAGGAGCAGGGGGCTCCAAGGGGCCTGGGACCCTGACCAGAGGCTGAGTTCTCGATAATGACGGGGTCCGGGGCAGGACCGAGGGGCGGGCAGCTGGAGGAACGGGGCCAGAGTGCCGGGGCGCCGGTCGTGTCAGAGTCAACAGTGCCGGTTTCAGAGGCCAGGGATGGGCAAACCAGCTTGTTCTGAGGGCCTGGAGCGCCATCGACCCCTCCCGAGCCAGGAGGCCCAGAGCACGGCCGGCGGGGCTGGTTCTCGTGCGGGCATCTTCCCACGTCCCAGGTGTGCAGCCGGGCACGGCCTGCTTCACGCTGAGAGCGGCAGCTCCGTCGGTGGGGGAGCTTCGGGTCTTTGTTCAACAGTGTACTGCTTTTCTGGTAAGGGCAAATGACCGGGAAGGGCGGGCCTCGCGCCTGCTGGGCTCCAACCTGAGCTCCCCGTTTGGAGGAAAGCCTGGCCCCAAGGCCCACGAGCTGCTCCTGGAGGTCCGGCCAGGAGGCCCTGGTGAGCCTCATGAGGAGCCACAGGCCAGCCACAAGCTTGGGCTCCAGCAGCCTGGGGCTGGGGGAGAAGCAGGACCCCGGCCCTGCGTGGTGCCGACGGTCTGGGGGTCCTAACAGGACAGGCCTCCATACCCACTGGGCCCCAGCCGAGGGGCTGAACCCAGGGCATCCCCACTTCCAGGAGCTGCCACACAAAGCCACGTGTGAGCAGTGCTGGGGGAGGGAGGGCCCTGACAAAGTGGGCCTGACACACGGCCGCACGGCTGCAAAGGGCTGCACGAAGTACAGCCCAGGCCCGAGACCCACGTCCCACCTCCGGGGCCACCAAAAGGCCAAGGCAGCTCGCATGGCTAATGGGGCCCTCCTCCAGGGCTGCTGGGGAAGGGGGCGCTGAGCGCTGGGGCAGCTGGGTCCCCCTGAAACACCGACACTTGTTCAAAGGCAGAAAGAAGGACCTGTGAGGCCCAAGGAACATGGAGTATTGTGGCCTGGGAACGAGAGGTGAGCACAGTCAGGCTGGGCCTGGGTGGACGGCTGGCGGGTGAGGGGCACACAGTGCGGGGGTGAGCGAGCAGGGAGCAGGGAGGGTCTGTCCCAGCTTCTGCATGGGGCCCATCTGCAGGTGAGCTCAGCACACTTGCTTTGCCCCTCATCCCGGGACCCTGGTGGCCTGCCCTTTGCTGTGCCCGGGAGGGTGGGGCCTCCTGCACAGGCAAGGGTCCAGCTGCTGGTGCGGCTGTGCCCCTCTCATCTCCTGGGCAACACAGGCATCCTCGTGGCCCCAGGCCAGTGACACAGGCAGACCCTCACCTGCATCTTGACAGCAATCACCACCGAGATGAGCTCCTTCTCCAGCTCCTTGAAGACCACCAGCTTCTTCAAGGTCAGGCTGCACAACCTGCAAAGGGCACAGACGGGCTCAGCAGTGACCGTGCACTCCGACGCCTTCTCATGCTCCAGGAAGGCCCCAAACTGCAGCAGCCCCAGCCTCCACTGAACCGCGGGCTCTCTGACCCCAGCACCTCGGTCACTCATGGAGACTGGCCCTCACGTATCCCAGGAGCCCTTGCCCAGGCCTGGCCAGGCTGGGAGCCATCTTCGGGGTCCCTGCATGTAGGGGGCACCCATCAGCACCCCCAGACTGCCGGACCAAGCACCCCTCCGCAGAGGGTCTCCCTCTGGTGAAGGTGGTCTGGGTGGGTCCACGGGCAGGCAGACAGGAAACCTGAGACCACAAACCCCGGAAAGCCCCCAGGGACCAGGGTACCAGTGCTTGGGAATCCCACTCCCAGCTGCCAGAGCACAGGCCTCCCAGGGACCCTGCCCTCAGGGTCCACTTGAGGCCCCGCCGCCCTCCTCTCCAAGGTCCTGCCCACCCACATGGCCCCACCCATCCCACAGGCCCCACCCACCCCAGCTGGGCTTCACCTCAGCCTGTCTCCCTGGAGACTGTCATCTGCCCTCCACTGAGCCCAGAGGGGCCAGGAGACAGACTCCAGGGCTTCCCAGGCAGGGGATGCCCCTTATTTGACTGCTGCAGGTTGGAGACAGACACAGTGCATCCCTGATAGTCCCTGACACATAGCAGTGAAGCAGGGGAGCCCAGCAGGACCCCTCTCATGGTGGCGCCACTCTCACAGCTCAGTCCATCTACCACAGGGGCTGCTCTGATTCTGCAGGGCCAGGGAAAAAGCTAGAGAAGGAGACGGATGAAAGCAGTTAACGTTCACCAGGACAGACCACATCCTGGGCCATAAAACAATGCTTCACACGCACAAAGTAAAAGAACCAGAATCACATAAAGTATATGTTCTCTGACGACAATGGAGTTATAGCTAGAGCTCAGCAATAGAAGGACAGCTGGAAAACACCAGCGACTTGGGAAATTCAACCACACACTGCTAAATCACCAACAGGACAAAGAGGAAGCCCGGAAGGACATTAGACGTAGTTTGTGTGGAATGAAAGTGAAAAACAACATGTCAAGAATTGTGGAATGCAGCTAAAGCAGTACTGAGAGGAGAATTCACAGCATTAAATGCTTATATTAGAAAAGAAAGACATTTTCAACTATACAATCGAAGCTTTACCTTAAGACACCAGGAAAAGAGCAAATTAAACCCAAAGGGAGAAGGCAGGAAATGAGCATAAAAGCAGAACAATGAAACTGAAGATAAAGAAACAATTAGAAAAAATAAAACCAAATTCTGGTTCTTTGGGAAGAGTAATACAATTGACAGAAACTCCAGCCACACAAAGGAAAAAAGAGAGAGAGAAGGCAAAAGTGACCCATATCAGGAATCAAAGAAGGAACATCACTACAGAGCTCACAGACATGGAACGACATGATTAGGGATACTACAGATAACGCAATGCACACGAATCTGAGAACCGAGATTACATGTACCAAATCCCTGAAAGCTACAAACTGCCCAAACTCACCAGGACAAACAACAGCCTGATCTATTAAACAAGTTGAATTAATAGTTAAACACTTCTGAAAAAGAAAACTCCAGGTGAGTTTAACCAGATATTAAAAGAAGAAATAACACCAATTCTACAAAATATCTTCCAGAAAACAGAAGAGGAAAGAATACTTCTCAAATCATCTTATGAGGTTAGCAAATACCCTGATACCAGCACCAACATCAGACAAAAACAGTACAAAAAAGGAAACCACAGACCAGTACTCCTTTCGGAACACACATGTAAAAATCTTCAACAAAATATTAGCAAACTGAATCCAGACATATATAAAAGGAACAACAGATAATACACCATAACCAAAGGGGGTCTGTTCCAGGAATGCAAGGTTGGTTCAACATTTGAAGTCAATGTGATACACATTACCAGACTAAATATGAAAAACCATAAAATCTCAATCAACTCAGAAAAACTTCTGACAAATTCAATACCCATTCATGATTAAAAACTCTCAGTGAATGAAGAATAGATGGGAATCCCCTCAACATGATTAAGAGCACGTCCAAAGGTCCCCAGCGAACATCACGCTGGATGGTGCGAGAGACAATACTGTCCCCTAAGATCAGGAATGAGGCAAAGCCACACCCTTTCACCACTGCAATTCAGTGGGCACTGAAGGCCTGCCCAGGGAAAGAG
>NW_006778806.1:279422-289004 GCF_000442215.2 Lipotes vexillifer
GGAAAGAGGGCAAGAGAAGGGAACAAAAGAGAAGGGAACAAAAGGCAGAAGGATAGGAAAGGACAGAATAAAGCTCTTCTTATTTGCAGACAACACAATCATTATGTAGAACGTCCCAGGGAATGTAGGAGAATGTGAAAACGAGCTCCAAGAACTAATGAGCTTAGCAAGACTGAACGACATCAGTTCAACATATGAAAGGCAACCATGTTTCTATATACTAAAAATGAACAACTGAAGTCAGTGTTTAAAAAACCTTCCATTTACAAAAAAGAAATCCCTAAATCTCATAAAATAAACGCACAGTCTGCATGCTAGAAACTCCCCACTGCTATCACAAGGAATCAAAGAAGATGTGCCAGGCTCGTGGCCATTAATTCTCCCCAAACTAGAGCTACAGAGTTAATGCAATTCCAATGAAATCCCAGCAAGACCTTTTTGTCGTTATTAGTAAGCTGACTTTTAAATTTATACGGAAAGGTGAAGGAACTAGAATAATCATAATTTAGGAAAAAGGCAAAAATGAACAAACGGGACCTAATTAAACTTAAAAGCTTTTGCACAGCAACGGAAAAACCACTGACAAAACAAAAAGACAATCTACGGAATGGGAGAAACGATTTGCAAATGATATGACCAATAAGAGGTTAATATCCAAAATATGTAAACAGCTCATACCACTTAATATTGAAAAAGCCACCAACCTGATTAAAAATTGAGCAGAAGACCTGAATAGATATTTTTCCAAAGAATACATACAGATGGCCAAAAGACACATGAAAAGATGCTCAACATCACTAATCATTAGAGAAATGCAAATCAAAACTACAATGAGGTATCACCTCACACCAGTCAGAATGGCCATCATCAAAAAGTCTACAGGGCTTCCCTGGTGGCGCAGGGGTTGAGAGTCCGCCTGCCAACGCGGGGGACGCGGGTTCGTGCCCCGGTCCGGGAAGATCCCACATGCCGCGGAGCGGCTGGGCCCGTGAGCCATGGCCACTGAGCCTGCGCGTCTGGAGCCTGTGCTCCGCAACGGGGGAGGCCGCAACAGTGAGAGGCCCGCGTACCGCAAAAAGAAAAAGAAAAAAAAAAAGTCTACAGATAACAAATGCCGGAGAGGATGTGGAGAAAAGGGAACCCTCGTACCACTGTTGGTGGGAATGTAAATTGGTGAAGCCACTAAAGAAAACAGTATGGAGGTTCCTCAAAAAACTAAAAATAGAGTTACCAAATAACCCAGCAATTCCACTCCTGGGCATATATTGGTTAGAGACAAAAGTACTAATTTGAAAAGATACATGCACCCCAATTTTCACAGCAGCACTGTTTACAATTGCCAAGGCACGGAAGCAATCTAGGTGTCCGTTCAGAGATGGAAGGATAAAGAAGACATGGTATGTATGTATGTATATGTGTGTGTACATATATATGTGCATATATATATATATATATATATATATATATAATGGAATATTACTCGGCCATAAAAAAGAATGAAATTCTGCCATTTACAACACGGGTGGACCTAGAAATAAGTCAGGCAGAGAAAGACAAAATACTCTACCACTTTTATGTGAAATCTAAAAAATAAAATAAATGAATGCATATAGCAGAAACAGACTCAAATATAGAGAACTAGTGGTTACCAGTGAGGAGAGGGAAGGCGGGAGGGGAGAGATAGGTATAGGGGAATGAGATACAAACTACCATGTATAAAATAAATAAGTTACAAGGATGTATTGTACAGCACAGAGAATATAGCCACTATTTACAGTCACTTTACATGGAGTATAATCTGTGAAACTATTGAGTCACTATGCTGAAACTAATATAATATTGTAAATCAACTACACTTCGATAGAAAAAAAATAATCACTTTGAAAAAGGAGAACAAAGTAAGCTGGGCACCTCTCACTGACATCAAGACTTGCTATAAACCAACAGTCATCAAGACAGTGCTGTTGACAAAGGAAAGGCATACAGATCAACAGAATAGAAAAAGAAAGTCCGATAAGTTGGATGTCGTCAAAATTTAAAACTTTGCTCTGCGAAAAACACTATAAAGAAAATGAGAAGACAAGCTAAGAGTGGGAGAAAATATTTGCAAATCACATATTCAACAAATGATCTTATCCAGAGCATATAAAGAACTCTCAAATCTCAATAATATGAAAACAAACAACCCAATAAAAACGGGCAAAAGATTTCAACAGACTCTTCATCAAAAAAGACATATGGGCAATAAATAAGCACATGAAAAGATGCTCAACATTATTAGCTATTAGGGAAACGCAAATTAAAGTCAGAGCTAGATACCACACACCTATTACAAAGGCGGAAACAAGATCCAAAGGCCCAGTGCTGGTGAGCCGGCGGAGGGGGGCCATGACCCCGCAGGTGGGGCATCAGCTCCCAGGACCCCCAGCCCCACTCCTGGGAATCCACCCAAAGGCTCGGACACGAACATTCACAGCAGCTGAGTTCACATTCCCCCCAAACTGGAAACCGAGACGTCCCTCAAAGCCACCAGGCCATCCACCCCAGGGAGTGCTGCTGGGGGACCGGAGGACGGAGCCCCGCCACGTGCACACGCATGCAGGGGCGCACACGCACGCTGCAGGAGAGAAGCCAAAGTCCGGAGGTCGCGCCCTGCATCTTCGCCCACCAATGTACCTTCTGGGAGAGGCAGTGGAGGGCACAGGGCGGAGAGTGGAGCAGGGGCCCCGAGGTTCGGTCTTGGGCGTCCTGCCCTGCCTGAGGGGTGACAGGGCTCAGAGCTGCAGACAGAAAAGCAGGCAGGGTTGAATTTTACTGCATATACGGTTTCTGTTTTTTGAATTAATTTATTTTACTTATTATTTATGTTTGGCTGCATTGGGTCTCCATCGCTGTGTGCGTGGTCTTTCTCTAGTTGCGGCGAGCGGGGGCTGCTCTTCGTTGCGGTGCGCGGGCTTCTCATTGCGGTGCTTCTCTTGTTGCGGAGCACGGGCTGTAGGCGTGTGGGCTTCAGTAGTTGTGACACACAGGCTCTCAAGCGCAGGCTCAGTAGTTGTGGCACACGGGCTTAGCTGCTCCGCGGCATGTGGTATCCTCCCGGACCGGGGCACGAACCCGTGTCCCCTGCATCGGCAGGCGGACTCTCAACCGCTGAGCCACCAGGGAAGTCCCTGCATGTACGTTTTTAAAGTACCTTTTCAAGAGTCGGAAAATCCTAGAAGACCTAAAGGACACACCAGCCACAACTGCCAAACGGGGGCCCTATTTGGATCCTGCTCTGAATCAATCAATCATTAAAAAATACTTTCCAGTCCTTATGTGGGGGTGGGGGTCTCAGGGTCTCGATCTCTTATTTTCAGGGCTTTCACAACTCCCGTTTCTAGAAGCTGACATCCCTCACGACGCGTCTGGCTAGGGACAGGGTGAGCCCAGCGTTCAGAGTGCACAGCGCAGAGGGGACCACGCAGGGAGAAGAGCCGGGTGCCCACGAGGACATGGCAGTTAAGAAACCGCTCCACGAAGGGCCTGGCTGCCAGCCCGTAAGGAGGGGCCCGTGGATCCACAGGGAGCCCGTCTCCACACCGGACAGACTCACTTCAGAGGCTCATCTCCCAGGTGACTGGGACACCTACAGCCATTCGGGATTTCTTGTGGGGTGTGTGTGTTCTAAGGTATGTTCAAGCTGATGCTATTTGTGCAAACAACGCTAAAAGAATCGAAAGGGATCACCTGCACCCAGAGACTG
Organism: Lipotes vexillifer; assembly: GCF_000442215.2. NCBI lineage: Eukaryota > Metazoa > Chordata > Mammalia > Artiodactyla > Lipotidae > Lipotes > Lipotes vexillifer. Next base: position 283,168 of record NW_006778806.1, read on the forward strand.
AGCCAGATCAACAGAATAAATGCTATTTGCTTTTTAGCCAAGGTTGGTTCTGAGAGATAGGCCTGAGGGCAGCCAAGGATGAGATTTACTGCAGAATGCTTGGCCCTCAAGGAAACCATAAACAAATACATTGAGAAGCCCCCACAAACAGTGATTCATCACTAAGCTGGGACCATTATTCCGTCAAACACCCTGCATGGCACTAGGTTCCGCAGTGACACACAGTCCCTATAAAACTCCACCCCATCAGCAGGTGAAAACCCAGTCTTTCCACGGGAGGGGGCCTCGCTCACAGCCAGTGTTCTCTTTCCTCGGACCGTGTCTGCTCTGAGCAGGAGAGAGGAAAAAGCCAAGCTCCACACCTAACCCAGAGAGGCAGCGTTCTGGTCTGTCTTCTAAAACAGAGAAAAGTTACAAAGCGTGATGCCACAAAACCCACATACCCACCACCAAGCGCTAACAAATGTTCTCCGTGCCAGCTGCAGACCTCTTTACAGAAATAAGGCACCCACGACCACAGAAACCCACTGTGTGCGCTGCTCACCACCCGCTCCCTCCGAAGGAACCACCATCTGGAGGAGGGGTCTCCTCCCAGGTTACTGCCAGCCGTCCCCCAACTCCGGTGTCCCCGTCCTCCCTTGATAACAGGCCTCCCCCACGTTAGCTGGGCGCCTGCCTCCTGGCCAGAGACCCCAGTCCTGTCTGGGGCAGGTGGGCATGGCCACTGAGCAGCCGGGGCGGCGGAACCCGAGCAGAGGCCGTGTGATCACGTTCTGGGTGGCAAGCCCTTGCTCGCTGCCTTCCCCCTAGATGCAATGGCAGGACCTAGGCAGCCACCTTGGACCCAGAAGTGGAAGCCACACGCTTGGGACGGCAGAGGGCCCTGCCAGCCCTGGACCTCTAACCCTGTGCTGTACACGAGGCAGGAATCAGCACCTTCAGGTGGCTCTGCCTTTCTGACTCCCTGTCACAGAGACATCGGCTGTGCTCTGGATGGCCAGGCATGTCCCATTTTCACTAAATTTGCACGTACGCATCAGCGTGCGTTGTTTCGTTTCTCAAGTCACATGCTAACACCACCCTGAGTGTGCTATTGCAACTTGCCCTTCTCTCCCCACCTCTCATTTCTTTTTGAGAGCCGTGGGCACGTCACTAGTGTGCGCGCCCCATGCCCGCTGTGTACTTCCTCTCTGTACGAGCACATGGCTTCTCCATCTCCCCGTGACGGCCGTTCAGGCTGCTCCAGTGATCCGACACTACACGCTCCGGCCCTGTCCTCACAGGGCTGCGTGGGCACCTTCTGCCCAAGTGGGGTTACTGGGTCAGCTCCACACACTCAGAACCCGTCCGGGGGTTTTGTCAAACCGTTCCCCCAAGCTGTGGGGTTAATGTGCACTCCTGCTGGCCCAGGGGGTGTTGGTGTCCTGGGGCAGCCATAACGAATACCAGACAGGGCGGCTTAGACAACAGACATTTGTTTCTCATGGTCTGGAGGCTGGAGGTCCGGGATCGGGGTGCCTGCAGGGCTGGTTTCCTCTGGTCATAAGAGAAGGATCTGTTTGGGCCTCTCTCCCTGGCTGGCAGACGGCCGCCCCTCACGGCCTCCACTCTGTGCACGCCCCCCCCACCTCCACCCCGGCGTCTCTCTGTGCGTCTAGATCGCCTCGTTTTAAGGACACCAGCCATAGTGTAGAAGGACCTGCCCTACGGCCTCATTTTAAGCTAATCGCCTCTTTGAACACCTGTCTCCAAATACAGTCACATCCCGACGCACTGGGAGAGTCAGGGAGTCACAGCACGAACTTGGCAGGGGCGGGACACAATTCAGCCCCTAGCACTCAACCCCCCAGACGAACAGAATCACTAGATTTGGGGGATCTCACGGTGGTTTTATCTGGTATCGGCCTGACCTCCAGGGAGGCTGTGCAACTTCTCGGGTGCTTGTTGGCTGTGAGCGATTCCACAGCCTGCCTGTCCACAACCTTTGCCCATTTTTCTATGGCACTGGCATTTCCTCACTGTCTTGGGATTCTTCCTTGATTCTAGGTGTAATCATCGGCCCATGTACATCACATCTATCATCTCCTAGCTGCAGGCTGTCACATGAGTGGGTTTCCAGACAATGTTTATTTATTTAAATGTCTTTTATGATTTATGCTTGTTGGATAATATATTCGTTAATCTCACACCCCTCCTCCCAATTTTTTTTCTCTTTTCACTGAGGTCATTAATCTATGTGGAGCTGTTCTCTGTATGGTGTGAGGTAGGGACCTGATTTTATTATTTTCTATGTGGATGCCCACCTGTCCCCCAACCACTCCTGAAAGAGTACATCCCTTCCTTACGGATGAAGAAGCCTGTTTCTGAAGCGTGTGCTGCATTTGTGTGTTTCTGCGTCCTGCTCTGTGTCCCACAGGTCAATCTGTCCATACTTCTGACAACTGAATATTGTTTTCATCAGTACAGCTTATTTAAATAAACATGCATCTGCTAATGAAAACACTCCCTAAACACAAGCATATTTCATTTTTCTTTAAAGTTGCTTGTCTGTTTCATATAAACTTCATAATTTGCTTGCCAAGTTCAATTCCTTCGTGGAATTTTACAAAATTGAATTGCATTTAGGGAGAAGTGACATCTTTGGGTCGTCACGGAGCCTCAGCACCTCCTTACTCAGGTGTTTTATGTCCTTGAGTAAGTGGTTAGCCGGTTCTCCGGCGAAAGTCATTAATGCCCTTTGGCCAATTGATTCCTAGACAAGCTACTAGCTGCTTTTCTGAATAACACTGTTTTTCTTATTTTCAAATTGAAACACTGCAGGTGTTTCAACACTATTGATTCTGTGTGCTGATCTTGTATCAGTCATCCTTCCAGAACTGTTACTGGTTCTAACAGCTTGTATGCTCTCTTGTATTGTCCGTAGTTGTGTTTCTTTCAACCCATTCCTATCTACTTTTCACGTCTTGCTGCACTGCTAAGTACCTCAAGGATAATAGCAGTTACCTTTCTTCTTGGTTTTAGAGGTAATATTTCTAGCGTTTAAGAATGATGTGTGTACAGCAGCGAAGTCCAGTAACCTTTCTGCAGTGGTGGAAATGTTCTATAGCTGCACTCTCTAATGTGGGAACCAGTAGCCAGCAGTTGGAATATGGCTGGTGCTACTGCAGAAGTGAATCATATATTTTAATGGATAAATGGATTAATCAATAGCCAAATGCAGGCTAATACATTGGACAGCGAAGGTCTGTAGATTTTTAGTAGGTGCCCTATAACAGGTTAAAGTTCCTGTTTATTTCTACATCCCTAAGAATGTCTCTTAAATTTCATCAAATGTTTTTTCTGGATAGATCATATGATTTTTCTCTTTCACTCTGAATGTGATAAAAATAATAAATAGTCTAATGTTAAGTAAATCACCCACACACTCTTAAGATAATTCCTATTTCATGAAATGCTTTTGCAATTTTATACCTTGTAGGGATTTTTGGGGGGAGGTCAACATTTTCTTTAGGATTTTCACGTCTATGTCCATGAGGTCAACCCTACCCTTGTGCTGCCTCTAGGAGTTTTGATGACTCTACTGCCCTCATGAAGTTGACAGCTTTGCCTCTTTTTAAACATCTTTTCAATCTCTGGAACACGTCATACGAGACAGTGTTTATTTCTTGAACATTTGGTAAAATTCAAAAATAAAACCATCTGGTGCGCTTTGGGGAAGAGAGGAGGTTTTGATGTAACTGGTCTCTACACGTTTTCTATTTTACTAAGTCAATTACTAAGTAATTCATACTTTTTCTAGAAAAGAATCATACTTATTTTTCGTATTTATTGACAACGTTGTCTAGTGTTCTTCGACTCTGTCACTTCGTTCCACATTGTTTACGTGTGTGCTTTCTCTTCTGATCACTTTGGCCAAAGTTTGCTACATTATTAGTCTTTCCAAGCAGTTGACTTCCGGCTTCTGTTAACGTCTGGTATTGTTTTCCTATTTCATTAGCTCCGCTCTGTTACCTCCATCCAAGCAGTTGACTTCCGGCTTCTGTTAATATCTCGTATTGTGTTCCTATTTCATTAGCTCAGCTCTGTTACCTCCATTCCTCTAGTTTTTTCTAAGATTTGCCCTGTTCTTTACAGAACTTGAGTCAGATGATGCTGTGACTGAAGGCTCCGTCTCTCATTCTCTAACACTTGCGCTTAAAGAGGCGTCTCAGCGTTCAGAATCGACACCCACGCACGACACCAACGTGGGTTTTTGACAGCACATGGCGGTCCACTATCCTCCTCACAGGGGCAGCCTCCCTGCCACTCTGGGGGTTCCCTAACCCCAGGGAGGGTGGTCCCGAGCCCCCCACCTAGTGCCCTGGTTTCACAAGCCCCCCACAGACATGCTTCTGAGGCCCCCCAGCCACCCCCAGGCACCTCCCTGGCCCCGGCCTGGCCCAGGTCCGTCTTCATCCAGATGGAGCCCACCTGGGGGCCTCCCCTTCCTTGGAGCGCGCGCACACACAGCACTGTTTCTACTGTCTTTCCATGTTTGGTGGCCTCTTCAAAGCAGCTGGCCTCACTTTGTGTGAGTGTCACGGACAGTATGCCCGCCCCTTCCTGCAGCACCTCACTAGGATGTCCAGCCACAGGTCATCCTCGGTGGGGGGAGGAGCCGCTATGATTGGGGCATCACCTCAAAGACGGGTGTGAAAGATGCCTCTGCCCTTGGGAAGGGAATGCCCCCGAGTGGGTGTGAGAGGGGCCCTGACACACACGTCAGTCCTCAGGGTCTTTGGTTCTTGCCGTGCAGGAAGAGCTGCGCCTACAGGACTGAGGGACCCAGGGGACAACCGCGCATTTGCAAAGCAGAGACTGAGGCGTGCCCGCGCTGTGAGGGTCAGCAGAGCTGCGGCGCCGCCCACAGCCCAGGGCAACTAGACACCCAGGCTGGGCTGTGATCTGGCTGAAGGCAGCTGCGGCCCCCTCAGAGCCACCTCCGGCCACCAGGTGGGTCCCAGGAGGTGGGGCCGGGCTCACACTGCCCCGTCTCTGTCCCTCCGGGTGACACCTGGGGCTGGGGCTTCCGTGTGCTCTCAGGTCAGTGGGCCCCATGGGCCCTGACGGGATGGGCGCCTGGGCCACTGCACAGTGCCCGCCCCTGCCCGCAAGGCGGGCAGGCCTCCCGGGGCTGGTCCTCGGCCGGCCAAGGTGCTGGACAGAGTCTGGAGGAAAAGGGCGGTGCCAGCAGGGTGGTGGGGCAAGGAGGGAGAGAAGAGGAAGGGAGCGGGGAGATAGCACCCTGGGGGGGCGTTGGCCACGTCCTCCCTGGGGTTGACCTGAAGAGGCAGACTCTTAGGGGGACCTGGCAGCACGGGGTGCTGGGCCTGGGCCCTGGAGGGCAGGGGTCACATGGAGCATGGGGTCAGGGCCAGGGCTGAATGGACACAGGCCCTGGGTGGGACAGAAGGCTGGCATGGGGGCCGGGGACAGGAAGATGAGCAGAGCACCCTGGGAACGGGAGAGCAGGGGCAGCAGGGACCTCCCTGGGGGTGGGGGTGGGGTCATTCAGCAAGGCCCACCTGAGCATGCACTACCTGGGGGAGCAGGGGCACGGGCTCTGCCGTGGGATCAGGCTATGCCGGGACACTGAGGTCAGGGAAGGCGTGCTGGGGGTTGAGGAGCCCCCGTATCCTGACACCCCTGGATTTTGAGAGTGACGAAACAAGCGACATTTCAGAAAGTTCACAGAAAGCTGGTTTTGCAGATATTTTTATACACAGGCCCGCAGGGCATTCCCACTGACAGGAAGGTCTCACGATTAATGGCCCCCAGGCGCCGGGGGGGGGGGGGCC
>NW_006778806.1:289169-295805 GCF_000442215.2 Lipotes vexillifer
GTCTGCCCAGCCCCCCCCAGTCACCATGCAGTGGAGGGAGCTGAGGGTCCCCCAAGGCCCCGCTCCCCGATGCTGCCCCAGGAAACCTGGCCAGCACCTGCGCCCAGCCCCAGAAAAAAGACCTCAGCCCACCCAGCTTCGGAGCCTGGGTTCCAAGTGGTGGGGGCAGGGCCTCCGGGCGGGGGTGGGGTGGGGTGGGGTGGGGAGACGAGGCTGCAAAGAGCACAAAGCCTCCGATTCCTCTTTGGGAGATTGGCCACCCCCATGTCCTGAGTGTGGGACAGAAGCCTGCCGCCCTGCTGCCCCGGGGCACTGGTGTCCCAGAGGAGCAGGGCGGTGCCTCCTTTAAACCAAACTCCCCGAGCTTCATTCAGCTGCGGGGGAGGGGAGGGCAGCGGCAGGTGGCGGGTGGGGACTGGCTCCCTGATGGCAGAATGCCACAGGGTCCCCAGGGCCCCACGTGGGCCAGGAGCAGGGGAAGGGCAGTCCCCACCGGGGTACTCAGCAGGCCTTGGGGTCTGGAGACGGCTCCCCACCTAAGCAGGACCCCAGGTGGGTGGGCCCCTGAGCCCCTCCCTGGGTCCCCCGCTGAAGTCCAGCCAGGCAGCGTGAGGGTCAGCACTGGTGAGCCCCGAGGCGTCCGGCTCTAACTTTTCACCGCCCTGGGAGAGTGTAACTGCTACAGCCATGTTTAGGGGAACAGTCTGGCAATGTTACCTCTCTCCTTTTCTATTGCAGTAAAATGTATACAACGTGAAATTTACCACCTTCAAGGAACCAGTCCAGGGGCATCAGGCACATTCACACGGTTGTGCCACCATCACCACATTCCATAATTCTTTTCATTTTGTAAAACTGAAACTCTGTCCCCATTCAACACTCACTCCCCTCCCGCCCCCCAGCCCGTGGCCCTACCATCCTACTTCCTGTCTATGAATCCGACTGCTCGAGGGACCTCATACGAGTGGATCACACACGATTTGTCCTTCTGTGACTGGCCCATGTCACTCAGCATGTCCCTCCATTAGGCAGCCTGTGTCAGGACCCCTTCGTTTTCAGGCTGGGTCATCGTCACCACATGGACTAATAAGCACAGTCTCAGCTCATGTGAACTGTGCTGCTAGGAACAAGGCGCGGGCGCGGGCGGGGGGGTGCGGGCGGGAGGAATATCTCTTGGAGACCCTGCTTTCAATTCCTTCAGGATACTCGCCCAGACCTGGGACTGCTGGGTCTGGGGGCAATTCTATCCACTGTTTTACACAGAAGATGCACCATTTTACATTCCCACCAACAGTGCACAAGGCTTGGTTTTAACTTCCGATTAAAAACCTCTGCTAAAGGACTTCCCTGGCGGTCCGGTGGTTAAGACTCCACTCCTCCAATGCAGGGGACATTGGTTCCGTTCCTGGTCGGGGAACTAAGATCCCACATGCCACAAGGTGCGGCCAAGAAGAGAAAAACAAAAACAAACAAACGAAAACCTTTGCTAAGAGGGGCTCTTCCTCAACAGGACTCCCCAACCCTGAGAGGAAAGCAAGGCTGTCTCACCCAACTGCTCCAGGCCCACCAAGAGCACGGGGGGCCGCACAGCAGGACCTCACCCCCTCCCTTGCTCGTCCCCCTCAGGACGGAAGCGACAGGGCCAGTCAGAAGCAAAGACATCTGAGGAGGGGACCGTCCCCGCCTGGGCCCGCCTGCCGCGGGGGGAGGCTCTGCGTGCTCTGGCAGGGCAGCGACCTTCCCGCATGGCCTGCGGAGGGCACCTCTTGGCCGCCCTGTGGACAGAGTGGACAGAGCACAGGGCCAAGCGCAGCAGGAGGAGCGGCGGTGGGCGGGGGCTCCTTCCTGAAGTTGCTCCGCACGCGGCGCCCGCCCCCGCGACACCGGGGCGCCCACACAATCTCTTCTGCCATCTCCGTCCACCTCTGTTTCTGCTCTGCTCCCCACGACAGCTGCGCAGCTTGCGCTTGGCTCCTGTGCCGAGCCCGTCCGCGTCTGCCGTCCAGCTGGGCGTTCCGGAGCGTCCTTTCACCAGAGCCTCCTGTGCCCGCTCCACGGGTGCAGGGCCGTGCTGTGGTTGATGGTTCCTGCTGTCCGGCAGCAGGACCTCACCCCCTCCCTTGCTCGTCCCCCTCAGGACGGAAGCGACAGGGCCAGTCAGAAGCAAAGACATCTGAGGAGGGGACCGTCCCCGCCTGGGCCCGCCTGCCGCGGGGGGAGGCTCTGCGTGCTCTGGCAGGGCAGCGACCTTCCCGCATGGCCTGCGGAGGGCACCTCTTGGCCGCCCTGTGGACAGAGTGGACAGAGCACAGGGCCAAGCGCAGCAGGAGGAGCGGCGGTGGGCGGGGGCTCCTTCCTGAAGTTGCTCCGCACGCGGCGCCCGCCCCCGCGACACCGGGGCGCCCACACAATCTCTTCTGCCATCTCCGTCCACCTCTGTTTCTGCTCTGCTCCCCACGACAGCTGCGCAGCTTGCGCTTGGCTCCTGTGCCGAGCCCGTCCGCGTCTGCCGTCCAGCTGGGCGTTCCGGAGCGTCCTTTCACCAGAGCCTCCTGTGCCCGCTCCACGGGTGCAGGGCCGTGCTCGGGTTGATGCTTCCTGCTGTCCGTCACTGTCGGACCTGGATGCCGGCATCTGCTCGCATCCAGAGCGGGCACGACGAGGGCTCCGGGCTCCGCCCCGGTGCCCGTGCCTCCACCCTCTGGAGAGTCTGAGGGCTGGGCCTGTCCTGGGCGCCCGCCGTTCCTGGTCTTGCTGGCTTCAGAAGGAGGCAGGAGTGCCCCTCTGCATGCCAACCACCATCTTTGCCACCTTGGCTCTTCTTGACATTTTCACTCTAAAATTAAAAGTTCCAGCCCAACGTGCAGCCCTTTCCAAAACACGGCCCGTTCCCTCCTGACTGCCCAGGGGCCGATCCCAGGCCCCCCTCCCCGGGCTCTACCTAGCTCCTGGAAGCCCCTCAGCCTGCTGTCCACCCGACCAGCCCCCCAGGAGGACCCTGCCCTGTCCTGTGGCCGCCAACTGGTGTGGAGGTGCCTTGCAGAAAGAGCCCAGTGACTGGCTTTGTCCAGCCTCCAGGAAGGCCCTAGAGACCTCCTGCACTCCCAGCACCGAGCCCAGCACTTGGGGCCTGGCCCCGCCCTGCTGACTGGCGCCCCAACATCAGGGAGGTCCGTATCCCATCTTGTCCCACCTCACCCCACCCCCCCTCACTGATGGTGCTCAGGTGGGAAGTGTCTGTCCCAGATCACTACGCATCCCCTTAAGCAGGGCTGAGTTCCACAAGGATGGGACCAGGTCCGGGGCCTAGGACGGCACCTGGTGCACCCAGGTCCTCGGAGGAAGGGGGCCAGATGTGCCCAACGCAGCGGCTCCCCCAGCTCCGCGAGACACAAACTCTGCCCGAGACGGGAAACGTGGACGGTACTGCAAGCAGACTCAGAGACGGGACAATGGATGCGGGAAAGGAGCCGCGATGCCGATGGAAGACAAAGGACTAATGTCCCAAGTACAAAGGCGCCTACAGAGGAGGAGCAGAAAGACAACCCACAGAAATGTGGGCGACGGCGGCGCCAAGAGGTGACTCACAGGAGTGCAGACCCGTACCCCACGCCGCCCTGGGGCTCCAGTTCCACCCGCATCCCGAGCGCTGGTCACCTTCCTCTGGCAGCCTGAGGCGGCTGCCAGCTCTCACTGGCCCAGCTCAGCTTTCTCTGGTGATCGAGCCTTATCTGGACATGGCTGCTTCCTGCTAATCAGGAGAGAAGGTCAGAGGTGCCTTCTCAGCTTCCCTGCCAGCCGTGTGGGGCTGGGATGGCCCTGCAGGAAGCAAGGGACAGTCAGGCACCCCAACACCAAGGCCGGGACCCCTGGAAGGGGTCACTGTGAGCCCACCTTCCTGCCCCAGCAGAGGCTAAGCTGCGACGCGGGCCAGGGCACGGGGAGGAGGGGGCAGAAGAGCCAGTCCCTCCGAGGTAGTGGTGGGTGTTGAGTCAGAGGCCAGCATGGCCACACGCTGGACGAGCCGGCCGGTGGGTGGGCCGGGCTGAGCACGGGTACCCGGTAGAGGCCACACGGGCCCAGGCGCCTGCAGAGAGCACCCTGTGTCCACAGCAGGGAGGGCGGCCCCGAGGGGGCTGGGCAGACAACACTGGGACACACGCATAACCTCAACACAGGGCCCAGGACCCAGAGAGCTCCAGCCAGCCGGCCACAAGGCTGTTATACGTGGGAGCCGTCCGCCATCCCAGGACCCGGGCCTGGCCATCAGGACCTCTTTCCTTGGGCCTGCTGGGCCTCTGTCCCCCGCCTCAGTGACCAGAGGCCCTGGGCACGCGGGCACACCTCACTAGCCACTGGAGGGGAGCCCCGCACTGTCCTGGTCGCGAGGGAGACGGGGTCCCCCGGCGGGAAAGAGCCCCTGCCCAGCACTTTCCTGCGGGTGGGGCCCTTCCTCAGCAAGGGGCTTTATTAGGGTGGGACAGCAAGGGCAGCACAGGGAAGCCGGGTGCAGAGGACGGCGCAGGCCACAAGCACCTCGGTTGGGCCGCATGCTCTCCTGCACAGCCTGCCGGCTGGACCGCACCACAAGGGACTTCAGGGACCAAGCAGTGGCCCCGCTCAACCTTGCTCCAGACGGGAAGCTGTGGTCCAGGTGACTCACAGCCGGGACAGCAAGGGCCCAGCTGGCCGCAAGCCCTGCGGTCTGCCTGGACAGAGTGAAGGCGATGGCCTTCCTCCTGCTGCTTTGCCAAAATCTACCCATCTCCTGTCCCACTCCCAACTTCCCGTGGGGCGGCGGGGAGGGGGGAGGGCACACTCGGGGGTGGCCCTGGAAGAAGGTGCCCCGTTCCCCGGCTCCTTTAACATTCAGCTTTCCCAAGGGCCCAGAGAGACCACCCTGGCCTCGCCCCAGCCCGGCCTGTCCAGGCACATCCCCAGGCCACACCAGCCAGGAGTCTGGCTCTGGGCCTTCTCTCTGGGGACCCCGAGTCCCCAGGCTCCCAGTCCAGGCAGCACAGTCCAGGGACAGGCGCCCACGAGGGCTGGCAGAGCGGGGCCCACGGTGACGGGAGAGCACCTGGGCCACGTGCGCTGACAAGCAGGGCCGCCGTGGGACACCGTGACGGGGCAGCCTCTGGTGGCCCCCGCAGTGGGTCAGACAACAGGGTGTCGAGAGAGCCAGAGCAGTCAGGGCGGGCGAGGTGGGACATGCGCCTCTGGTGTCTTACAGCAGGCGGTCTACAAGGACCCGACAAGCTCTGGGTCCCAGGCTGTGGGCACGCGCCACTGCAGGCCCACTGCCCACAGGCACCGGGTCTAGGGAGGGCACGGAGGGCAGCAGCCACATGCACCCTGGAAGCGTCTGTGAGGGGAGCAGAGTGTGTCCTGCCCCAGGTGCCCCTGAAAACACTGGGGGCACAGCGGCAGCTATAGGCTGTTTTTTCCCCAAAATCCATATGTTGAAGCCCTAAGCCCTAATGTGATGCTATCAGGAGGAGGGACTTCTGGGAGGTGATGAGGTCAGGAGGGTGGAGCCCTCGTGAATGGGGTCAGTGCCCTTGTAAAAGGGACCCCAGGGAGCTCCCTCACCCCTTCCCCCAGTGATGACACAGGGAGACACCATCTATGAACCAGGACGCAGCCCCCACCAGACACCAGACCTGCTGGCACTGAGACTTTGGACTTCCAGCCCTCAGAACTGTGAGAACTAAATGCTGTTTAAGCTGCACGCCTGGGGCACTTTGCTACCTGCCTGAGATGACAGTAGGGATGGGGCTTGAGCCTTCTCGGAGGATTTCTGCTCCGCCTCAGACAGGGCACGTCTAGGACTGAACTTGTCACTTAGGAATCAAGACCCGCTCCCTGGCAGGGGGTGACAGGGGCTGCTGGTCAGCAGGAGACTGAGCCCTCAGCACCAGCGCCCAGGGGCTGCAGCCCCCAGGAGGAGCCCTGGACGCTGGACCAAGACCTCCACCGGCACCTCCTCCAGTTTGTGCCACATGGCTCCCTGCAGAGACGCCTCCCCCGGGAAGCCCGGGAGGCCCTGGGGGCCGAGCAATCCCACCATCTGAGGGCCGGGTGCAGTGCCCACCGGGCTTCACCGCGGCCGCTGTGGCCAGGAAAGGGTCGGCACAGCCAGGGCTTCTGTTCAGGGGCTCCTGTGTGCCCCGGGGGGCTGCCCGCGTGGCCCAACCACGGAGCTGAGGGTGGCCCCTCATGGTCAGAGCTGGCACTGGAGGCTGCCGGGCGCGGCTCTCGCCAGGAAGGGCAACTGGAGACAGAGGAGGGGAAGCAGGACATCCGACCAGACCCCAGATGAGAATTCCTCCAAAACGAGCTGGGCAGACACTGAGTCCCAAGGAGGATGAAGTAAAGATGTGATAATAAACACACCCAGACATGCCAAATCCAAAGAAAAACACTTCCTAGCAACCAGAGAACACACGCCGCCCACAGGGGAACCACTGGCAGGCTTACCGCACTCGTCAAAACCACGAGAGGCCAGGGGACAGAGCCCCAGCGGCCCCTCCGTCCCCGGGGTGCGAGGACCGAGCAGGCGCCTGGGCGGAGCGGAAGGCATGCGGAGGCTGGCCCCCTTGTGAGCAGGGGTCTGGAACGGGGGGGGGGGGGGGG
>NW_006778806.1:295888-299495 GCF_000442215.2 Lipotes vexillifer
GGGGGGGGGGCGCGGAGGGGGCAGGAGAGGGGTGCAGAGCCCCACTCGGTAAGGCCCTCACTTGCTTGCAAGGGAGGGAGGGATGCTGGTTTCCCGTCAATGCTGGGAATTCTCACTTTTCAAGCACACGATAAAAGAACTTGAAAACAGATTTCCTGTAGGGGGTAATAAAGAAAACTCAATCAATCTTCACCAATTTCCAAGGAATAAGTGACCAAAAATAGCAGAGGAAGAGCAAAACAAAGAAAGAATGATAACAGAAACGAGCACCAGGCTGACGTCACGGACTGGGCGGGCATGCAGCACCCGACGGGGCATAAAGCGGGATCCGGGTGAAGGTGACAGAGGTGATAAAAGGGCTAGTCACCGGGAAGCTGAACCACACGGCCCTGCCCCCCATCACCGGGGAAAGGGAGGAATGCTGCGGGTCCCAGCTGGGGGGCTGGCCGGGCAGGTCACAGAGGCCAGCGCAGGACGCGCCTCAGCTGGAACGGATGCCCCAGCCAGCGGAATCCCAGGAACCCCACAGCCCTCTTCCTCCCACGGACACAGGCTGCCGGCACCCCACCCCACCGGGCCCTCATCCTGTCTCCAGGAGGCCCCACGCTCGGACCTCCTGTCGGGCCGCCGCCCATCTTCCAGCCCACGTCTTCTATCTAGCGCTGGACCCACTGTGGGTCACCCCAGGCCAGCCCCCAGCCTAGCACCCCATCTCCCTCCCTCTGGTCCCTCCTGGGGCACCCAGGTCCGCGACACGGACATCCGGCCCCCCTCCTCCCTGGGCCCCCCCCCCCTCCCTGGACCAACACCTCACACGCCCTCTGGCCCACCTCGCTCCACTGCTAGCTCTGCTGAGAGACAGGGGTGACCTGAGGAGGGCTGCTCCTCACAGCAGCCAACACACGGCCATTCCTCCCGGTACCCCCCATTGCGGCACCCCCCGAGCTCCCCCAGCTACTGCTGCTCCCCCTCCCCACAGCAGTCCCCAGACAGGGTCCGTGCTCACTGCACACCTCAATCCCCGCAGCTGGCCCTCCTGGAAACGCTGGGTCTTGGGCCCTGGCTGTCTCCGTGTGGCCCGGAGCCCCAGGTCCCTCTCCTCAGCCACACTACTGCCCTCCGTCTGGGCAGGCACTGGCCACACCAGGGCTGTCACCAGGCGAGGGGCAGGGTCACACTGAGGTCGGGCCGGCGATCAGACACACCAGCCCCCCAGGCTCGGCCACTCCCCACCACGGGCACAGCGGTCACCCCTGGGGGCCCCCGCTTCCCTGGTGGGAAGCCACCACCACGTCTGCTCAGGTGGGTCCTGCCTCATGGCCTGTCCTCCACAGAGAAGCCCCGAGACCCCAAGACACGAGGGGGCGGGGCTGGTGCCGGCTGGAGCCTCCCCCCACTGGGTGCGGGTAGGGACGCAGGGGTTCACCCCGAGTTCCCTCTTCCAACAGAAGAGGTCCCAGCCCCGCTCTGTGGGGCCCAAGGTCTCCTCCCTGAGACAGGCGCCAGGTGCACCTGCTCTGAGGTAATGCAGCCGCCGTGGACCCACAGGCTTGCTCTCAGTGAGGGCGTACTGGGCCCCACCAGTCCCCAGGGGACGCTGCAGGGGTCCCTGCTGTGCCCACACAGAGGGCCACCTGGACCACGCCCAGCCATCGCGAGAAGCCCGTTGAGTGGTTACAGGCTCTGAGGAGACCAGAAGGCTCCCGCCACTTGCCCCGTCCCACACTGCTGCCTCCAGGGGATGCTCAGGCCCCCAGGCCCCTGATGCACTGCACCACAGAGGCCGAGCCTGGGGGTCCAAGCACCCTAGACTCCCCCAGGGCTCCTGGAGGCCCGGGGTCCTCTCCTCAACCAGGTCCGGTCCCCAGGACTTCCAGGTGCCAGGAAGCAAATCTCGAATGTCGATGGAAATGCCAAGTCAGGCACATGGGCGTGGGAGGTGAGGGGAGGGTCTGGTCGGGGCCATGTGGGGAGGGGCTGCAGCCCGCCAGCCGTGCCCAGGGCGCCTACAAACCGCAGGCGCACCTCCCCGGAGGCCTCTGCCCATCACCTGGCTCCACGGCCTTCTCCCTCACAAACCAGCGCGCAGCAGCGCCACGGCCGCCCGCCCGCCTAGGGAAGGGCGCGCGGGTCAGCCTCGAGAGGCCTCCTGGGGGCGGCCCACAGCCGGCTGAACGAGCTCGGGCGGGAACAGCTGTGCAACGTGCTAGCTTCACCTGAGCTAACTCAACTCCACAGCAGGGGGAGGGGATTAAACTAGAGCCCTGGACATCTGCAATGCTCTACTGCTGTGAGTTTCTGAATTTCCCTCCCGCAAGGCTCTGGGTCCGGGCGAACCTGACACCCTTTCTCTCTAGGTCAATAACATGCAAAAATGGGGCTGCCAGGCTGCATGTCTCACTGAGGAAGGTTCTCATCTTCACTCTACTCTTTTTTTTTTTTTTTTTTTAAAGAAGATTTTGGGGATAGGAGTTTATTAATTAATTAATTTATTTTTGCTGCTTTGGGTCTTCATTTCTGAGCAAGGGCTATCTCTAGTTGTGGCAAGTGGGGGCCACTCTTCATCACGGTGCGCCGGCCTCTCACTATTGCGGCCTCTCTTGTGGAGCACAGGCTCCAGATGCGCAGGCTCAGTAGTTGTGGCTCACGGGCCTAGTTGCTCCGCGGCATGTGGGATCCTCCCAGACCAGGGCTCGAACCCGTGTCCCCTGCATTAGCAGGCAGACTCTCAACCACTGCGCCACCAGGGAAGCCCCTTCACTCTACTCTTAAAGGGAATTGGAAAGACCCCCGAGTAGGAGGGGATCCCCGAAGAACTCTCTTCTAAACGGTCTGACCAGACACGTCTTCTTTTTATTCCTAACACAGACAGCTTAACTGGAAATCCCACTTATACTGTTGCCCACTGTGCCCTCCTTTAAAAGAGCTGGTTTTCAGCTAGAATCCTGGAAAAGGAAGGCGCTGGGCTGGGGCCTACACAGCCGCCCTCTCTTGCCCCACGGCCCATGCACACTGCCCCAGAAACCTTCTCTGCAGAAGGACGGCGGCGCTAGGCGCCTATCTTGGGTACAGAGCACGTGCGGGATGGGATGCCCCAGCTTTCCAGCGACCGTCCCCGAGCAGCTGGTGTAGCAGCTGCCCCCTCCCCGAGGCCTCTGCGGTGGCTGCGGGGATGGAATGTCGGCCTGTCCGCTGAGCCAGGCCCAAGGCTCTGGGGGAGGGCGGCTTTTCTACCAGGCATTGTCCCCTTTTCTCCAGGAGGCAGATGTGAAAGGGGACAGAGGTGTGGAGTTCTCTCCGCGGGTCGGGAGAGGCCTGGCTCAGCGTCCTGGCTGCACAGGGCCTCCCCACAGACTCGCTTCTCCCGCTGGGGAGGTGGCGGGCGCTTCTCCCCTAGAATGACCTTCACCATCGCCACAAAGCTGGCATGACCCCGAGACTGTGGGTGACCCCAGCACGGCCCCAGGGGCTCAGGTGCAGTGGTCCTACCCCCGACCCCGTTACTAAGAAACAAACATCTGAAGCCTTCGATGACCTGCCAGAGGCAAGCCCACAGGCGGGTGCTGGCGAGCTGCAGCTGGGTGGGGGGGTGGGGGGAGGCATCAGA
>NW_006778806.1:299505-306783 GCF_000442215.2 Lipotes vexillifer
CTCCGCCCCCCCCCCCCCGCCGCCCAAACCCTGACGGTCAAGGTCCCGTGTCCCCTGCGGGGACCTGCAGTGGGGTACCCCCATCAGCTCTGCCTCGGCCGCTTTGGCACAAACCCAGGACAACGGCCTGCAGGGCAAGCACAGGGCCGTGCTCACAGCGTGACCAGCTGAGGGCCCGAGGGGCGAGTGGCTGGTGGGGGAGCTGGGTCCCTGTGCCGCTCGGCATCTGTGTACAGCCCACCACCCGCCTGACCCCAGGGGCGGTCCTTGGTTGGCCCTGATGGACCCAGACATGTGCCTCTCCTGCGGCCTCAGGCCCTTGCCGCCGGACTCTCGGCCTGTCCCATGCCCCTCCTCTGGGAAGCCCTCATTCTGAGTGGGGCCCCATGCCCACCCCCCAGCTGGCAGCTCAGTCTCGCCCCATTCTCACTCCTCTCCCGGGGGTGGGCGCCCAGCGCTGCATCGACAAGCACAGTGTTTGGAAACATGCTCCACACGCAGCTCATCTCCTGCCACAGCCGGGCCGGCCAGGGGCACGCAGTTCGGGGTGTGGTGACTGTCACTCTCCATTAACTTGTCAAAGCGTGACAACCCTTAAGTCATGCTGCAACCAGTTAAAGCAGAAAGTCCGGAGCCCGAGCGGGAATCAGCAAGAGACAGCGTGTTCCTGGTGGGGTGGGGGCAAGCACAGCGGGGGCACAGCCGTGGGGGACCCCATAGGGACCCTGACTGGGAGCCGGCAGCAGTGTCCTGGCCGTGGGCTTGGTCACAGGAGCCCAGAACCCAGGACAGGTCTTTGCAGCCAAAGCTCACCCTGCCCTCACTGCCTGGCACATCCAGCCTGGACGGGTAGGGCGGGAGGGCCCTGGGCCACCACAGAGCGTGGAATGGCCACGCACCCTCCACTCCCTCCCGTGACCCGCCACGGGGCGCCTCCGGGTAGCTGTACCCAGCTGGCCCCTTGGCGGAGCTCAGAGAAGGAACCGAGGGGGCGCCCAGGGCAGTACCCACCAGGACACTCGCCCCAGCACGACACCTGTCTGAGGCACTTTCGGGCTCCTTGGAGATGCACCATGTCTGCTCCCGGACAACAGGGACCAGCCCTGTGTGAGTCATGACACCCCCGAGCAGGGGGAGCCCCCACCCGGGTTCAGAAGCAGGGATGCGGGTGCTGGTTGCCGGGGGCCCCAGTGTGGTGACAATGCCCTCCGAGGCCTGAGGACGCCTCCACAGAGCCAGCCCTCACACGGCGGCACCTGAGGCCCCACATGCAAACTGTGCCGGAAAGCCTCATCCCATCCTGTCTGCATCTAGAAGTAGGAAGATCCTGACTGGCCGTGATCCGATAAAAGATGACACACCATCACTGCCGCGAGGTCGGCTGCAGGCCTTGAAAACAAGGCTCCGGTTAAGGGAAAGATGCCAGTGTCCCAGCTGTCAAGGGTCCAAGGCTCCTCACTAAGGGTCTCCCCGGAGCAGCATTACCACTGTCCCAATGGGGACACAGGCCCTACAGAGTAAAGCGTGCAAAGGCAAGGGAGCCCAGCGCCAACTGGAGGAGCACGCGGCCCGTGCAGGTGACGCGGGGCAGAGGCGGTTGGAGCCCAGGCTGCCGAAGGCCACAGGCACGTCTGACCAGAGGGCAGTGCCTCCGAGGGCCAACTCCCCGCCAACAGGGTTCCACCTTCAAGGGGGCAGAGACACCCAAGCCCACGCTGCTCTCCTCGGGACTCATGGTGTGTGTAGGGCTGCATGTGCTGGCGGGGGGTGGAGGGAATCGCCCCACGGACAGTGGAAACAAAGCCAGCTGATGGCCAGGACGGGAGACAGGAGAGGTGCTTCCCTTCCTGCCAAGGGCAAGACCCGGTGTGTCTGCCCAAGGAGAAGAGGCCGGGCCAGGCTCCTTGTGACGCCTCCCAGCCGCTCCACTCCGTCCTGACCACTGCGGGGCGGTGGTCCTCACTGCTGGTGGACCTGAGCCCCCCCCCTCACCCCCCGTGCAGACACTGCTTGTCCCGGTCCCTCTCCATCCTCTCCTGCCATCGGGACAAAGGTGCCCTGGGGCCAGGCCACCAGGAGCGGCCCTTCTCAGAACGGTAGCTGCATGCTGTCCTGGACCAGGGAGGCGTCGTGGCCCGGCTGGGGAGATGAGGCAAGGCTGGTGGGGGCGGCGGGCCCGGTCCGCAGCACCTCCCACCACCTGTGGCTGCAGATGCGCCCCCAGGGACAGTTCTGGCCCATCCATGCAGAAGACCCCAGACCTCGGCCTTGACCTCCAATGGGGAGAGCTACCAGAGGCCAGAAGAGCTGGGCGCTGCGTGTCCACTGCTGCTGAGAAGGGGCTCCTGGAGAACACGCACGTCTCACCCTGTAAAGCACAGAACACAGAGCGCTGCCTTCCTCCAGGGGCGGGCGGGGGCCACGCGGGCTGGAGACACTCAGGAGTAGAAAGTGCTTTACTAGAAATTCCGTTCTTCAGGACAGGGGTGTCCTCACCATGCATCACAGCCCTCTGCAAAGTCCTCCTTGGCTGAGGACACATCCGTGGCAACACACCTCCAGGGCCGGAGGGAACTCAGCTTCCACATACACTCACTTGCTATTTTTAGGGCTACTTTCAGGGCCACTGTCTAACAACCACAAGAGCGGCCAGGCGCAGGCGGCTGGGGGGAGCCAGCAGCTCCCACACTCACCGCCCAGCGCATCCTGCAGCCCAAAATACCCAGCACCAGCGGGAATGACAACTGCGAGCCAGTTCCCACCGAGACCGGAAGTTGAGGGGCCCGGTCTGGAGTGTCTGATGAGACTCGGTCGTACTGGCAGGAGGACACGCGGGACTGGTGGGGCCTGCGTGGGACAGCAGCACCAGGCCGCCCAGCGTCAGGGCTGCCCCGTCCTGCCATTCCCTGAGCGCCTGCCCCTAAGCACCCCTATCTCTGTGATGGGTCACTCTGGCCGCACCAAGTGATGCTCGGGCTCCTGAAGGACCCTGAAGATCCAACCATGATGCCTCCATGTGCCCGTCATTGCTCCTGACTGCAGAGCTACTCTCTGGAACAGTCCCCCAGCCCCACCCACCTGCTCCCAGACTCCCTTCCTCATCCGACCCTCCTGGGGTGGGATGCTGGGCATGCTGGGGAGAGGGAGAGGGGAGCTTGTTTTGGAGCCCAGATCCCGGGAAGAGAGGAACAGGCAGCGGGTCGACTGAGGGGCCCCACCTGGTTGATGGGTCACTAAGCATCACATGAGATGACACCTGCCCCACGTGGCCAATTCCTTCCGCACGAAAGCCAACTTGGGAAGACAGTACGTTTACAGCACTGCGCCCACGGAGGGCTACTGCCCACCTTGACACCTGCCAGAGGAGCAGGCCACCGCCCAGGTGTGCACCGGGGATGGGCACTGCCCGGCACAGGGCGGTCAGGGGGTGCTGAATGGAGCCGCGCTGACTCCAGCAAGGGTCCAGGCCTCCCCCAGAGATACTCAGCCAGCAGGCCTGGTGGATAGCTGGGGTCAGATGCTCAGTCTCTCCCTCAACGCGGCTCTCATCCCTCGGAAGCTGCCAAGCCTCGAGCCCACTCTCAACCCCCCGTGCTGCCCTCCCCGCCCCGCCTCCCCCCACCCACACGTCCAACCAGAGCTCAGCCTCCAACTAAACTCACACCCCCCAACAGATTGGTGACTTCCCCAGACCTCCAAACGAAGCCCAGGGTCCTGAACCCAGGGTCATCCTGTTCAACCACAGGCACGTGCCAAGTGCCACGCCATGCCTGCTCTGCCCACGGTGGGGGACGGCCGATCCCGCGTGCCCCGCAGACCCTCCTGCAGGCCGAGGTGCAGTGGGACGCGGACACGCCTCTGCAGAAAAGAGGGCTGAGAACTGGCCACTGAAACAGGGACGAGCAGAGACTGCCCGGTGGCCTGTCTCAGTGACATCAGAGGGAAGGGCTGCCAAAGGGCCGGCGTGTTCCGGGGGCGAGCAGACAGACAGGAGGAGACGACCACTGCAGAGAAAGTACCTGAGAACTTCCCGGAACTAATGAAAATCACCACCCCACAGAGTCAAAAAGGCCAATGACCCCAACTCAGGCACACAAGAGAAACCCTCACCTGGGCACAGCAGACAGGTGACTTCAGAGCCACTAGGGAGAAAGGACAGACCTTCCAACCAATCACGGCTGACTGGCACTGACCTCTCAACAGCAGAATCGAGAGCCAAGATGCTGCCCGGGACCCCACAACTGGGAGGACACCCTCCAGGAGGAGGATAAACGTTTTCAGATACACTGAAAGGACAGTTAGTTATCTGCAGATCCTCACTGAAGAAAACCCTGAAGACGCATTTTCCGACACAAGGAGAAAAATGATTCCGAGTCCTGAGATACAAAAAGAATAAAGAAAAGAAAGTGGTGAAGGCTTCCCTGGTGGCGCAGTGGTTGACAGTCCGCCTGCCGATGCAGGGGACACGGGTTTGTGCCCCGGTCCGGGAAGATCCCACATGCCGCGGAGCGGCTGGGTCCGTGAGCCATGGCCGCTGAGCCTGCGCATCCGGAGCCTGCACTCCGCAACGGGAGAGGCCACAACGGTGAGAGGCCCACGTACCGCAAAAGAAAAAAAAAAAAGAAAGTGGTGAGAGTTTTGAGATTAATCAAGTATTAACAATATAAAGAAAAAAAAATAAAGTAATAATAACCTCATATGGGCTAAAAAAGAAGACAGTTAAAATACTCTAATCAAAAGCATGTATATGTGAAAGTGTTGCGTCAGAATAATGTGCTCTAAGGTCCCGGTGTTGTTCAGGAAGAGAATTTACAATTAACTTTAAATTATAACAGCAAGTATGCAATTTACAATTTATATGGTAACCAGTGAAAAAGTAATGAGTGACAAGTTTCAAACTAATAGAAAGGGAAACAGAACAAGAAAAAAAACGCAAAGTAAGGTATGACAGAAAAGAGAAACAAACGTAAGGGCTGCCCTGGTGGCGCAGTGGTTGAGAGTCTGCCTGCCGATGCAGGGGACGCGGGTTCGTGCCCCGGTCCGGGAAGATCCCACATGCCGCGGAGCGGCTGGGCCCGTGAGCCATGGCCCCTGAGCCTGCGCGTCCGGAGCCTGTGCTCCGCAATGGGAGAGGCCACAACAGTGAGAGGCCCGCGTACGACAAAAAAAAAAAAAAAAAAAATGTAGGACAATAATAAGCACAAAAATAAAATGGTAGACGTGAGCCCAAATATCAGTAATTTAGAGAAAGGACAACAGACTGAATGTCCTATGGTT
This sequence comes from Lipotes vexillifer, assembly GCF_000442215.2. Lineage (NCBI taxonomy): Eukaryota > Metazoa > Chordata > Mammalia > Artiodactyla > Lipotidae > Lipotes > Lipotes vexillifer. The sequence goes on from NW_006778806.1 coordinate 304,783, forward strand.
AGAAAACGAAGATCGTCAGATTGAATGAAAATGAAATCTAGATTGTGCCAAACAACCAAAGATACGTGCAACCTGTAAAGATACAGGAAAGTTTAAAGAAACGAGGTGGGCAAAGATATGACAGGCAAATATACCCAAAAGAAAGCTCAGAGAGCTACACTGTTACCAAATCTTTGCTCTGATGGAAAGCACTGTCAGGTCAGGAGTGAGACACGCTGAACAGTTCAAACACCGGGAGGGATTGCGATTCTAAACAGGATGTACCTAATGACAGAACTCCAGGAGAAACAGACAAAGCCAAGCATGACCTAAAGGGACAGGTATCAAACATGACACTGCCAAGTGCCAAACATATGACCCTTTTCAGGACAGACAGAACGTGTATGAACACTGACTTCAAACAGGGCCACTGAGTAAGTTCCAAAGCATCGTAAGGACCTGGTGTCATACTGACCACCCTCTGTGACAACAACATAACTAAGTTAGAAATGAACAATAGAAAAAAAGGGAAGAAATGAATTCGGCAATGGAAAAGCAACTAAGGAAAAAAACATACGTTTGTATATTGAGAAACTCTGAAATATCCCATCATGCCAAAGACAGAATAATGGAAATTTTTAAAAAGATTTTTAAACTGAAAGATTTTATATATAAAAGCTTGTGAAACGCAGCCAAAGCATTACTTATTTTGTATTTATAAAATCTTACGTGAAAGGAAAGGAGGAAAAATAATGAGCTATTTAAAGAAATTAGAGCATCCAAAAAAGTAATTAATTAATTAATTTAAAAAGGGCTTCCCTGGTGGTGCAGTGGTTAAGAATCCGCCTGCCAATGCAGGGGACACAGGTTCAAGCCCTGGTCCGGGAAGATCCTACATGCCACGGAGCAACTAAGCCCGTGTGCCACAGCTACTGAGCCTGTGCTCTAGAGCCCGAGAGCCACAACTGCTGAGCTCACATGCCACAACTACTGAAGCCCACGTGCCTAGAGCCCGTGCTCCACAACAAGAGAAGCCACCGCAATGAGAAGCTCACGCACCACAACGAAGAGTAGTCCCTGCTCGCCGCAACTAGCGAAGGCCCGTGCACAGCAACGAACACCCAACGCAGCCAATAAATAAATAAATCAGAACAGGAACATAAAAATAAAATTAAAGAGCATAAGTGGAAAGAAATAAAGATACGAATATTCATTTTTTTAAAAAATGATGAACCCTTAGTGAGATAGATCAGAGTGTGGATGTCCACGCGCAGAAATAGTGAACACCAGAAATTAAAAAGGGACAGCTCTAAAGGTCCTGCAGACATTAAAAAAAAAAAAAAAAAAGAATACTACGAACAACTTTTTGCCAAAAACTTGAAAATCTGGACGAAATGGACAAATTCCCAGAAAACTATATTTCCGGAACTAACTTAAAGTGTGGGGGGGGGGTGTGTGCCCTAAAATCATTAGAGAAATTGAGCCGCGGGAGTTACACTTGCCCCAGAGTGACTTCAAGCTCAGGTACTGTACCGGTGATTTCTCCCACACATTCAAGGAAGAAACAGTTCCTGTTTCACACAAACAATACCATGCAGCAGCTCTTTCTGCAGGATATCTTGGCACCAAAATCTGATAGGGGCAGTAGATGAGCAGGAGATTACAGACCCTAGACAGAGATGCAAAAGTCCTAAGCAAAATCTCAATCTCAGTCTACCCACGTACAGGAAGGGGAACGCGGCATGAGCACGCTGGTATTTTTCCAAGAGTGAAAGGTGACTCTGATGCTAGAAAATCCATTGACGTAATTTACCGCATCAGTCGTTAAAGGAGAAGGACCACGTCGGCCCCTGATTACACCCAACGCCCCCGCACAGGTGCAGAGAGACCCCACGGAGGAGCTATCGCGCAGCCACCAGAACGGCTGGAATTGAAACGGTGGTAACACAGAACGGCTGGCGGCCGCGGAAGGCGGTGCCACCACTTCGGAAAGCCGGCAGTGTCTTCATAGTTGACACCCCC
>NW_006778806.1:306804-319011 GCF_000442215.2 Lipotes vexillifer
GAAGAGAAGAGCAGACGCGGCCCAAGCCCTGACCCTGGATGACCACAGTGGCTCTGAACACATCAGCCCCGAATGAAACGACCCCAACACCCACCGGCAGGAGCAGGTTCAAACCACGTGCGGATGCCACCAACGTGGCGAGGGAGCCGCGGGGCTGCTGTGGGCGATGCCCGGGGCACCTGGCCGGTGGGGGAGCCTGGCCCCGAGCGCTCGACACTCACCCGCGGGTGATGGAGACATCCCCGTCCTGCGGGCCGTGGCGGACTCGGGCACGCGGCTGCCAAAGCTCACACCTCCAGCTGAAGGCCCTCCCGCGAGTGTGAGCTCACCCTCTGTGGCCGGCAGAGGGCGCCAACAGGAGGATGTGGAGAAATGTGAACGCGCAGTAAGCCTGTGGAAAGATGTCCGACCCCGCGAAATTAATTCATAAGCCTCAACAGGAAGGAAAATTAAGGGGCAAGTGCAAGGGTCCAAAATGCCCCAGACCCCGCTGAAGCTGAGGGGGGGAGGAGGAGGCTGCTTTGGGAATCCCAGCAGAGGGGCAGGGATAGGAAGACGCCAGGGCCGGGGGTCACTGGGAAGGGGTGCTGTCCACTCCCTCGAGGAAACCCACGAAACCGAGCCTGCCTGTCACAGCCCCGTGGGCCTGGCACCAGCTGTTGGGAAGAGCAGAGAGCTCTCCCGCCACCACCAGGAAGGAAAGACCACAAGACGAGACCAAGGCCAACGCCGGGTGCACCTCAGGAGGCATCACAGACCTCGAAAAGACAGCCAAGAAGCCTGCATCATCAGAGGAGGGTGGTTTCAACACATTGCCGAAAACGGATTACCAGTCCCTAAAAAGCTGCTGAGACTCAAGTAGGGGGAAAAAAAAAAGGAGAAAAAATTGGCAAAAGAAATGAACAGGAATTTCGCTGATGAGGAAGTACCCATGGCCTACATCGGTGATCAGAGAAACTCAGATTAAAACCGCAATACCATTTCACACCCACCAGACGGGCAACAATTGAAAGTCAGGCGGTGCTGGCAAGAAGGCAGAGCAGTGGGGATGCGGCGGGGGTGGGGAGGCCGGAGCTGGCATAACCGCTCCAGGAAGGCTCCTGGTGGTGACGGCCAGCACACGCCCCCCAGACCCTACTGCCTGCGGCAGAGGGCCAGTGCGAGAATGCCCGCCCACGGGGTGCATTCGTAACTGGCCCAAACCTGTGGACAGCCACAGGTCCCCCGACAAAGCAGAGACACGTGCTGCCTGTCTTACAGGGAACACCACGCCGCAGGCACAGCCATCAGCTCGATGCCGCTCAGAAACTTAGAGACCGGGCAAGAGGAGACGTGCAAACGGACAGAGAGTGGGATCCCTTCTACATAAAGTCTCCGAGCGAGCGGAACGAAGAACAGCCTATCCAAGGAAGCCTGCTCGGGGGTCCAAGCGGGAGGCCCGGGTGCTGCGGGGAGGGCCGCGCCGCGGCGCGGAGGGTCTGTTCTGTGCGTCCGACCCCTGAGCTCACCCTGCCTGGCCACCGGCTCTTCAGGCCCCTCAGCCCTGGGTATGTATCGGCCAGCCCTTCCCCACAACGGGGCCCAGAGGCCAGAGCCTGCTCAGAGCTGAGTGCAGGAGAGTGGGCTTCCTACACCAGCTCCGTGGGGGGCCGACGGGGCCCCTCGACCACGCAGCCCCTGCCCACCTGCCACCTCCCTCACCTCCCTCTGGTCAAAACTTCGGTGGTCTTTCGGGGCACCCCAGGAAGCTGCTGAAGAGGTGCAGGAAGGGGGGCAAGCATGCCCTCAGGGAACGCCGTGGGGAGACAGCCAGCGGCGGGGGGGGGCGGCGGGGGTGACGATGCAGGAGTGACAGACAGGAGAAGCATGGTGGGGAAAGTCCAGGATGACCCTTGGCTGTGGCGCCCGACACTGGGCCAAATGCCAAGACGGGAAGTTGGAGGGGGTGGGAGGCCAGGCCTGGGGAGGTGCCCCTGAGACTTCCCAAACAAGAGGCAAGCAGGTGGGCCTCCCGCGGACACCACACCCTCCCAAGGCCCCACACAGGTCTGGGAGCACCCATCCTTTTCACTCGGCACAGCCAATGCCCTGAGCCACCAGCCTTGTGCTCGGGAGTACAACCCTGGCACCCGGCACCCTCTGCGTCCCCAACACCTGGCTCGCACACCTGTTGAAGGAGCCGTGGCAGAGCGCACCCCCCTCGGTACACACTGGCCACTTCCTCTGGTCCCGCCAGGGGATCTCCCCAGGGAGAGCTTTTCCCTGCCGCGCCCCTGCAGCCCTTGTGGCCTGGTGTCCGTTCCAGAACCAGGCCCTGGTGTGAGTTTGTCTCTCTTCCCCCTCAGCCTGGGAGCTTCCTCAGCAGGGAACACTGAATCAGGAAGAAACCCGCAGAGCTTCAAGCTGGCAGAAGAAGCAGGGAAGCGACAGGCCTGAGTAGAGTCGGGATGGCCATGGCGCTGTCCTGTGGGTGAGCCTCGTCCAGCTGTACCGCTGGGGACGGGGCACTTCCCCCCAGGTGGAAAAGGCAGCGTCTTTTGCGATGGCAAAATTAACAGTATGATGTAAGGAGCAGTGTTTATGTACAAGGAAGTCCCTAATTTACACAGCATAGTACAAACAGGCAAGGGGCAGATACCCCCCGCCAGCAGGACAGAGGGGGTACGGCCAGACCCTCAAAAGGACGAAGGATGAAGGAATAAAATTGTGGCCCCAGGTCCCAGATCTGTGTGTCCTCTGGACACTGCGTGCCCTGAGTGACTCCCAGGCCACTCAGGCTTGACAGTGTGGCTGGACGCAAAAGGAAATCTATGGTACCCGGTGGAGAGAGGAGACACCCTGAGTCAACTCCACCGTCACCGCATCGGTAGGCAGGTGCAACGATGCCGGTTGGGAGCCAACCAGGTGTGCGCCTCGGAGAGCCTCGGGGGACCGCGGGGCCTGAGAAACCCGGGGCCATTTCCTCCGCTGCACGGGACCAGGACCTCAGGGACCATCCACGCATCAGGGGTTGTCCGCACGGAAGGCGCGTGCCCGAGATGGGGCGCAAAGGCGACGGCCCGGGGTGTGGGTCCCGAGTGGGGATCCCAGAGTGAACGGTTCCGGGTGGACTGTCCCGAGTGGGGGCCCCGGGTGCAGGTCCGGGGTGGCCGGTCCCGCGTGCAGGCCTCGGGTGGGGACCCAGGCGCGAGGTCCCCTGTGGCCGGTCCCGGGTGGCCGGCAGGTGCGCGCGGGAACAAAGCGGCAGGCGGGCGGCGGCGTACCTGGGCACGCAGCTGGGGCTGGAGCCGTCCACCTCCCAGGTGGCGAACAGGTTCATGGGCACCGGCGTGTTGAGCGCGGCGGGCGCGCCGGCCAGGCCCAGGCGGCCCCGCTCGGCCATGGCGCCAAATTGTTTCATATAACTGTATAATTGGTAATATGCTCTATAATTTTTTAATGTGCTGTATAATTTAATGAAATCTTTCTTTGGGGTGGCATAGTTTATTTTCTTTATAACAGTTGTAATCATGTGAATAAAATTTGCTTACGGGAGAAAGTTGGAAAATTCAGATAATAAAGAAGAATTTTTAAATCACCTGTACTCTTACTCTCCAGAAGTAGATAGCCACTGTTAATATTTTAGTGGACTTCCTTTCAATCTTTTTGTTCCTTTCTGTACATAACACTTAAATAGAATTTTAGTCATTTTTGTATACTGCTCTTTTCACTTATCACACTATAAGCTTTTACTTAAGTTACTAAAAATTCTTTAAAACGTAACTTAATAAAATTTTACCAGCATTTAAGAGAGACGCTCACAAAATTGGAGCAAATGCCTAAAACAATTGAACATTCCATATGTCTCTGTTAGATGAGATGTGTTTGCTGTGAGGAGCACACCACTATTTGCTCCTGGTGGCGTCACGCCAATCACATTCTGTCAGCAGCACTGTATAAGCCACTGAATGCCATTAAAGACTGAGGAAGAAGGAGATCAGGAAAGGCACTAAAACTGTTTCATAGTTTAATATGTGCCATATATTTTTTTGTTTAATCCTTATGACAGTCTTGTGGTGGCTTATTTCCATTTTTCAGGTGTGAAAACGGAAGTCACACAGCTGCCTCTGCGCGTCCCCGACCCCCCAATCCTACGCCTCCTCAGAATCTCCCCGCTCCCCCGTGAACTCCGCGTGTCCCCCGGCGCCCTCCAGTCCCATGCCGGCCCCCGGGTCCTCCGCACCGACTCCTAGACCACCGGGCCCCCGCGCCTCTCGTGTCCCCCGGAGGCTTGCCCACCCTGCGAACTCTCTTTGTCCCCCCCACCGTCTCTTTGTACCCTCCCCCCGCGCCGACTCCCTTGGCGGATCGCCCGGGTGGGGCGTGAAGCAGGAGGACCAGGGTCGCGGGTGGCACAGACCCATCAGCCCCCCTCAAGGAGTTCCTCCCTGCGGGCGCACTGGGGCTCCACACAGGCTCAGTGTGCAGATTGGTCCTCCATAAATCCCCTCTGGAGTGTCCTCTTTCTGCCTGAGCCTCCTTATTATCCAGCAATGCCCTTTCTGCGGTTTTTACACATGACAGTGGAGAACAAATGTCTGGGGGCAGGGGTGGCTCCTGGCCATGGGGCTCACAGTGAACTTGGGGATCCAGGCAAGTAGGAGGCAATGACCAGAGCTACCCATTGGGCCCATGGGGCAGGGAAGGTCAGAAAAGGCCCTAGAAAAGAACATCTAGTTTTGGGGGCCCAAGGAGGGGTCCCCTCCCCCCATCCTTTTGGCGGTGGTTCTGATCAGTCACCAGATCCTGCTGCTGAGATTTAGAAAAAGCTTTTCTGGCATCTATTCTGTTTCTTTGTAGCCACAGTATTCACAGTTGCTTTTCTCTCTAGTTGCTGTCTGTGTCTTGTTGTCTACTGAAAGAAGCCCAGCCCAAGCAAACGGACTTTCTTCCCTCACCCTTGGGGTTTACCATCCAGCACCCCGTTAGCTCTTTCTCCTGCAGAGGACCCCATGCTGGCTCCTTCCTTTGTAAGAGCTCAGCCTCCAGCTCTGACTCCCTATCTGGAGCTGCAAACAGCTGTGGCTGCTTAAAGCCAGGGTGGCATTTTGGAGAGAACAAGAGAATCTGTGTTTCCCACATGTTCCTGCGCCTTTGGGGTGGTACAGCTGAAAGCCACGCGGGGCTGTCTGTCCTCAGCCAGCTGACTGGGTATTGTCTTACATCGCTGCTCCTGCCAGGCAGAGTGCCTGTGGGTCTCATACCTCTGAGATGGGGAGAGGGAGGTGTCCGGAGAACAGGCACCAGCCCCCTGTGAGGACAGGGGCCCAGTGACCTCGGCGTTTGGCGTGCTGCGGTGCCGGATGGCGAGAGGTGCGGTGGCGTCAGATGAATGGGCCACCTGACACTTTGTGTCTGTGTGCGCTGGCATCTCACCCAGGAGAGGAGTATACCTAGGGGTCAAGTGAGGAGATGTGGGGTGACTAAGCTGTACACAAGGGGGCTTAACACCAGCTGCCTGCATGGTAGAGCTGTGCCCCTCCTCGGTCCCAGGGACCACTGTGAACCCTTCATGGACTGGACAGCCCTGTTCCATCCCCAAGTCACAGATGAGGAAACAGGCACCCAAGGGTATGCAGCCCCTAAGGGGAGGGGCCCGGGTGTGGGCTCCACAGTCTGGTCCAGAGGTGTCCCGATAAGCACGACCGTGGAAATGCTTAAATCTTTCTGCGAGGCAGGGAGGCAGAGACTGGAAACAGGCTGTGTGCTCTGTACCTGTGACTCTGTTTTTATTTGTTCCTTTTTAAAGGTAGGACCATATGGACACCACAATGTTAGTGGTGGTGAGATGGAGTGGACAGGTATCACTTTGTGATCAGAGTCACCTTTTTGGCCAGAACCTCTTCCATGCATTGCCACCCTCTGTGTTTGAAAATGACTCTGGACTGTGTGTCCCAGGATGAGTGCCCTGAAAGCTGGGAGGATGCCCCTCCAAATGGTACAGTGTGACACATACTCCCCACACACACATCCCGCAAATGTTTGGAGGACATCTGTTCTTTCTGATGGCTGTTTCTTTAGAACAGGAACTTGGTTAAAGAGGACCCTCCCTGGACAACTGGTGTGGCACGGTTGGGGATGAAGCTGGAGAAGAGGGTTTGTCTAGAGCACTGAGGTCCCTGGAGGGCACCTGAAACCCTTTGCTGAGGACCCGGTAGTGCGCCACCTGCCTGCCAAGTTTTTCAAACGCATTAAGGCCTCGGCTTTCTAAACGGGGCGGTAGGACGGCCGCTGTGTTGAAGTCCCCCGACTCCCGGTAGATGGGAGGAGATGGAGGCTGGCCGCTCCTTCCCTGCGATCCCACCCATCGTCGCTGGGGGGCCCTGCGCCTTCAAGTCCGGGTTCTCGCTTTTCTACTGGGGCGCTCTGGACCTCCGGCTCTTTGGAAACCCATTCGTCTGTTCAGCCTGAGTTAAATCCCCCCAGGCGTGGGAGGCAGTGCAGCACCAGGCAGGGCGGCCCCTGACTGCACGAAGCTCCCCTCCGGGTGCGGACACCGCGGGGCTCCCTCCGGCAGGAGCCTTGGGGCGCGTCTTCCCGCGCCTGGAGCGCAGCGGGCTGGGGCGCGCCGAGTCGGGGGAGGCTGCTGTGCTCCTCCGCCCTGTGGCCTTTGGAGCGGCCCCAGCCGGTCAGGTGAGTGGCCAAGGCCTCCTGCAGGGCGCAGACACCTGTTCAGCGGGGTGGTTCCAGCTGCTCCAGCGCGCAGCTCGGCGGCCTCTTCTCTTCCTAGGGCGGTGCTGCGGGAGAGGCGCAGGGGCGGGGCAAGACTCTGGCCGGCCCACGCTCCTGGCAGAAACCCCTGGATGTGACCTATGTCCCGTCCACTCCTGTGGGTGGAAGATGTGGTGTGGCTGAGGCCCCATCCCTGAAGTAGGGGTGGGAACTCTTCACAGAAGCCACAGCAGACGACAAGGAGTGGCCCGGGAGGCAGTCCTCTTACAGGGAAAGAACAGCTGTGACCTCCCAGGGCAGGGCAGGTAGGTGTGCTGGGAATGCTGTGAGCCCGAAGTCTGTGTCCGAGATGCTCCGGGAAGCTGCAACAGGATGGCGGGCATCTGGCACCAGAGCCGCAGGGGTGGGTGGGCTCAGCTTGAGGGCAGCACCAACACTCCTTCTGTTGATATTCAACATAGGGTTTGAGATTCAGACACTTAGGATGCCTGCCTGTCTTATTCACCTGTCCACCCCGGCTGAGTTTCGTAAGCCAGGACGGCATGCAGCATCTGTCTCCCTGGGATGCCCTGTAAGTGGCTGGCATGGAGCAGGTGCCCCACTGATCCCTACCGTTGACTGACTGCGAAAGAAGCTGGAATTCCATCAGGAGCTGCCTAGTGAAAACGTCCCAGGTGACCCTTACAGAGCTGAGTGGAAAGGTTCAGACATTTGTTCACTTCATAAATGATCATCGGGCTAGTTTCCAACCCTAGGAACACAGGAAAGAAAAAGCAGAACCTGATTCTTACCCCCATGGAGCGTACATTCTCCCGGGGAGAGAATATGAACAGGTCAACCAACACACAAAAACATTGTACTTTCCGATAACGGGTGTTGGGACTGAGAGAGCGTGGGCAGGGATGTGACGTGGAGCTGAGGATGGAAGGACAGTGAGGTGCCAGTGTGGGGGAGGGCAGTGCTGGCCTTGGAGCTCCCTAGAATCCTGTCTGCTGGGCTCAGGCTCTGGAGGGCTGGAGCGTCCCCAAGAGTTTAGGGCGGGCCTGCCCTCAGCCGGCTGAGTGTTACTGAACAACAGAGAACAGAGACTGAAGACCACGGGCAAAGGCACAGCGGGGTGTTTACAGAGGGGCCAACGGCACGTCGTCCAGTGCGCTGGGGGCACAGAAGAGAGTACGGGGAAAGGAACCACAAGCCAACCATCCAGAGAGGTCTGCACAGGGGCACATCTCGGCAGGCTTTTTCTATGCATAACCATACTTTAAAAAAAAATCTGGGTGGAAGTGCAAATACTGTATTTTTTTTCACCTAACAGCAAACTATGAGCATTTTGCTGTATCTTTAAATGCTTTTCTAGAGTGTGGTTTTCAACGGCCTTTTGGTATTCTGTGATGTGGATATGGTACAATCTGTTTACCCAGATGTCCATTTGCGGGCATTTAGACCAACAACATATATGTGGTAAAGTGTTATTGGCATCCCGTTAAAATGGTCAGTTAGCCCTTAAAACGTTAGTAAGGGCTAATGTTTTAGTGGGAGGAAGGAAGAGGTTATACCGTCATTATGAATAGAATTTGGTTGTATCCTGAGAAAATGCAAGAGAAGAACCTGGAAGAGTGCTGTAACTAGGCAGAAGTAAGACTGTAACAGGGTGTAAGATGCAAAGGGACGGTCCACCCCTGAAACAGCAAACAATAAAACAAAGTACCTCTCGTGGCAGAGAGAGCTAGTTGGCCCCAACATCTGTTCTCTCTCTTCCAGAGGGACAGAGCTCTTGATTTGCGGCTGGACACAGGAGGAGAGATCCCCTTTTCCAGCTTTGGGAGCATACAGCTGGGTTGTGAAGGAATATTTGCCTGTGTGGACAGCAATGCCATGTGAGGAGTCTTCTCTGGGAGGGGACTCATCAAGTTCTCTCCGCAAACGGACGGGCCCAAAATGGTCAGTGCAGGGGGCTCATAGGGAATTTTGTGTTGACCCGATGGCCACAGGTGCCCAGATTAAGCACTGTTTCTGGGTGTGTGTGAGGGTGTTACTGGATGAGATCAGCACTCGGACAGGTGGACCTGTAACACAGGTGACCGTCCCCAGTACAGGTGGGCCTCATCCGTCCGCTGAGGGTCTGAATGGAACAGAAGGTGGAGGAAGGAGGGATTTGCCCCTTTGCACGCACCTCACCATTGAGCTGGTCTCGTCTCATCGCCTGTCCTCGGATGGGAGTGATGCCATCGGCTCCCCAGGTTCTCAGGCCCTCGGACTTGGGATGAATCACACCACCTGCTCCCTGGGTCCCCAGCCTGCAGACGGCAGCTCGTGGGACTTCTCGGCCTCCGTGACCGCGTGAGCTGACCCCTCATAACAAACCTCCCTGTCGGTGTACGTCCTATTCGTCTGCGTCTCTGGAGAACCCCGAGTACTACAGGGAGCTTGAGAAACTGATGCTAAAGTTCAACTCTGGAAGAATAAACAAGGGGTCGTACCTGTGAGACGGGGTGACTGCAATAGCCCGTCTTCTCACTTGTGAGACGGGGTGACTGCAGTAGCCCGTCTTCTCACTTGTGAGACGGGGTGACTATGGTGCCCACGCTGCCTTGTCTTGGGATCAGCCACGGGGGTGGGTGTGAACACATGGAGCTGCTTCCCAGAAGGTACAGGAGACATGGGCAGCGTTGGCATCACCGCTACTACCAGGCTTTGGAAGGGAAGTGGAGGTGTCCTAACCAACTGTCTCATGGGATGACAGTGACCGAAGCCATGCCTGTCACTGCAAGAATCCAAGAGGTGGTCAGTAGCACAGAACAGGCGAGAGGAAGGCTCTTCCCAAGGCTGCTTTGCCAGAAGATCAGGTGTGAGCCTCCCTCGTGCGGAACACCTACGCGAAACCCAGGTGGACGACAGTTAGGCGTCAAATACGGCAAAGCCACTTCTGGACTTGAGGGGACTTTCTGAGCATAGAAACACTCCAGGAAGTCACTGGCTGATAGCCGGCGGTGTCTGTGTACCTGGAGATGTCCACTGTCTCTGAAGCCAAAAATCCACTGTCAGCAAAGTGAAAAGGGAGAAGAATGTCTGGAATGTATGTCGTAGGCCGAGGGTGGCATCCTGGTTACCTATCGACCACCCACAAATGGATAGGAGCCATGCAGACGGGGAAGGCATTCCAGAAGACAGGTAGACGGAGGTGGGTTGGCCAGCAGTCATGGGAATCGAATTCCCACATACAGAGACACCCGTTTAGCCCTGACAGTTTGAGGATCTAACACTGGGATCCCTGCGTTGGCGCTGGCAGGAAACGGGTGCCGGTGCACCGGAGGGGCTGTATCAGGCCCCCTCTGGGGGAACCAGAGGAGGAGGGGTCAGGAGCACAGGACCCCGCAGGTGGCACTGCCCTGCAGCCACACTGCAGGAGGTTCCTGAGGTCACCTCTGACCTGTGGGAGCCTCGTAGGCCCGGGGCTGGGCCAGCGGGGCTTCTCAGAGTGAAGCCTGGAATCATGTCCAGGGTCACAGAGCCAGGGGAGGTCAAGCCGGCCGTCGCACAGCCACCCCTTGGAGCATACAGCTGTGCGAAATGGTAAGTTAGCACATGGCTAAAAATACGATCCTTTTTGGTTAACAAAATGTGTGTGTAAATGCATGTACATGTAAAATATATATTTACATGTAAGTGATTATACGTGTAAAAGACCTATTTTCAAAGTACAAGGAAAATACGGAAGGTTAAAAATGAATCCAAAGTGTTAAGAAATTATCTCTTTGGCAGGAATTCAGTTGATCGAGCTTTTCTTTTTGCTTCTCTTTATCTCATATTTTCTCTATGATGAATATGTATTAATTGTACCATGAAAATAAAGGAAAAGAATAGCAGCTTCTGTGGTCAAATGGCGCGGGCAGCCTGTGGAACGTAAAGGTGCCAGTAAAATGGGTGACCATGCAGCATGGAGAAAGCCCACCGCACATGACTGTGTGAGAAAATCAGGGCGTGTAGCTGAACAGACAGCACACCTGGGGTCAGGATAACGCATGGGAGCCCTCCTGCCTCTTACTGGGGGTTGTTCTGGGCCCTGAGTGTAAGGGGCACCTTTGTAGTTACGTTTTTTTGTTGTTGTTGTTTTTTTTGCGGTACGCGGGCCTCTCACTGCTGTGGCCTCTCCCGTTGCGGAGCACAGGCTCCGGACACGCAGGCTCAGCGGCCATGGCTCATGGGCCCAGCTGCTTCGCGGCATGTGGGATCCTCCCAGACTGGGGCACAAACCCGTGTCCCCTGCACCGGCAGGCGGACTCTCAACCACTGCGCCACCAGGGAAGCCCTGTAGTTACATTGTAATACTTTTCTGTGTTCCCCACAATGGAAACTGTGTCACAATAAGTCAGTACAAGAGTTAAATGTTGGAAAAGAAAAGAGCAAGGCCCTAACACAGAAATCAACAGACGACATTCCCGGGTAATTCACAAAAGGTGGAGCACCATGGTGGCAGCGCCCATGAATCAATGTTCGACCTCAGTGCTGTTCAGATTAACATAGGAATGATTTCTGGTTTTCCTTAGAATTTTCTTTGTTTTTCTGATGTTTTACAATTAGCAAACATGTTTTTGATACTTGAAAGCAACATTATTTCTCAAGCAGAAGAAATAAAGTCGGACCAGTGGAGGGTGGGCCCCGAATGCCGGGCTTTGTGCAGTTTTAAGCAAAAAGAGACCTGAGTGACACAGCATTTTTCAAATATTGGTGTTGGTCGCGTGGCACATGGGACAGGGACCTCTGGGGCACCAGGGGTGCACTGCCACTGACGGGGGTGGGCCTAGCTGTCTGCTGAGAGCCACAGGTAGGTGGGCCTGGGGAGACCTGGTGACCACTTGGGTTTGGGGCAGAGGGGAAAGAGAGGAGTAAAAACCAGCTCAGGCTTGGAAACTGACAGTCTCTCAGGAGAACGAGCAAAATTCCTGAGGGGGAGATGCAGTACAGAAAGCAAAACAAACACACAAAGGAAAAAACAGGAGAGTGTCTGGGATGCGGAATTGTTGGGTGTGGAGCCTGGCCCTGTGTTGTACGCTGCAAAGGGACGCTGAATCACACAGACGCAGCACATCTCCCAGGAAACTTCAGGCACCGCAAACTAGTGAGAGTCCCCTGACAGGTCTGTCAAGGGGTAACTTTTAGCTGGGATGGGGAGGAATTCACTGGAGGCACAGAGAGTGGCACATTCACCCCCAAGGGCCACCTGCATGACGTGAAGGGCGGGCATGAGCTTTGTGTGGCCGAGCCAGCCCGAGAAGAGTGGGTGCAGGGTGGTCCTTGTCCAAGGAGGAAAACTTACCCATCCAGCGAATAACTAGTAGGCGTCTTCCCCTTTGGGGAAGGTTATGTGTTTGTACATAATATTAAGTTTTGCAGTAGGCTGGGGGTTTGCAAAAACAGGTTCAGCTAAAAAACAAAAAAACCGGGCTTCCCTGGTGGCGCAGTGGTTGAGAGTCCGCCTGCCGATGCAGGGGACGC
>NW_006778808.1:0-318 GCF_000442215.2 Lipotes vexillifer
CGTCTCTGGGGTCCGCGCTGATAGCCGTGGCTCGCGCCCATCTCTGGAGCTCCTTTAAGCAGCGCTCATAATCCCCTCTCCTCGCGCACCAGGAAGCAAAGAGGCAAGGAAAAGTCTCTTGTCTCTTCGGCAGCTCTAGACTTTTTCCCGGACTCCCTCCCAGCTAGCTGTGGCGCACTCGCCCTCTTCAGGCTGTGTTCACGCAGCCAACCCCAGTCGTCTCCCTGGGATCCAACTGAAGCCCGAATCCCGAGACTCAGCTCCCAGCCCCGCCCACCCCGGCGGGTGAGCAGACAAGCCTCTTGGGCTGGTGAGTGC
>NW_006778810.1:0-4506 GCF_000442215.2 Lipotes vexillifer
GGAAAAAAAAAAAAAAAAAAGGAAAAATAAAAGTTAAAGAAAAGGGAAAAAAAGGAAAGAAAAATTCATCAAAAGGCAGCACATAGAGTTCCATGTCAAAAACACTTATTGACAATGTGTAAGTCTGACAAAGGCCGTGCGCAAAGAATATACACAGAACTCCTACACGCCAACAAGAGAAAGATAACATGAAAATGGACAAAGGACTTGAATAGGCATGTCTCAAAAGAACGAATCAAAATATCCTCTTTCATAAGTTTCATAAACAGACAGAAAGGGGTCGATCTTGTTGGTCATCAGAGATATGGCCGCACACTCACTCGTGTAGCTGAAGGGGAAGTCATGGAAATTACCAAGTGCTGGCTAGACTGCGGGGCAACCGGGACTCCCACATGCTGCTGGGAGAGGGGGAAGCGGTGTGAGCGTTTTGAAAAGGTCCTTGGTGTGTCCACTGACGTTGAAGATACACACACCTGATGCTCCAGCAGTTCCACTCCCAGGAAAGCGCCCAAGGATCACGAAAAGACAGGTACTGCCCCAAACTGGACATGGCACACATACGTATTAACAACTGAACGAATCAGTGAATTGTGGTGCAGCAGTGAGGAGCAGTGGTCTACATGGAAATGCAACACACGTACAACTCTTACAAATATAATGTTGAGTGAAAGAACAGAGAGTCAAAAGAAGACACGCTATATGATTCCATTTACAGAAAGTTTAAAAGCAGCCAAAACTCTCAGCTGTTAAAAGTCCAGGTAATGGTTATCGAGGGTGGGGTGGGGCAGACGGGGAGTATGAGTATCTGAATGGCAGGAAAGGGTCTGTTTCCTAATCTGGGGCTGATAACATGGAGGTGCTCAGTTTGCAAAACCTCCTTGAGCTGTACACGGACATGCATGTTTCTGCAAGTATTTTATACTTCAGTAAAAAAAAGCTCTCTTTGTTCTTTTCAACAAGCGGTGCTGTAACACTTGGATCTCCGTGTGGAATGACCCTCAGCCCTTACCTCATGCCACATTTTAGCATTAACTTGAAGTGGATCATAGTCCTAAATGTAAGAGCTAACACTGTGCAACTTTGAGAAGAAAAGATAGGAGAACATCTATGTGCATTTGTGTTAGGCAAAGATTTACATGTTACAACACAAAAAGCACCCAGTATAAAAGAAAAAAAATTGATAAATGGGACTAAATCAAAGTTTTAAAACTTTCATTCTTCAAAAGACCGTTTAAAAAAATGGAAAGACAAGCCATAGTCTGGAAGAAAATACTTGCAAAGTACATATCTGGCAAAGCCCTTGTGTTATTCAGATTACATAAAGAATGTGCTCTTCTTATAACTGATAAGAAGATTAAAAACAATTAAAAATTGGCAAAATATTTGAATAGACACTTCACCAAAGATATATAGACAGCAAACGAGCACATGAAAAGACTCTCAATAGCACCAGTCGTTAGGGAAATGAAATTAAAACCCCCTGAGATACCTCTGCACACGTAATAGATTGGATGAAATTCAGAAGACTTCCAATACTAAGTCCTGGCAAGAATGTGGAGGAAGTGGGACTCTCGTACACTTCCAAGGAGGATGCAAAACGTTACAAGCACTTTGGAAAATTTTGCCAGCTTCTTACAATGTTAAACGCACATTTACCGTATAACTCAGCTCTTCCACTCCTAGATACTTGCCTAAGAGAAGTGAAAACATATGTCCACACAAAGATATATGAACATTTATAGCCCCATTATTCATAATCACCCCAAAATAGAAACAAAATGTCCTTCCACAGAGAATGGCTAAACAAAGGTACATCCATGCAAGGGTACACTATCCAGAAATGAAAAGGAACAAACTGCAGACAAGTGCAAATTTGATGCCCAATATCCCTTCTGGGGTGCAACCCCTCTCTAAAGTGGTCTCTGGGCCCCACTTCACCTGGTTAGAGTGCTCCCTGCTGGGCAGTGACCCCACTGCTTCTACAGAACTCCCACTTGAACCCATCCGTCTCGAGTTTCTACAGTGGGTTGTCAGGTGCCACTGGGGTAAGGGCCTCAGAACCGGTTTAGACTTCTTAGCAAAGCCCAGAATGGATTTCTGGGCGCCGGTGGTGCTCTTCTGACAATGTGGCAGGTTCTTCTTTGCTGTTGTCCTCGGCTTTGGGGTCTTAGCTGAAGTTCAAACAGTCCAGGGAATATTTCCATAGAGGCTGACAGGGGTACCCTCATCTGCTCCCACCTGTTGGTGTGCCCACAGAAACAAGTGACACATAGCCATCACTTGTTAAGTGGTTTTCAAAAATAGCTGGTTGGTTGGCTGAATCAGACCAGACAGCTTTTTCTGAAGAGTTGCAGTGAATAAATAAAAACTGCAGTGCACCTGAAGTAAACCCTAACCATTTCCTGCCTAACTCATGGGGCTCCACTAGGATGAAAGAATCTGTGTTTGCAGCATCCCTCATGTGCCCACGAGAGAGCAACCCCAGATTCATGTAGAGAAGACTCTCCTAAACATATTTATCCTTGATGGTCACGAGTATAATCCTGGAAAAGTTGGCTTCTTGTGCCATGGCAACATTCAGGGAGGATGAATATTTTTTTTTGAAGTATAGTTGATTTACAATATTGTGTAAGTTTCAGGTATACAGCACGGAGATTCAGATATCTATATCTATATATCTATATCTATCTATCTATCTATCTATCTATCTATATATATATATATCTTTTCTTTTATATTCTTTTCCCTTATAGGTTATTACAAAATACTGAGTATGGTTCCCTGTGCTCTACAGTAGGACCTTGTTGGTTAACTATTTTATACAGAGTAGTGTGTATATGTTAATCCCAGCCTCCTAATTCCCCCCCCGCTCCCCCACTATCCCCTGTGGTCACTATAAGTTTCTTTTCTATGACTGTGAGTCTGTTTCTATTTTGGAAATAAGCTCATTTATGTCTTTTTTTCTTTTAGATTCCACACATAAGCGATATCATATGATATTTGTCTTTCTCTGTCTGACTTACTTCACTTAGTATGATAATCTCTAGGTCCACCCATGTTGCTGCAAATGGCATTATTTCATTCTTTTTTATGGCTAATATTCCCTTGTGTATATATGGGCCACATCTTTATCCATTCATCTGTCAGTGGACATTTAGGTTGTTTCCACATCTTGGCTATTGTAAATAGTGCTTCTATGAACATTGGGGTGCACATATCTTCTTGAATTATGGTTTTCTCCTTTCTTCTTTCTTGTGCCATGGCAACATTCAGGGAGGATGAATATTTTTAAAGCTGAAGACATCTGACTGCTGGTTCCTCAATGAAAGTTGCTACAGCTCTTTAATAGGCAGCTGGGGAAAGAGAATCTGCCCAGCCTGGACTTTGTTGCTTCAAGTCTGAAAGGACCCCCTCCACCTTGCTAGAACTAATGCTTTCTCTGTGTAGTTGAGGACCTGGCTTCTGGTCATGAGTCCAGAGCCTGTAGCAGAGCCAGGGAGAAGATGCTGCATCTGAAAGAGACATCCACGGAGAACCCAGGTGACTGCATTGGGGTGCGTGAATGGACCTTCTGTACCTCGAGGAACAGCAAAGCCCTTTCACAGAACGGTAGCAGGAAGGGGGACCCCTTCCAGGGCCCAAGAGTGAGTTCTTGTCTAACACTTCGAAATGATTGTCCAAGGAGACACACGTGCTGACAAAGCAGGAGACTTTATTGGGAAGGGGCGCCCGGGCGGAGAGCAGGAAGGTAAGGGAACCCAGGAGAACTGCTGTCCACATGGCTCGCAGTCTCAGGGTTTATGGTGGTGGGGTTAATTTCTGGTTGTCTCTGGCCAATCGTCTTGCGTGGCCCATATTTGGTGACTCAGGGTCCTTCCTGGTGGTGCACGCATCACTCAACCAAGACAGATTCCAGCACAAAGGACTCTGGGAGGTTTTCAGGACATATTATGGGCTGGCGTCTCTTCCCTCCTCCTTTCGGCCCCTCCCAAATTCTCCCCATTAGTCTTCGGTGGCAGCACTGTGTCCTTTATCAGGACCTCCTGTTGTGAGACAACTCAGGCAAGCGGTTATCATCATCGTGCCTGGCCAAGGCGGGCGGTTTTGGTCAAGGTTCCCTAACAGAACAACACACCGGCAGAGTCACCCATCTGCCCAGGGAACCCAAGAGGCTTCAAGATGAGTGAGGGGAGCGCCAGTGGGCTTCAGCCACACGTCTCGCAGCCTGCTTCTGTGCACAGGACATGCTTCCCTCCACAGCTGAGCTGAGAGCGTCTGTCTTGTTCTTTCCAGGTATGAGCGTTTGTCAGCCCTCCGCAGCATCCTTACACTTGTAATGTTCACGGGTAACCCAATCCAGTTAAGAACATGCTCCCATTTCAAGTATTAGCGGGGGGGCTCTTCATGATCCAAAATCAGATTTCCTCCTTGGCCAAGCCCCAGCTCCCCGGCCCTTCCTGGAATGAAGGCACTCTGCCCTCATTGCTCGTCCTGGAAATTCCTGCT
>NW_006778810.1:4516-5122 GCF_000442215.2 Lipotes vexillifer
CAGAGTGAAAGCTGGGCTTGTGCAGTCAGCACACTTGCTAGTTCACTAGTCCTTGACAACCTCTTGTAGGACCAGCTGTTGTGATATAAGACTGAAGTTCCTCTTTCAAGTGTAAATACTTCCTAGTAGGAGAAGAATTGCAAATGGCATGCAAAATCCAATAATTTAAACCCATAGGCATTTTAGTCATTTCAGTTTCCACTCCTTGTGGTTTCCAAAGCTGGGGAAGTGAGGACCTGGGAGAAAATTGACACGTTGCCTCACGGGCTGCTGACGTAAACCCCGCCATGGAGTCCTCCGCTCGCTGCCAGAGGCATCCGGTTTGGTTTGGTTTTTGAGCACTGATCTGATCACACTCCCACCCTTTGGCCGGAAAGTTCAGGACAAAGTCCAAGTATCTCAGCAGGGAACTCAAGGCCTTTCACAAATGACTCCTATACGCTGATTTAACCCAATCACTTGTCCACACCTGCCCTCATCCCCATCCTCCCGTGCAGCCTGCACGCCCACCTGATGGGACTATATGCCACTCAGGAGGTGCCCATGATGTGAGAGCCTTCATGCCCCACTACCTCACACCCCCCTCACCACCTCCCCCCACCCCCT
>NW_006778810.1:5377-11476 GCF_000442215.2 Lipotes vexillifer
TTCATGCCCCACTCCCTCACCCCCCCCTCACCACCCCCCCCCACCCCCTCGACCCCCCATCTTCTCCCCCCGCCACCCCGGACCCCCACCTGCTCCCTCTGACTCCCTGGACCCCTGTCAGCTCCTCTGACACCGTGCTTTGGAAGGAGCCCCTCAGACTCCGTGAGCATAGAGTTATGCCTGAAGCATCTAGTGCATTCTTCTGTGAAGCCTGAGTGTCAGCTGAGGTCACCGTGTCCTTTGAGATTCCCCACATAACCTGTGCCCCCACCCCACACTCTCCTCAGGATGCTGTGTCTGCACCTACTTTCTCACGGGGTCCCCATCTCCTGACCCTGACCTGTGATCCCTCCTGTCCCCTGCAGGCCTGTCCTTCCCTCTGCCCTGCAAGGCCCAGGACGTGAAGTCCAGCTCCTCTGTCTGACCTCCCTCACCCACGGGGATCCCTGCTGTAGAGCAGGCTTGGCTAAGCAGTGGAATGAAGGAAGGTTTACACTGTGGAGATTCGGTGGCTGGAAACCAGACACCTCTATTCCTGAAGGCCCCAGGGCTCTGCCACTGGGAACCTTGCATTGATATTTATCCTTCCAGAGATTATTCCCAGGTACATATTATACAGGTACTTTTTTTTTTTTTTTTAAGAAAAAAGAGCTTATTCTCAGCGTACAGTCATGTATTTTGTTTCCTTCACTCAATAGGGTGAAAATTCCATGTTAATTAAATATTCTTCAATGCCTTTGCCATCGTACAGTATTCAATTTTCTGGATTATTACAATTGATCAAGTACTCTATTGTTGGGCATTTAAATGGAAAATTCTTTTGCCACTGACAATCAGTCTGTTCTTTCCTGTAGTATTTCTAAAATTGATCTTCTCATAAACACTCTGATTATTTCACTGTTTTCCTGGCACCACTGCAGCCCCGACCACTGTGCTATGAAGCTTGTTTTTCAGGCAGACAAATATTTACGGATGCCCATGGTCCTTGGAAGACCCAAAAGACATATGTGTGGCTCTGATCTCAAAGGAGACACAATCCTATTAACAATCATTTTGATCGTATTAGTTTCCTGTTGATGGTGTAACAAATTGCCACACACATAGTGGCTTAAGACAGCACAAATTTATTATCTTATAGTTCTGTAGATCAGAAGTCTGATATGGGTCTCAATGTAAAACCAAGGTCTCGGCAGGCTGCATTCCTTTCTGGAGGTTCTAGGGTATAATCCACTACCTGGCCTCTTCCAGCTTTGAGAGTCTGTCCACAGTTCTTGGCTTATGGCCCCTTCCTCCACCTTCAAAGCCAGCAGTGCTGTGTTTCTCTGCACCCGCCACCCATAGCCACTTCCTCCTCTGATTACAACTGGGAAAGTTTCTTTATTTTTCTTTTCCGTTATGGTTTATTCCAGGATATTGAACATAGTTCCCTGTGCTATATGATAGGTCCTTGTTGGTTATCTATTTTATACACAGTAGTGTGTGCATGTTAATCCCAACCTCCTAATATATCCCTCCCCCACACCTTTCCCCTTTGGTCACCATAAGTTTGGTTTCTATGTCTGTGAGTCTGTTTTGTAAATAAGTTCATTGTGTCATATTTTAGATTCCACATATAAGTGATATCATATGGTATTTAGTATGATCATCTCCAGGTCCATCCATGTTACTGCAAATGGCATTATTTCATTCTTTTTTATGGTTGAGTAATATCCCATTGTATATAGGTACCCTATCTTCTTTATCCATTCCTCTGTTGATAGACACTTAAGTTGCTTCCATGTCTTAGCTACTGTGAATAGTGCTGCTATGAACATTGGGGTGCATGTATCTTTTCTAATTATAGTTTTTGCTGATATATGCCCAGCAGTGGGATTGCTGGATTATATGGCAACTCTGTTTTTAGTTTTTTGAGGAACCTCCATGCTGTTTTCCATAATGGCTGCACCAATTTACATTGGAAAAGCTTCTTTGATTCTAAGGGTTTGTGTGATTACATTGGGTCCCCCTGGAAAATTCAGGATAATCTCCCCATCTCAAGGTCCTTCACCTTAATTACACCTGCAAAATCCTGTCTGCCCTGTGACATAACATACAAGTTCCAGGGATGGGGGTGTGGACATCTGGGTGGGGGGACATTACTCTGTCCACCACATGACATTAGCTACCATTTATCAAGTAGTTGTTATTGTCAGTTTGAACGAAGCACTTTACAGGTGTTATCTCATTTAACCCAGCTCCGAATCCATGAGGCAGGTACTATTATCCTCACTGGGAAGATGAGGAAACCGAGACTGAGAGCAGTGATTTAAGAGTCGAGGTTAATTCTCATGAGTAACACAAGTCAGTGAGAACTGTGAGCTTTCTCCATTTATTTGTTTGTTTGTTTGCTTATTTATTTATTTAAAGACAACTTTGAAACCTTACCAGAGACCCACAACTTTCTGCGGAGTTGCTGTTTATAACACTGAGCTGGCCTACTCGGTGTTTAATCCACAGTGTTTGTGAAGGGTTAGGGAACCCTCCATTGCAGCTATTGAGCTGGGTCAGGTGTGGATGCCCCGACCATGGAGGCAGGGGCTTGGGCTGCCATTTTGTCAAGCTTACGCATCTTCCGTGGAACCAGACGTGGCTCTGTGGACTAACACACCCCAAATTGCACTTGTGACAGCTGCTAGGTGTGCACTGAGGCCTCCATTTAAAAAGGAAGTGGGGGCTGAGTGACTCCGCCGCCATCTCTTGGGGAAGATGAGTCTGATTCAGTCTCACAGGAGGTTTCTCAGCAGCCTCCCATCCGTGGCTGTGGAAGGGAAGCAGGTCTCCCTGGCCACAGCCTCCAGAGAGAGCTGTCATGGGCCCTCAGATCTCGGGTCACCATCCATCAGGCAGGGGCACACGGGAAGTACAAAAAGGTCAAGTCTGAGTGGCCTCCTGGTGCCTCCAGGGCAGGTGGGCTTTTTCTTCCCCAGGGGAACTGACAGGAGGTGACGTTAGCATCCCCAAAGAACAGGGTCGCCAGATTTAGGGAAAGAAAAAAACAAAGAACAAAACAGGATACCCAGTTAAATTTGCTTTGGATTGAATTTCAGATAAATGATGAATAATTTTTTAGTGTAAGTATGGTCCAAATAATGCATGTTTCCATACTTATACAAGACAAATATTTGTTGTTTATCTCAAATTCAAATTTACCCAGGCGTCCCGTATCTTATCTGACAGCCCTATGCTGGATGGAAGACACACATTTCTAGCTCAGGCACCAAATTCAGTGAATCCAAGCCTCATATTCCAAACCCTCTAATTTTTTCTGTGGCTGCTTTTCAGATATTCTCTTTGGTTTTCAGCAGTTTTACCAGGCTCTGTCTGGATGTGGTTTTTTTTTCATTGATACCTCTTGGGCTTTATAACTCTTCTTAAATCTGAGGCATTCTGTCTTCCATCATTTTTGGACAATTCTCAGCCATTGTCTCTTCAAATATTACTTTTTGCCCCCATTCTCTCTTTCTCCTTCTGGGACTCTAATTACATACATTTCTTTTACATTCTTTTTGTATTTTTAAAATATTTATTTATTTATTTATTTATTCTTGGCTGCATTGGGTCTTCGTTGCTGCGCATGGGCTTTCTCTAGATGCGGCCAGCAGGGGCTACTCTTCATTGCGGTGCGCGGGCTTCTCATTGCGGTGGCTTCTCTCATTGCGGAGCATGGGCTCTAGGCGCTTGGGCTTCAGTAGCTGTGACATGCAGGCTCAGTAGTTGTGACTTATGGGCTCTAGAACACAGGCTCAGTAGTTGTGGTGAACAGGCTTAGTTGCTCCGCAGCATGTGTGATCTCCCCGGACCAGGGCTCAAACCCGTGTCCCCTGCATTGGCAGGCGGATTCTTAATTAACTCTTTAATTTTTTTCACTTCTTGCTTCAGTCTGGATATATTTTTCTAATCTGCCTTCATGATTACTTATTTTCTTCACCTTGTATAATCTGTAGTTGAACTTAATTTTAGTTAAAATCAGTGCCTTAATTTTAGTTACTGTATTAAAAAGTTCTACAATGTCCATTTATTGCTTCCAGGTTGCTAGTGAAAATATTCATCTTGTCATTTAATTTCTGGAACATATGACTCTAGTATTTTAAAGTTCTTAAGAGCCTGACAACACCAATATCAGAATCTCCAGTGGCTCTGCTTCTATTGTCCAATTTTTTTCTCTTGGTCCAATCTTGTCATTTTTTCACACCTGGTCATTTTTGATTGAGTGTTGGACATTGTGAAGGAAAATATTGAGAAAATGCCTTCCAGAAAGGTAGCAATCTTTGCTTTTAGTTGTGGACAAGGGAGCCCGTTTCCCCACATCATACACTACTGGGTGTCGCCATCTCTACCAAAGAGAACTTATCTTTGTATCTTTTCAGTATAAACCTTTTGGATGGTGTGGAGTTTAAGTTTTCGCCTTTCTTTGATCCCTAGTGAGGTAGAGCCTTATTTCTTATGCTTATTGGCCATTTATATTTACTCTAAAGAATGTTTTCAGTGTAAACCTTCACTTGGGTCATGTATATTGAACATTGCTGAACAGATCTGGTGGATGGGAAAGGAAGACACAGCTGTGGATGAGTTTGTGGACAGCAGTATCTCTGTCACAAGTTCACCCAGTGACCCGATCAATTAAAAGAGCTCCAAACTATCAGTGCTGGCTCCTTTTTAAAGACTCCAACATCAGTTTCCTGACTGGTGGGGGCCACTTCTTACTCAAGCCGTTCGGGCCGTGAGGTGGTGAAGGGCTCTGTAAGAAATGCAGTCACGAAGGGAGAAGCATGGTCAGAGTGCACAGTCCCGTGGAAAAGAGAGATGCCCAAGCTCGGAGCGGACAGCCACTCCGGCATCCACTGTTCTTTCCATTTCAGTGGCCGTTGTCACAACGGGCAAAGGAGAGTGTTGCTTTTGCAAATCATTGTACTCCTGGCTGCATTGTGTGCCAGGCAGCCCTCCTGGGATCTACTGTCTCGAAAACCCCATCCCTCACAGTTGCTCTCATGTGAAGAGCCCATAGGTGGCATCTTCTGCAGCAGAGAAGGGTTTGTGTCTGGGCATAGGTGTTTGCTTTCTAAATAACTTCCCTGGCATGGGCCAAAGCAACTGGACTTGAGCATTTAATTAGTCATTTTTAAAATAAGGGAGTGAGGGCTTCCCTGGTGGCACAGTGGTTAAGAATCCGCCTGCCAGTGCAGGGGACACGGGTTCAAGTCCTGGTCCAGAAAGATCCCACATGCCGCGGAACAACTAAGCCCGTGCGCCACAGCTACTGAGCCTGCACTCTAGAGCCTGCGAGTCACAACTACTGAAGCCCGCGCACCTAGAGCCCGTGCTCTGCAGCAAGAGAAGCCACCGCAATGAGAAGCCCATGCACTGCAACGAAGAGTAGTCCCTGCTCGCTGCAACTAGAGAAAGCTGGCGCACAGCAACAAAGACCCAACGCAGCCAAAAATAAATAAAAATAAAATAACTTTATTTTTTTTAAAAAGTAAATAAATAAAATAAAGGAGTGGGCCAAGCATGCTTAGTTTAGGAGGGGAGAAGAAAACCTTCCTGTTCTCCTCAATCCCACACCAGTTCTCTCTGGGCTCCCTTGTGGTCACACAGGCGGCAGTTCCAGGATCAGATCTGGGAAGCCCATGGTGCTGGGTTCCAGGAGGGATTTTCACAGTTAATGATCCCCCAGGTGGCCCTCAGATGTCCATCCAGTCAGTGAGTAATTGGGAGTTCCTGCTTGGAAACTAGACTTTCTGTCAATGAGAACTTGAAGACCAGCTTCCCAGTGGCTCTAAATGGGCTTTTATGGCTGAGACTCCAGATCCAGGGCTTTTTTTTCAAAGGCTTTATACAGCAATTAATGGCTACAAGCAAACATTCAACCTCAGA
This sequence comes from Lipotes vexillifer, assembly GCF_000442215.2. NCBI lineage: Eukaryota > Metazoa > Chordata > Mammalia > Artiodactyla > Lipotidae > Lipotes > Lipotes vexillifer. The sequence goes on from NW_006778810.1 coordinate 11,291, forward strand.
TGCTGAGCCAGTGCCAGATTCTTCGCTGCTATGGAGGCTCCAAGAGCAGTGTTTGTTCTCTGAAGTTACTCTAAATGGGGACTATTTTACAGCCATAAATAACTGCTTTTCTTGTGGAGCGGGGGAGCAGGGGGACAGGTGAATCACAGCAAGATTTTTTTTTTTTTTTTTTTTTTTTTTTTTTTT
>NW_006778810.1:11508-18941 GCF_000442215.2 Lipotes vexillifer
GCCTCTCCCATTTGCGGAGCACAGGCTCCGGACGCGCAGGCTCAGTGGCCATGGCTCACGGGCCCAGCCGCTCCGCGGCATGTGGGATCTTCCCGAAACGGGGCACGAACCCACAGCAAGATTTTTTTTAAAGAAGAGAAACAGTAAACTTATCATGCCTCAAGAAATTTCCAAGGATGTCCCATATATTCCTTGTAAGAAATACCCTGTAATTTTCCAAACTTTCATGCCAGTTTTCCTCATTTTTTACTTTAATGAATGACACTTGCAGCCATCCCACGTTAGTTGAGCTCTTTAACATTTTTTCCATATTGTTATTTGGAGACTAGCTTTCACCGCCGACTCCCTTCCACCCACACACGTGGTGCTTGAAACTGTCCGTCCAGATGGTCCTGGTGTGGTGGGCAGGGGGTCCTCTGGCCCCAGTGGCCAAGCCGTGCAAGCAGCATGGACGCCCCTGGGTCCTGTGGATGGGCAGGGGGTGGGGGTGGAGGCTGCAGGACATCAGGAAGTGGAGAAGGTTCTGTGTCACCCATTCTCACCCTGTGTGGCAATCACTTGGGAACTCAGGCCAAGCTGGGGTGGTGGCCTGGGTAGATGATGGATGGACGAGGCCTGCAGGTGTAGTGGGGGAGGGGATGTGGGCCCCTGGGCGGTGACACGTTCACATCAGCTGAGCATGTCATTAGAGCTGCTTCCGTCTTCAGACGTGGCTGTGGAAACTCTCTAAAGAGACTCCTTCCCTGTTCTCCAGGGCCAGGGGTGTGAATGGGATATTTCCCTGGCCCGCAGCTTCCGGCTCCAAGTGATGGTTATAATCCTCCGTTCTTATTGGACACCGAATCCTGGCTCTGCTGCTGGGGGTTCCGGGGTTGGGGAGGGAAGACCCCCTGGGACTTCATGAAACTATAAAGGCTACTAGTCATGACCTCTAGACCGTTTCCTTTTTTGAGCAAAATAAGAAATACCAAACGCTAAGTTCTTGGGAGTGTGGAGCAGGGTTGGTGAGTGGGCCTGAGCCCCAGCTGCCTTCTCGGCCTCAGCGCCTCTCCTGTACAAGGACGACACCAGCTCTGCCCTTGCTGCAAGGAGAAGGGCCCAGCACATGAGATGTGCTCCAGAAGCCTGAGCTGCTGCTAGTATTTTACTTCTTCCTTGTGAATAACGAATGTCACACTTGATTTGCTCCAGAGGCGGGAGGAGGGGAGCCGAAGGAGGGAGTCTGGAGGCAGGACCAACACGGAGGCGCCACTGAGGCCGGACCAGGAGGCTGCTCCCGGGAGCAGAGGGAGGGGCGGGCGAGGAGGGCCAGTCCCTCCAGGCCCCTGACCCCGGGGCCCCAGTGACACCGGGCCTGCAGTCCTAAGCTGCCCCGTCCTCCACCTCCAGCCCCAGGTCCTTCCAAAACCCCCTGGACCAACTGGCAGACATTTGCCCCTCGGCCCTGGCTGCAGGTCCTAGGAGGTCTACTGTTCAAGGCAAGGACCCCGGGCTCTGGCAAGGGGACCCATTCCTCCAGCCGCGCATCCGTGTACGTGAGTCTGCCTCGTGGACTGGAGGAAGGGCTGGCTCACGGAGTCTCCCCAGAAGCCAGAGACAGCCCCTTCGATTGCCTACGGCTCCCAGACACACCCCAGATGTGGATGAGCCTGGCCTGCACCTGGAGGAAAGACTCCGGGCCCTGCAGGACAGAGACAGAGCCCGGCCAAGGCAGGTGCCGACCAGACCCCACGCCCATACCCTGCCGTCATCGCAAACACCATATTGGGCTTTGGCCCAAGTTGGCCTCCCCAGCCCAGGGCTCCAGTTTTGGGTGCTGGGCAGGGTGGAGGAAGGGTGGGGAGAGCAGTATTGGGGGTGGGGTTGGGATGCTGGGCCGTGTGTGGGGATAAGGACCACGGTTGGGCCCCAGGGCTGATGGCAGCAGACGGGGCACGAACCCAGGGGTCATAGGTATGGGGTCTGTGCCCACCTGGTCCTGGACGGGGGCAGCCCTCGGGGGTCTAGGCAAGGGCCCAGAGCCTGGCAGAAGGGAGGGGGTCAGGAGGGACAGGGAGGGGGCCTGGGAGGAGAATGGGGACATAAAAGGGGCCTGGGGGTGTGCGGGGAAAACAGTGATGGAAGGAAGGAGGCCCAGATAAGCCAGAAAGCGGCAGCTGGCCTCAGCCTCCCCTGCGCCCGGCCCAGGTGGGCACTTTCCCCTCCCCCGAGGCCCAGTAATCTGGCTGGGACTCCTCAGGCCCCTCAGTGCTGCTGTCTGTTATCCAAGCCCTTTAAGGCTTTGTGACTGTGTGTTATTCATCCCCTGTCCCCAGCACCCCCCCAGAGCCGGGAGCCTGGGTCACCCACTCGCTCCCCTGCCCCCTTCACAAGGGCGGCCTGAGCCCTGCCAGGCTGCAGGCACTGAGCCTGATAGGCAGGCAGCGACCCTGCCAGTGGGTCCCCGTCTTTGCCAAACCGACATCCCAGAGTGGAGACAGACGACAGTGGACACGTGGACCAGACAGGTGGACCAGAGGATTCCAGAGCGTGGGAAGGGCCACAAGAATGAGAAACAGAAAATGTGATAGCGGGGTGGAGGTGACTTTGACTTGAGCGGGCAGGTTTGTCCTGGGCTAAGCCCGGCCTGGTGGACAGGCAGAGGAGGTGCTGGGTAAATGGATGCAGGGGAACCGATGGCAACGGGCAGGACTTGGAGCCTCGGCTCTTTGGCTAAGAACTGGCCTGTTCCTCCTGCACCTGCCAGATGCTCCCCCACAGGGTACAGGATGCCATGTTCCCAACCAAGGGGGAGGGCAGGTGTTCTCAGGACACGGTGCTCGCATCCTGGGAGCGTGCCTCACACCACACTGAGCCCAGTGGGCCTATCGATGGGGACTGGGTAAGGCTGGTGGTCCCTCACAGGGGCTCCCAGTGCCCGATGCCAGGTGGAGGGGGTCCCTGAGGCCTCACTTGCCTCCCCCCAGGGCCCCAGATCTGTGCTCGACAGAGAAGAGAGACCCCTAGAATAAGGTGCCAGCTGCCCCAAGAGCTTCAGTGCTCTTAGAGGGGGACTCCAAATGCCACAGGTGACCGTACACGAGCAGGGAAAACCCTGCCCAGTCCTGCCCTGGGGAGAGGCCCCAGCGCATCTAGGCAGTCTTTTCTCGGAGACACCCAGCCCTGCGCAAGCCTGCCTCTTCCTGTGCCTCTTCCTGTCCTCCCTGCTCCTCAGCCTCGAGGCCCCACGAGGGTCCAGCGGTCTCTCCGTGCCAGGGAAACGCCCCTCCAGCAGGCTGTTCGTTCCCAAAGAGCAGCCTGGATCCTGGGGTTCTCACCCAGTCTGTCCTGAGAGACCCCTGACTGCTTCCTTAGACTGTTGGTGGGCTCTCGGGATGCCCTGGGAGCTCCCCTGTCGGAGCCACTGGACTTCTATGGGGGACAAGGGTCCTGGAATTCCAGTTCTGAGCAGGTAGCCACCGGTGGGCCGTCCCCCATCAGCTGGTCCTCCAGCTGTCCCTGAAACGCTTCTCCCCTCTCTGCCCTCCCCTGGCCCTCCCCCGGCAGGCCAACCCTGTCTGGTCCACTCTGGTTTTCCAGTTTCCATCCGAAGGAGTAGCACGGCCACCCCAGATCCAGGCCTGCTTGGATCTGGCCCCCAGCCCCCGAGCTGGCCTCTCGTGGCTCAGCAGCAGCTGTGTTCCTGCCCCCAGGCTGGTCCTGACACTGCCCCTCCCGAGGCAAGATCTCATCTGCTGCAGGCCAGCCCCTGACAGTCCCAGCTCTTGCCCTCCGTGTTGAGGAGCCATGACCCTTGCTTGGCCTCTCCCTGCTGCCCCCACTGGTCCTTCATGAACAGCAGTCGGGGCAGCTGCCCCGCTGGAAGGTGCCCCCTTGAGCCCTCACTGCCTCCCGCGAACCCCAGCGTCAGTCCCTGAAGTCTACCTTGGGAGCCTCAGTGGAACCAACAGTAAGAGGACCCTCCGGGACTCCACGTTTCAAACCAGGTGTTTAGATCAAGAACAAAGCCCACATGGATTGGTTCAGGTTCCCTGGAGAGTCAAGACATGGCAAATAAATAATGCAGGGTAAAAAAAAAAGGGGAGAAAAGAAAGGCTTAACTTCCCTTTTTCTACTGAGGTATGGACCATAAAAAAAGGAAGAACAAACTTTGAAGCAGCAGTGATTTTGGAACAAACCCTGAACATAGAAGGATGCTCTGGGGGGAAGGGAAAGAAATGGTATGCAACATCTTCCCTAGAAAAAGGGCAAGGATCCCCCTGCCCACTTCCTTCTGCAGACGCTGCAGGGCAGGCCCTGGCCTCGAGTGGTTATTCCACAGCAGAGATGTGCTGAACCCACTGTCTTTGTGTTGAAGTCTGTGTGTCTTATCACCTGGCCATTTTGCATTCCTAAAACTCAGAATGTGGGTGTGTAGATGAATCTTTTAAAACTGTTCTTAGATGCAGCGTTTGAGGTGAGGCCCCTTGATGAACTAGATTTGGGGGAGGAAAAGTTTAGCCAGGAATGCATGACTGGCCTGGGAGGGGCCCCTCCCATGGCATCCTAGCACACAATCCCGTCCACTGCAGGCTGACCACTGCCCTGCCCACCCAGAAACACAGGTGCCGAAGCCACCCGTGTGGGAGCAGCAGCTCCCCTCCACCGGAGCCCTTTCTACCCTCCCACCGACCCACCCCGGCCCCCGGCTGACCCGGCACAGTACACTTGAACACTCGCTGTGGTCCTGTTTCCTTCCATCTGAGGGATTCATCCATATTGGTTTTGTTTGTTTGTTTTTTTAACATCTTTATTGGAGTATAATTGCTTTACAATGGTGTGTTAGTTTATGCTTTACAACAAAGTGAATCAGCTGTACATATACATATATCCCCATATGTCCTCCCTATCCCACCCCTCTAGGTGGACACAAAGCACGGAGGTGATCTCCCTGTGCTATGTGGCTGCTTCCCACTAGCTATCTACTTTACATGTGGTAGTGTATATGTGTCCATGCCACTCTCTCACTTCGTCCCAGCTTACCCCGTATCGTTTTAAGTTTTATTTTCATAGTTTGAACAATATACTAACTTACTGTACAAACATTAGAAAATATGGGAAAACAATAAATGAATGGCAGCTCCAATTCCTCTCTTCAGATATTCAGAAATTGCCTCCAGTCACACACATACACGTGAGCCTGCATTTCTGGTTATGATGGCTTCTTCTATGGTCTGAATATTCTTGTCCCCTCACATTCATATGTTGAAACCTAATCCCCAACGTGATGGTATCAGGAGGTGGGGCCTCTGGGGTGATAAGGTCATGAGGGTGGAGCCCTCATGCCGAGATCGGTGCCCTCATCAAAGAGACCCCAGAGCTCCCCACCCCTTCCACCATGTGAGGACCCAGTGAGAAGGTGCTGTCTGTGTCCCAGGAAGCTCTCACCACACACTGACTCTGCCAGTGCCTTGACCTTGGACTTCCCAGCCTCCAGAAATGTAGAAATAAATGTGTTTATAAGGCAGCCAGTTAATGTTATACCAGCCTGAACAGACTTAAAACAGCTGTGTAACAAATTACCCCCAAAACTTAGTGGCGTAAAGCAGTCCTTTATTATTCTGTGGATCAGGGAAGGAATTTGGACCTAGTGGGGATGTTTGGCCTCTGCTCCATGATGTTGGGGCCTCAGCTGCAAGACCAGAAGGCTGGGGGCTGGAGAGTTGTCTGGGGTTTCCTTCTGTCACATGGTCAAAGGGGCTGTTCTCAACTTCTCAGGGCAAGCAGAGAAGCAGTGGTTATGAATGGAGAGGGGCCCCTCAGCCACGGGGGTACCATCCTCAGGTTGGCTCGAATGGCTCAGAAAGAAGATTTACATCTCTGTTACCACGTGAACATCTATGACATGTGACAGCGTGCCCGGAGGCTGAGCATACACACTGACATCGTCCTTCCTGTTCCCTTTTCATGCTCACTCTCCACGTTGCTCTGCTTTCTCACAGAGGACGGCATGTGCACGTGTCTGCATCACTGTCAGAGGCTTCTGCTGAAATACGCTTCGTAGTGACGTGGAAGCATCTTGCTTTATACACTGTCCTTGTCTGACAGCTCTGTTTTCTAGGAGGTGTTGTCTTATTTGTCCACAATCATCCAAGAAGATAAAGGAGAAGAAAAGAGAGGGAGGAAGAGGGAGAGGGTTGTTATAATTGTTCTAATTTTCCTGGGAGGGAAGCGTGGTTTGTGGAGTCATATATCACCATGTTATGTTTACAAATAAAGACACCAGAGGCCACTGGTGCTCAAACACAGGATGCAGACTTTCTGTCTGCAAATCGTCTTTTTCTCAGGAAAATTAAATTCCGAAAATATTTGCACTGACTCAAAAAAAGTTTCTCTTCACATCTCTCATTTTCAGCTACGTTCCTCATTTGTGTGTCGAGTTTGAGTCCCTTTTTTAAAAGTTTAAATAGGATCGGAAGCTATCCGTTGAAGTTGAAGCCAAGCTTAGAGGAAACGTCCTGTAAAGGGAAAGAACACCATAAATGTGACAGAGAAAGTGAAGAGAAAACCCCTTCCCCCATTTAAATGTCATTGAAGGCAGCCCCTCAGAAGCCTGCTCCGGACTGTCAGGCTCCCCTGGGGGTGGGGATGGAGGTACAGTCTAGAGGTGCTGTCTCAGGGGTACAAGTGGGACCAGCATGAAAGTAGGCCAGGGTGATGGAATGTTCTGGAAACAACCAGCGGCCGGCGAGAAAGCAAGTCTGCAGATTTCAAACCTGACCCCAGCCCATGCAGATATGCAAGCAGGGCATCAGCAGACAGTGTCTTTAACACAGAGCAACGATCCCGTTACCTTCCGGAGCTGGGGTGGGAGCAGGAGAGAATGCCTTTGGGATCCAGGGAGTGGAGCAGCTGCCGTGCCACTTGGCCCTGGGCCCAGGCCTCGGAGCCACCATCCCGTGGGGGCACCTGCTGTACCGTGCAGGGTCATAGCACTGGCGCCACGGGACCCACCGCCCCTCCCACCGCCGCTGCGACACCTACATTCCTGTCCCTCGCAGGAGACACCTCCGCGCGGGCACCATCTGCCCCTTCACCCCGCTGCTCAGGGCAGGGCAGGTCTGCCCAGTCACAGCTCAGCCCCAGGGAGAGCCCGTCGTGGGCAGCACGGCAAGGGGACAGAGCGTGGCGTGGGGAGCTAAGAGCCGGGGTGCTGGGCCAAGACCCTCACTCTCAGTCCCGGCCCGGCTCTGCCTCGGCTACCGTATCCGAGATGCGCGGCCCTGCCCTCCACCCCGCACCCACTGCGTCTCGGCTGCGCCGGGACACCGTCCAGCAGGCCTCCTTGTCCAGCCCCAGCAAGGTTATCTCCCTCCTGGATCATGTCCTCCAACCAACACCAAACAAAAAAATCCTTCCGTGACCCACTTTCCCTCCGGCTACTGCGCATTTCT
>NW_006778810.1:19054-24594 GCF_000442215.2 Lipotes vexillifer
CTTTCCCTTTCCAGGAAACTGCTCAGCGAGCTGTTGACACTCGCTGTCTCCAATTCCTCTGCCATTCCCTCTCCAAGGCTGTCTGGCTTTCGCCCCCTGCGTGCCACCCAGGGGCTCTGGACAACTCTGCCCTCCAGCTGCTGACCCTGTCCTCCCTCTACCCAAGGCTGGCAGCCCCGTCCTCGCGCCGCCCTGTGCGCCGCCCTCTGCACGCTCTGGACCCGGCGGATCATGCCTTCCGCAGCACCTTCATCACGGCCTCACCTGGGCTTCCTGCCCCGCCTCCACGGCTAGACCCCCTCACCTCCCCAGGGAAGGCCGGGGTTCCGTCCTGAGCCCTTTCCCTTTTCCACCAGCGCGTCCTCCTTGATGGCCCGTTGGTCTCCTGGCCTTAAATGTCAGGACCCCCAAGCACACGTCTTCCACCCGCCTCTCCTGCACGGCCCGGGCCACCGGTTCTCAGAACCAAGTCTAAAAGCAGCTTGAGCCCAGCGTGTCAGCACGGAGCGTCCCGGTGACCCGCGCCTCCCCAGTCTTACCCGCCAGGAAGTGGCAGCCTCACAGCACAGGCCACACATCCGAGTCCCTTGGACTCCCCTCCTTCTGTGCCCCATTACTCCGAAGAGCAGGGGGCCACCGTTCCCACCATGACTGCATGACCCTGGTCCCTGTCATCACTGCCTCTGGATTATTGCAAACAGCCCCCTCCTGAGTCCCTGCGTGGCCCCTGCAGTCTCTCCTCAATACATAAAAGAGCGACCCTTTCAGACAGAGGCCAACGGGGTCCCCCACGGTCCCCTCCAGCCTCACACAGAGACAGAGCCAAAGCCCCTGCAGTGAAGGAGGCCCCCTTGACCCAGCCCTGCTCCCTGGTGATAATGACGGCACCTCTGCCCACTCCTCCCCGCCCGATGTATCCCCCGCTTCCTGATCTCAGGGCCGAGCTGCCCCTGCCAGGGCTGCCTGCACCTCCCCCTCATTCCTCCTGGGTGTGCTCAGATCTCACCATCTTGGAGACACCCCAGCACACACACTTATTTAAATTGCAGCTTCCCTGGGGATCACTTCCTGTCCTCTTTTCCTGCTTCATTTTCCTCCTTATCACATTTCTCTCTGTGTGTATTTTATTTAACTGTCCTGTTTATGTCTACCTTCCCCATTAGGCTGTAACAGAATGTCCACTCCATAAAAACAGAGCAGGTATTGTGTCTGTTTTGCCCACCCTGCATCCCCAGGGCCCAGATCGGGGCTGGACACAAAACCTCCCTCTGCCAGGGAGTGAACAGCTCAGAATGTCAGCCCCACAGCAGTGTCGCCAGCCTCCCCCTGCCCAACCCCACAGGATGGAGCCATCGGGTAGCACATGTGGAAAAGTACCATGCAGCTCAGGGTGGGTGCCCTGACGAGCAAAGTTCGGGGTGTGCTGACCTCCTGAGTCACACAGAACCATCCACAGTGAGGGCTGTGAGGTGGGCCCGCTCTCACGGATGAGGAGAGAACTGACAAACGCAGTGGACGGTCCAACAACCACTTCCAAAGAGAAAGTCTCCAAAGACACAGCGTTCAGGAGGCCCTCGGGCTTTTGCAAGGCCAACCATCCCCCTGACCAGGATGCAGACGTCACACAGGAAGTGAGGGACACGCACCGAGCCCAGTGGGGAGGGGCCGGGACTGTGGCCCTATAGCACAGGCCATGTGGCTGGCAAGTCGCTTCAACTCTCTGCACCTCTGTCTTCTCATCTGTAAAAGGGGGATAGTAATGGTGTTTTTCTCATGATTGTGAACATTAAATATATTAAATACATTCACACGTCTATAGTTCAGAACAGTGCCTGGCACTTAGTAAACGCTATAGAAATGTTTGCTATTAATATTGTCAAGCATATGAAATTATGCCCCCAAACTAACAATAGATTCCTTCATCTCTCTAAGAGGTAGTTTATAGTTGCATATCAGGTAATTTTTTTAAATTATAGGACAAAATGAACTTCACATGTGTGAATATTTACACATTTTCACAATTTTATTTCATTGTTTTTTAAATAAATTTACTTATTTTATTTATTTATTTTTGGCTGCATTGGGTCTTCATTGCTGCGCCTGGGCTTTCTCTAGTTGCAGCGAGCGGGGGCTACTCTTCGTTGTGGTGCGTAGGCTTCTCATTGCGGTGACTTCTCTTGTTGCGGAGCACGGGCTCTAGGCACGCGGGCTTTAGTAGTTGTGGCGCTCAGGCTCTAGAGGGCAGGCTCAGTAGCTGTGGCACACAGGCTTAGTTGCTCTGTGGCATGTGGGATCTTCCCAGACCAGAGCTTGAACCCGTGTCCCCTGCATTGGCAGACGGATTCTTAACCACTGTGCCACCAGGGATGCCCTATTAAATTTTTAAAGAAGGTTCCAGCCAAGCCCCCTTTTTCCACTATTGACTGTGACATATGGTTTCCCTCTCAGTGGATTCAAAGTGACTTTATCCAGGTCCAGTAGGGACTGACGGGGGAAGTGTGCTCTCCAGAGAGGGCAGAGCCAGGGCTGGGGCAGTGAAGAGGCCCATTACCAGATGTCCACAAAGGAGCGCTGAAGGTGGGCTCCAGGGGGGCCATCCACTGCTTCATCCATGAATTCATCCAGCCATGTTTGTGTGCATCCGCCAGGGCTTGGAATCCAGCGGGCCTTGGGGGAGGGTAGAAGGGTGGATGATAGGCTTCTGGGTCCAGACAAGACAGAGAACAAGGAGGGGCTGCCCTTACCCCCACCAGCAGCAACCTTGGAGGCCCCTCAGGAGAGGGAGGGACACAAAACTGCAAAGTCCTGGGGAGACCCCAGGCTGGTGGGAACACTGGGGGTGGTGATGGGGGAGCTGGGACTGTGGGGGTGGGGGGACCACCACCAGGGCAGGAGGCAGAGGAGAGCTGGGAAATTCTGTTGCTGTCTCTGCCTGTTCTCCCAGATAGAGACCAGCAGCCCATCCCACAGCCTCTTATCGGGGAGGGTCTGCTTGGGGTGGCCCAGTCCTGCCAGGTGAGGAGCTGATGGAAGTGGCCCTGCCAGATCGGCTTCCCTCCAACACCCTCTCCTTGCCTCCCCTTCTGCTCCCCAGGGCTGGTGGGCTGCAACCTGGAAAGCCAACCTCCTCCTGGGGCCACTGACATCTGTGAGTTTAAGGAAAATTCTGGTGGAGCAACAGCAAAGAGGGTGCTTGGCAGTAATTCTGTGGTCTCAGGGATCATCCCTCTCTCCCGACAGCCCCTCCAGGAGGGGCACAGAAACCCAGGTCAGGCCTGGGCTTCACCTAGTCCCCCATTACCTGTCCCAAACAGGGTGACAACAGCCCCAGGAGGACAGGAGTCCACGAGCCAAGGGCAAACAGAAGACCCAGGAATACAGCATCTCATATGGAGACTATGCCCTGGACCACAGCCATCTCAGGAAGCAGAATTTTCAGGCAGATCCAGAATTCTTTTTTATATAAATTTATTTTATTTTATTTTTGGCTGCATTGGGTCTTCATTGCTGCACACCTGCTTTCTCTGTTTGCAGTGAGCGGGGGCTACTCTTCGTTGTGGTGTTCAGGCTTCTCATTGCGGTGGCTTCTCTTGTTGTGGAGCACGGGCTCTGGAGCACAGGCTCAGTAGTTGTGGCTCGTGGGCTCTAGAGCACAGGCTCAGTAGTTGTGGTGCACGGGCTTAGTTGCTCCGTGGCATGTTGGATCTTCCCAGACCAGGGCTCGAACCCGTGTCCCCTGCGTTGGCAGGGGGATTCTTAACCACTGTGCCACCAGGGAAGTCCCCAGATCCAGAATTTAAAATAATTACTATAAATATTCTCAGGCAAGGGAGTATATCAATAATAAAACAGAAACAAGGAGTCATAAAAAGAACCAAAGGGTGGAAACTATAACCACGGAAAGAAGAGTAATGGTAGATGGGACCTGCACACAGATGGTTTTGGTTGGATTGGGTGCAGTGGGGAGGGGATGGTCTGGGGCTGGGGGATGAGCCAACTGTGAGGGGTGTGCCTGGGACTCCAGGCCCCTGTTAGAAGCAAAGGCCTACATGCACACAGAACAGGAATGAATCATGGTGATGGTGCTGAGTGGAAATAAGAAAACAAGCAAGGCCAACAGAGTAATATTAATCATGTAAATTAAAAATACGAAACTGTGTGTCAACAGATGAGTGGATAACAAAATGTGGTCTCCTCAGCCCTAAAAAGGAAGGAAACTCTGACACCTGCTACAATGTGGATGAACCCTCAGACATTGTGTTCAGTGAAATAAGCGGGTCACAAAAGAACAAATATTGTGTGACTCCACTCATGTGAGGTCCCCAGAGGAGTCAGATTCCTAAAGACAGAAAGCAGATAGTGGGTGCCAGGAGCTGGAGGACGGGTGAGTAGGGAATTAGTGTTAATGGGCACATGGTGTCATTTGGGGAGGATGAAAAGAGCTCTGTGGACGGATGGTGGTGATGATTGCACAACCATGTGAATGTACTTAATGCCACTGAACTGTCCACTTAAAAATAGTTAAAATGGTAAATTTTATGTTAGGTATATTTTACCACAATAAAAAAAAAATCTAATGAAGGTAATGAAAACAACACTGTGTTATATACACGGACAGGACAGATACCAATAAAAGGACACACATTCAGTCTACTAGGATAAACAGACAAATGAGCCAAAGGGCTGCGGTGTGGGGCAGACGGTGACCTCTGCACGGTCCACAGAATGGCACCCACATCCTGGCCAAGGAAGGAGTGGCTGGCAGGTCAAGAGACGGGATTATCTCAGGAACCGCTTTTCTGAGGGCAGGGGCTTCCCCACGCCGGCAGAGCCACCAGCCCTTCCAAACTCCAGTTCCCAAAGCACTGTCCCAGGGTCCCCTTCTCTGCTCGGCTGCATCTGAAACCCGTCCCCGCCTTGCTGGCCACCCGGCCACCCCTCCCCCCACACCCACGGCCATGGCCAGCTTATGCCTCTGCTGGGTGCGGGGGCCCACAGCCAGGCTCGTGTGTGTAGTAGGTGCTCAGTGCGTTTCTGTTGGGTGAGAGTGAATGATGGGGAGGGAAAACGGGGTGAGCTCTCTTGGCCTGGAAAAATGACAGGATGCTTCCATTCAAGGAGCGTGGTGGGATAAACCTCACTCCCAAACTCAGGAGCGTGAGAATGGCCACTCTGCTCCCCGAGGCCCAATGGGGACAGAGTTGCCCTGGGTAACGTGACCGTGCTTAGTCACTCAGCTAAGCCTGAGGACCACTGCTTCCCAGCCGGGCAGCCTGACCTTTGACCCTGACTCGGCCTTCGGAGCCGTGTGTATACAGTGGCGAAAACAGGACTTTGCTGGAGCCCTTCCAGGCTTGCAATCCCGTTTCCAACCAGTGAGACAGACAGATAGGGGGTGCCACCCAGCCCTCACCAGCATGTTCCCAAATTTTGGTTGATGTGTGCAGTTTGGGGAAAAACTGAGTCCATCAGAACACCCAGGTGGTGGGGGGAGGGACAGTGCAGGGGTGAGGAGGGGGTGGGGGCAGCACAGGGGTGGG
>NW_006778810.1:25251-70075 GCF_000442215.2 Lipotes vexillifer
GGCAGCACAGGGGTGGGAGGGTGTGGTGGGGAGGGCAGGGCAGGCTGTGCCTGGCACAGGCAAAGGTGAGAAGCTGAGTGTTCCGTTGAGCAGGTTGTTGGCGGCTTTGACCTAGAGCTGCCAGGACAGAAGGGGGCGTCCTCCGCAGCAGCATAGGGCTGAAGGTGATGACGCCCATCAGGGCTCCTGGCTGCAGAACAGCCCTGGGTGATGGTAAGGAGAGGCATTTATTAAAGGGAGACCAAGTGGCTGGAGAATCACTTGGGGAAAATGATCAGGAACCCAGAGGTGCTGGGTGACCACAACCTCAGCCCAGATCCCACCCGATGTGTAACTGGGCCGCTGCTGTCTGTGCCCAGGGCCCTGCTGGGACTCCTGCCCAGCCCTGTGCTCCCTTGCAGGGCTCAAGCCTTCTAGGTTTTCGTAGAGGGAGGCAGGGTCTTGCCTCCCACTAGATTTGCTGATTCCCCAGAGGTGAGAAGGCCATTCTGATGCTGGACAACCATAAAACAAAAATGACCAGCAATGGCTCAGTGGTCCTGGATATTTCTAGACCCCATGGGCCCCTCTTTTGCTGAAGTGGAATGATTGCTATTATTTTGATTCTTCTTACCCCTGCCGGCGTTCTTTCAGATTCCCAGTTGTCAGAACCGTGCTGTGCACACAGAAATGTTTCTTCCAGCACCTTAGACAGTCTCGTGCCTTTTTCTCAGAGTATAAAAATGTATTAATTCCCTGAAACCCAGGAGTAAATATCCATGCAAACGCTGGCTCTAACAAACGAAAAGTTATTTTAACAAAGATTGATGTGCGGGCCCCAGTCCATGTACAGATTTGTCACAATGGGACACTGCTCAGCGCTTCATCCTTTACAATAAATGGCCAGCTGTGTAAACAGCCGTCAGAGAGCTGTCCGGGGGGTCAAGGTCAGCCGTGGTTTGGGCGGGGTGGGCAGTGGCTTGCCGGGAGGTACCCAGGGTTATGGGTCTACAGTTGGGCAACTCCACAATCGATGCCCTGGATGATGAAATGGGGCTTATGGCAGCAGCCCTTGGTCCTGAGCTGGAATTTCACATCCAGGTGACCCCAAGAGTGACCCGTGTGTACGGGCTCCAGGAGGTCCCTGTGGGAGGGCGTTAGGGGTGATGGAAAATAGGCCCAGGGGGAGTAAGGCTTGAGGTGAGTGCATGATCCTTCACTCCTGGCCTGATTTATCCAGACTCGGTAAAAATAACCAGGCTCATGGAGGCCGGGCACACGGAAGGTGGGAGCGATCCTGAGAACACTCCTGAAAACAGGCTAGCTTGTCATTTCCGGGAAGCAGTCTGGTCTGGTGTCCCTAAAGGCCCAAGTGTGAGCTGAAGGATTTTCAAGCAAGCTTGTGATTCTTTCCACAAATTAGAGCCTCTCCACTTGCGAGCACCTGTCCCTGGCTGTGCGCAGGGAGTTCTGCAAGGAATCCCCCCCGGGACAGTGCATGAGGCCAGAAGGAGGGCCCAGCCAGGGCTGCAGGGCACAACTGCCCACACGAGAGGCCGGCTGGCCAGCCAGGAGCCACCTCCCAGGCCCAGCTTCAGGGCTGGGTTTCCTGCAAACCACAATTCTGGAGCAAGGCCACCAAGCCGATGATGCGTGTTTATGGTTTTCACTGTACCCCTGGGACAGCTGTGGGCCTCCTGGATCTAGAGCCGCTGGATCTGGAATCTCTGGCAGCTGCTAGTCCCCTAAAGCCTCCCACTGGCTTTGAGCAATCGGGGCTGTTTGTTCATCTCTCCTGTAAACAGCTGTTTTCCCAGTGACTGCCCAGATCCTGTTAAATATTAACAAAGAGCTGCCTCCACAGCCGTTTGCAGTGCGTCTGCTTTAAATATTTAAGTTATTGCCTTTCGGTCCCTGAGTGACTTTGGCTCCAACTGCTCTGTCACTGCACTTGCCTCCCTGGCTATGGAGCAGCTGGATGTGTCAAAGCTCCTGTTCTCTCTCCTCTTCACTCCCTGCCCCTGCTCGCGCACGCTCTCGCTCTCTCTCTCTCTCTCTCTCTGGACATCCATCACTCAGGCTCTGGGTCAGATGTGTGCGGCCAGGGCGCACCCCTCCTCCCTTTCACATCTGGGGTGTGCGCTCCCACTCTTGGGGCCCGTGGCTGGGGCATCGCCGTCCTATCGCATCGGGACTTCTAAGCCATCCTCTTGTTTGCTCTTCATCCACGTCAGGGTTCGTGTGAGACGTGTGGGTTTTATTTTGGAGGCTTGTTGTGAAGCTCAGGAAAGAGGATTAAGCTCAGATAGCGACCTCGGCCCCGGAAGCTGTGCGGCCTCCCTGCAGGGAGAAGGGGTGCATAGGGGCCGTCCTTGGGGGGCATGGAGCCCGGGGCTCCTGGGAGCTGGGGTTGCACTGGGTGTTTCTGTGTCCGCGTGGCATCGGGTCATAACCGCACACCTTGGAACAGTATCCCTGAAACCACAGCTTTATGTGGACTCAGCTGTGGACACTTCAGTGGATCTGGCCCCAAACGGGCACGATGGAGGAACCACGAGGCAATGATTTTCTCTAGCTCTCTCATTCCTTGGCTGGAGTTTGGGAATGAAACCACTGAAAGTCTCCATAGAAATGTCAGGAAATTCAGAGGAAAGGGCAGGTGCTGCCTGGCCCCTAGCTGGGATCTCCTCTCACTGGCCAGGAACCTACGGAAGCATCGGTGGAAGACAAGCCATTATCTTTCTCCAGCTTGGGATGGAGATTTCTCACCTAAATTTGTGAGACCCCATGACAGTTATATATATCCCAAAAGCCATTGAGATCTTCTCAAAGCTAAACTAATTGAAATCCATTTTATCTCAAGAGCTGCTGTGAAGCTCTCAGAGTAAAATGAACTTCAATTCACTTTAATTTAGAAATGGTCTTTTTAAAATAGATACATTTTTTTTTTTTAAACAAGGAGAAGGGGGTCACAGTTACAAATTGCAATTCCGGCTTGGCCCAGGTGGGGCATCACTGCGTCCTGGGGCCACTTCCCGTTGGCGGAGCCTGTTGTAAGTTGCAGCCAGTAGCCCACAAGCCTGCGTGGGAGTCCCAGGTCCCCAGCTGTGCGGCCTCTCTGCTTCTCACGCCCCTCATTTCTTCTTTTTTTAAAAAAATTAATTTATTTACTTATTTATTTATTTTTGGCTGCATTGGATCTTTGTTGCTGTGCCTGGGTTTCTCTAGTTGCGGCGAGGTGAGCGGGGGCTACTATTCGTTGTGGTGTGCGGGCTTCTCATTGCTGTGGCTTCTCTTATTGCGGAGCACAGGCTCTAGGCGTGTGGGCTTCAGTAGTTGTGCCATGTGGGCTCAGTAGTTGTGGCTCACAGGCTCTAGAGCGCAGGCTCAGTAGTTGTGGCACCCAGGTTTAGTTGCTCCGTGGCACGTGGGATCTTCCTGGACCAGGGCTCACACCCGTGTCCCCTGCACTGGCAGGCGGATTCTTAACCACTGCGCCACCAGGGAAGTCCTCATGCCCATCATTTCTAAATGGAGAAAATAATAGTATCTACCTCACAGTATTCAGAGATCACTGTAGACCCTGTCCGTGAAGTGTGGTGCCTGAACATGGTAAGCCAACAATAAATGTGCTGGAGATACAGCCGTGACCACCAGCTGGAAAGAAGTGTTGTCTGGGCCAAGTGGGAAGCATCCAGGGCCGCACACAGGAGTCAGTGGTAGAGAATGAACTGGCTGCCATGGTCCAGGCCAGCTTGGAGGCAGGGGCATTAGCAGTCAAAAGATTTGGGGAAAAAAACAACAAAAAATGATTCTGTAAGCTGGAAAGCAAATGGATGGGTATGAACGGAGGAGAAAGAAAGGCAGAGCCTGCCTCTCAGAACATTGTCAGAGGGAGGCTGCAGGGGCAGGCCAGTCCCTACCCAAACCCAGAGGGGCACAGGCTGCGAGCTGGCAGGTGTGGAGAGGGGGGGATAGGAGCGCTGAAAAGCACACGACTGATAGGAAATCTGTTTATGAAGTGGCTCAGTCTAAGGCCCCCCCCACCAAGGCACAGAACAATGAAAACCTCAAGCCAAAAAAGGGGCTCTTTTTTAGAGAAACTGAACAAACTTCCCAAGACGAACTAGACTTCCAATGACTTCCAATGTGGAAGAATCTACTCTAAAGCTGTGCTTCTCAAAATACGTTCCTCACCAGCAGCAGCAGCAGCACCTGGGAACTTGTGAGAAATGCACATTCCCAGGCCCACCCCAGACCTGCTGAATCAGAAGCTCTTGGTCTTGGGGCCCATCCATCCATGTTTTAACCATTCCTCCAGGAGGTGGAGGTTACACTGAAGGCTGAGAGTCCCTGATCTAGAACAGAACTTCTCAACCTCGGCTGCATACTGAAATCACTTTAGAAAATGCTGATGCCTGGGGCCTCATCCCCCAGAGATTCTGACCTCATGGGTTCTGCATGTGGCCCAGGCATCAGGATTTTAAGACATTCACCAGGTCCAGCCAGGATGGAGAACCACTGGTCTAGAATAAGGCCTTCCTATTTAGCATGTACCAGCCATCAGCCCGATCGCTCGTCCACAGTGAAGCTTCTAGGCCACAAGCCCTGTGCACTTAATCAGATCTCACTGTTACCCTCCCCAGTTAAGGGAGAGGCCTCATGGGGTACAGACTGACTACAACCAGAGGGGAACAACATACCAGGCACCCAGGACCATTGGCCTGGAGCTTCACTCTCAAATATGTAAGGAGGACCAAGGGTCCCCAGGCACATAAGGGAGACCAGCCATGTGAATGAGAAAATATGAAGATTAGCAAGCAAAACAACCAACCCTATAGGAAAAAGAAACAATGCAGGTATCACAAGATAATTCCGAAAAATGCTCATATCCTCAGAAGGATATGAGAAGTTATTAAATCTGTAAAACAAAAACTGATGCTATGAAAAGGAAATAATTGCATAATCAAGAAGAAATCTTAGAAATTAAAAATATGATTTTTTTAAATAAAACTTTCAATAAAAGAAAATTAGGAAGCTTCCCAGATGGTAGGACAAAAATGAGAAAGAAACCAAAAACATGAGAGAGAGGGAAAAAAAGAGAAATAGCAGTTCAAGTCAGGATGTCCAACATCTGACTGTTACAGCTGCAGAACAAGCAGAGGATACTGAGGGAAAGAAAATAATCTCAGATATACTAGAGGATATTTTCTCAAAGACAAGAGATAGAAGTCGTCAGACTGAGGAGGCCTACGAGTGCCACTCTGGATCTATAATCAAACATCCACAACCAGACACAGTCTCATGAATTTCAGAACATGAAGAATGAAAGGCAGGTGTTGAAAGCATCCAGGGAGAAAATAAATTAATACAATCAGACTGCCTGTAAAGAAATATAAACCCAGACCTCCTCAGGGAGATTGGGTTCTAGAAGACAAAGGCCTTCCAAGGTTTGAGAGGAAATATTTTGAACATAGAATTCTATACCCCGGGCTTCCCTGGTGGCGCAGTGGTTAAGAATCCACCTGCCAATGCAGGGGACACGGTTTCAAGCCCTGGTCCGGGAAGATCCCACATGCCGCAGAGCAACTAAGCCCGGGCGCCACACTTCTGAGCCTGTGCTCTAGACCCCTTGAGCCACAACTACTGAGCCCTTGCCCCACAACTACTGAAGCCCTCTCTCCTAGAGCCCGTGCTCTGCAACAAGGGAAGCCACTGCAATGAGAAGCCCACGCACTGCAACCAAGAGTTGCGCTCGCCGCAACTAGAGAAAGCCTGCGCACAGCAACAAAGACCCAACACAGCCAAAAATAAATAAATAAATAAAACAAATTTATAGAAAAACAAATTCTATACCCAGTGAAACAATTCTCAAAAGGATTTGGACTAACAAATGCAGTTTCCAGACATCTGGAAACTTAGAAATTCTGCCACCTTTTCTTATAGAGTTTCCTGAGGAAGTACTCCAGCAAAACAAGGAGAAAAACCAAGAAGGAAGGATCCAAGAAACAGACGCTCTACCCTGAAGGTGGAGGGAAGTCCCCAGGTGACACGGATGCCCCGGCCTGGGGCACCTGGGTCAGGATGTGAGCCTTCAGGAGGCCCTGGGATGGGGTCAGGATGTGAGCCTTCAGGAGGCCCTGAGATGGGGTCAGGATGTGAGCCTTCAGGAGGCCCTGGGATGGGTGTCCCCAGGCAGGGAAGACTCAGTGCAGCAGGATCGTGTATCGGCCAGTGTCCAGTCAGGAAAGCAGAAACTCCTCTAGATATTTCCAACAGAGGGGGTTGAAATCAGGAACTTGCTTTAAGACATATTGAAAGCGACTCACAGTCTCTGGTCTGACATGTAAGGAGCTTGGAAGTTATCACTCTCATCTTCACAACAAGAAAAAAGCTGAACCAACTGAAAATCAACAACTCCTCTTAGATCTACAGGAGAACTGGGGTCACAGGTAAACCACTGCCCCAAATATTGGAGAGACAGACAGGTAGGTATGGAGAATCACAGCTTACTGGAGGCGAAGCCCAGGAACAGCTGTGGACCAGCGCCAGGGAAGAAAGACCCAAACTGTCCCTCGAGGGCTGGAGCCCCGGTGCGGACCATCTGAGGGGGCTCCAGCCTTAGGTGTGGGGCCCACACTTTCATGAGTTTTACCTACAGGGAAGATCAGAGCACAATCTTCCCTTGTGCTTCCAACAGGGGGATTAGAAAAGTAGCCATTCTGGGGACTTCCCTGGTGGTCCAGTGGTTAGGACTCTGCACATCCACTGCAGGGGCACGGGTTCGATCCCTGGTTGGTGAACTGAGATCATGCATGCTGTGCAGTGCAGCCAAAAAAAAAGCAAGAAAAGTAGCCATTCTGAAATATTTCCAGAGCATTCTGTTCTTTTTAACTGAACATGTGGACGGATTTTGAGCAAGACGAATGTGGAAGAATCCTCCGGCCTTGAGGCTAAAATTGTCCTCCTTTGTGTGACTTGGGAAAGCCATCAGCCTATAGAAAAGGAAACCACATAACTGCTGTGGACAGAGAATGTCGCCTGCCATTTCAGTAAACAGAGGATGTTGCTGTGGCCACCAAGCCTAAAGCCACCAGCACTGCAGCTGTCCCACACCATGCGCCCTGTGGGGATTCGGGATGGAGAAAAACAGGATACTGGCCCTAAGTAGTTAAGGTATATCAAAGGAATAAATTCAATGAGCCCAGACTCTCGGGTCTTCCCAAACATAAAAAAAAGCATTAAATCATTAACTTGAGATGTCTGTTTTTTGTGATTAGCAGTAATAGAACAGTCCCTCAGAGGGATCTGAGAGGCTGTCATCCCAGGCTATAGTCCCTCAGTAATGCCCCAAATAAAACATAATTCTCAGCTTTTAGGTTGTGCTTTTTTTCCCCTCAGTCAACACTATTGTGAATAGTTTACAGAGTTGTAAAAATGCCAGTGTTGTTTACTTGTTTTCAATACCTAGATAAAACTTAACAAAGAACAGAAAACTTAATTATGGCTGTCAAACAAAATGTTATAAATCTTTGATGCCGTAAAAGGAAAACCCAGCCAATGAGGGAGCGACAGGGAAGGGAGGTGGAGGAAAGAGCAGGGTTGCCGTGGCCTCTGTTATGTGGTGAAAACTCAACACTGCCTACAGTGGATGGAAAAGCAATGCATTTCAAGGCTATATATATATATATATATATATATATATATATATATCTGCAAATGTAACAAATATGAAAAATAAAAAATCATGATTTGGAGGAGGTGGGGTTAAAGGTAAATGAGTGAAATTCTCATTTTTAAGAGTGTAGGATCAGTAGAGATTGTCTAAAAATGACAAATGAAGAAGTAAAGATATCAGCATACTGCCAAGAGTTGTGATGGTGAATGAATAGATTCTTTTTAAGGATGGAAACAAGGCCCAAATTGCAGAACTATGTCACAGACATCATTTAACCCCGGGTCCCTGGGGTTGGGGTGTGGGGTTGGCTGCCCTATCGCCTCTGGACAGTTTTGTGCTGTTTTGTTTTTTTCCTTTGCCATTTGCTTCCGGAGGCATTTACACAAGTTTTTATGTTTCCTTGAGCTATTAGAGCTTGCTAGTAATTTTTCTGGGCCTGTTTGTCTTGCTGTAACCATCACAAAGCTGTGTGTATCTTCACAAATTAGATGTGGTTTAGCTTCTCAAGTTAGCACTTTTGCCCAAGGGCATGTTTACCTTCTCTTTCTGGCTTGTTCAGGGAGGGGAAAGTAAGCCTGGGTACAGCTTTAACTGCCCTCCGAGGGCCAAGCTGGCTGTCCTCAGGCCCCAGCACCTTCCTGCAAGGCTGTGGCCTGGCGAGCACTTGGGAGGCTCTGGGCCAGATCTTGCCGAGCATGGAGGCAGAAGAGCTGGTCACCCGGGAGCCAGTCACAGGCGCTGCGTGGCACTCACATCCCTGTGGCCCACGGCCCTGTGAACCCAGGCAAGCTCCTCTTCCTTTCCAGTGTCCCCTTCCCAGTTTGTGGGACAAATGGTGCCACATCTTACACAGGCACCTTGTAGGCAGTGGTCCCCTCGCCACCCCTGCTTGTCAGGGGTCTCCTTGTGCACCCATCTCCACCCAGGGCTGCCTTGGGTCTCCAGCACCTCCTTTCTCATCCTCCACCCAGGAGCTCCCCCTCCTCCCACTTCCAGGGCCCGCGTGCCAGGACTGGCAGCCACCTGTTTTGTCTCCCTGCATCTGAGTGCCAACCGTCCGCTGGCATTTCCAGCATGTTGCTTTTCCTTGTCCTCACTCTGCACACGACTTCTGACCTTGCCATGACTCCAGGTACTGGCCTGCTCCTTCTGTCCCTGAGTCCCTCCACTTTCACTTCAATACAGGCCATTAGGTGACCCCTTATAGCCATGCTGTAAACTAGGGGACAGACAAGACGTGGGAGGAGAGGACAACTATCCTCAGCAAACACTTACTGTGTGACCGATATCGCTCCAGGCATTTTATGTCTGTGAACTCATTTACTTCTCAGAGCAACCCAATCTTATCTCCTTTCTACAGATGAGGCTACTGCTGCACAGAGAGGTTAAGTGACTTTCCTGAGGTCACACAGCCAGGAAGGGACAGAGAAGGGGTTTGAATTCAGGCTCCAGAGTCCAGGCACTTAATGTCTACACTCTACTGCCCCTCCCCGAGGGTTGCTGGTGATCTTGGCCTGGGGTAAAGACGAATTCCACCTGATTGCCCTCCTACCTGATGCCCGGAGCCCAGAGGAGGGTACAGACAACCCCTTGATGTCCCTGTGAGGGCCTAGATATTTAAATATTATCTCTGTTAGGTTCCCGGGGCTGCTATAACCAAGTCCCACAAACTAGTGGCTTAGAATGACAGAAATTTGTTGTCTCAGAGTCCTGGAGGCCAGAAGTCCAAAATCAAGAGGTCAGCAGGGCCACGCTCCCTCTGAAGCCTCCGGGAAGAATCCTTCCTGTCTCCTCAGCTTCTGGTGGCTCCAGGTGTGCCCTGCCTGGCAGCTGCAGCCCTCCAGCCTCTGCCTCCATCATCACTGACATTCCCTGCGAGTGACTCTTTCTCCATTTCTCACACGGACGACAGTCACGTTGGACTATGCCCACCCTCATTCAGTAGGCCCTCACTTTAACTTGATCACGTCTGCAAAGACCCTGTTTCCAAATAAGGTCACATTCACAGGGACTGGGGGTTAGTACTTGAATACATCCTTTGCAGGGACACAAGTCAACCCATGCTGCAATTATCTTTGACCTGGGTTGTTCTTTGTGTGTGATGGATAACCAGCATAATTTCCAGAATGTCTAGCAATGCCCCCTCCAGCACATAAGCTACCTCCTTAGAAAAAGAAAACACTTTTTTTCTAAGGGGACATAGGGGAGGTTTGCTTTTCCCTCCCTGATGGTGTGGCAGGAAAAGTGGGGTGAGAGGACAGCCATGTCCTGGGTCTCGGGTGAATCCCTGGGAATGAGCCACCAAGTGAGGGTCCTTGGCTTCACGTGGGAAAGTATTCAAGAGCGAGAGGTAGTAAAGGGAAAGCAGGTTTATTGAGACAGATACAAACTCCATAGGCAGAGTGTGGGCGTCTCAGAAAGTGAGCGGCCCTGAAATATGGTAGGGTTCGTTTTTAACAGGCCGGGTAATCTCACAGGGTAAGGAATGGGAGAAGGGGCGGGGATTTCCAGGACTTGGACCACTGCCCCCTTTTTGGCCTTTTATGGTCAGCCCTGAACTGCCACGGCGCCTGTGGGTGTGGCTTAGATGCCAACGTATTATAATGAGGTATAATGAGGCCCAAGGTCCACTGGAAGTTGAACCTTCCGCCATCTTGGGCCTAGTGAGTAATGACGGTTTATGTCCTGCCCTCCAGGGCTCTGTCCTTCTTTTAATGGTCGTGCCCTGCCTTCCCTCCTGTCTCAGTGGAAGTTAAGGAGCGGTTTGGAGACAGGACGTGCAGAACCGGCGGCCACCTGGGTCCATGTGAAGGGAGGTGGTGAACGGAGGGGATGGCGGAGAGATGCCCTCAAGACCCTGCTGAGCACGAGCACGGACTGCCTGCCACCCGAGCTCCCGTGTCCTTGAGAGGTAAGAAAACGTCCTCACTGCCGGCGCCGCTGCTCACTGGGCGCTCGGGCAGCACAGCTCCCATCGGTCCAGCAGCCTTTTTTTGACCAGCGCGCCTCTGAGCCGGGTCTGCAGCTCAAGCTCGCCCACAGGGGGCTCCTCGGGCTTCCGGACTCCCCGGGGGCAGGGGAGCCAGCAGGCCACAGCGCCTCCGAGCCCCGCTCATGGAGAGGGGGCGCGTCGTCCGAGCAGGCCACCCCCATGGCCACCAGCTGCGTGGTTGATGGTGACACGTGGCTCTGAGGCTGCCACTTCCCGGCCCCGGACCAGGGTCTACTTTCTTTCCGGGTCTGGACGTCCTGTGGGGCTCTACCTTCTCCCCTTCTGTCCCCGGATTACCTCCCTCCACTCCCTATCCTGGGCAAAGTTGATCTTTGTCACGTGCTGGCCTCGTGTCCTCAACTTGGAAACATTGGCACAAGGTTGCCTGCGTTTTACTCCATCTAGTTTCTGGAGTTGCGGCTCTTGTCTGGGAATACACATAAGAAAGGATGCGCTGAGACTGGCCCCCTGAAGGGGGCGCGGGGTAAGGCAGTGACCGTAACGGGACACGGGGAAGACCCGACTCTCACCGAAGGCGTCTGACCTTCTGGGTATCCGTCAGGATGTGCAGATTCCTCAGTCTGTGCACGTGTGAGGAGGGCTCTTTTCCGGACCCGTGTAGCACTACAATAAACAGGGTTTTGTTTACGGTTTAAATAAAGGGAACAACCGGAGGAGCATTTCGCTTTGGTGAACAAAGAGGACACAGATGCGGGTTTTCCTTGGGGCCCAAATCCACTCCCAGCCAGGTTTCGTGGTGGCAGCTGGAGGGAGCCGTGGGGACCCAGATGTCTTTGCCACTGTCTGTGCCTTTCTTCTCCGTGGTGCCCTCAGGGACTGCCCCTGGATCTGAGTTCAGACTGTTTACTGCTCTGGAATTTCCGTTTTGCTGGTTTGTGGCGTGGCTGCCGCAGCCCTGGGGCTGTTGGGTGTGGGTTTTCTCAAGCACAGCCATGTTTATATCCATCCATGGCTCTGCAGCATTTTTTGGAAGAGAATTAAAACCAAAGTTACTGCCATGATAAACGTCCATACCCTTGGCTCCTACCAGACCTTCCGGTAGAACTTGGAACTGGTCAGTTCCGAGGAGGATAAACTTAATGATAATAATACTTTGCACTTGGTCTAGCAAAAATATTTTGAATACGGTGGAGGCAAGGATATGAATGTTTGCTTGGCACTGTTTATCAGGAAGTGCTTCTGCTTGTTTGTTATGTTAGGGCTTTGTATACAGAAATCAATTTTTCCTCTCTCACCAATGGGGGGGCCACATTTCTTGCCAGTTGCTACATCCAAAGTTTAACAAGAAGTTGCCGTTCATATTTAAATGGTATATTTTAAAAACATCTGTAAATAGCTGAAGACAGGACGGCTGAAGGTGTGGAGTTGTTTAATATTCTCCCTGACAGATATTTTTGCTCGTGAAATTACATCTCAGTAGTTGTGAAACAGGAAATTTAAAAGCACCAAGTCCAGGAGATGGTGACATTTTGATGCTTATCCATCTTTGAATCTGTGGAGGTTCAGAGTTACTCAGGGGATAAGGATTTTTTTTGGTGGGGAGACGGTGGCTCTGAAGAATTATTCTTAGCTGTATCCAAACATATAATAGGAGAGCAGGAGATAACCTGGGAAAAGCAAAGTGCGTATCAGTATTCTCCCCTTGTTGACGGGGGGGAGAAGAAGGCCCTTTATGTGCAGCATGGTAGCTGTCTTTTCTCCAATAATTACTAAGTTTTCTTGCATATCTTTCACTTCCTCCAGGGGCCATCTCCCCACTGTGTAATAATACATCACCTGTGGGGACTCTTTGGCATCAATAAAACAGCACCAGAATGATGGGTTGGAGCTGTACACGTCCCAGCAACAGGTCCCTTGGATGGGTATTAGGGCAATCTGTCTCCAGCACAGGGCTCGGGTAATGTATTATTCACAGGATAGAATCACCCAAGGACCAATACACTCTGGCTGTAACTCAGATCAACCCAAGATGCAGCTCCAGGTTGCTTATTGGGTCTACACAGCAGTAATTCAGTATTTTGAAATCCTTTGGAGTCAGAGATCTTGCTACAGCAAATCTGGCTTCAGATCCAAGGGACTCTGTTACCCCCACAAACCAGCAGACATCAAGTCTGTGCACCACAGACCCATGGCACCGGCTGGCTCAAGAACTTGGAACGTTCTTTGACTGCTACTTAGACGTTTGTCTAAGTTAAGGAAAAACCAATTATGTGTTTATTCTGCAGAAGCTTAAGGGCTCATAAAACTGGGGAAAAACAGACTTCTGGTTTAAGATGGTGGATTTTTCGCATGGATTTTTCTTTTTCCTTCCAAATCCCAATGAAGAGTTACAAAATGAAAAAAATATCCCCAAACAGGAAGGGGGTTGGAGAAAGGGTTATAGGCAAATAAGACATTAAAGTGGATGTAGGGAGATAGCAGAAGGCATAGGTAACAGATGGGAAAAAGCCAAGGATCGGTGTGCAGTGCAGAGAACATGGCAGTGAGGCTCACAGCAGTGGCGAGTCCTCCCAACCGAACACAGAGAGACTGGAAAGTGAAGGAGGGCATCAAACAGAATGTTTAATTCAAGGTTTGTCAACAGTTGTGCCAATCAGTCCCTTCTCTAAATCCCCGCTCACTTTACAGGGAGAGACCAACATTAGATATTTACTCTTAAGCAAACTAAAAAACCAGAAGGCTCTTCCTAAAGACATTTGACCAAGGAGATCCAAGGTTCCTAGTGTCAGTATTGGTGACTTCTCATTCTAATATCAAAGAATGGTCCCAAGAGCACCAGCATCCTACTTGTGAACCCTAAAGCAAAGTCTGCTGGTGCACAAGGCCAACCCCACACGTGATACTCCCGTCCAGGCCTTTTATTAGCTCAAGGGTGTGGCTTGTTGACAAGACACAACATGCCAGCTACTGTAAATATGGTCCTTCAACCTCAAATATGAAGAGAGGACTAAACATAACCAGACACATGGGGAAAGCTGGCCATCTGTAAAAAAAAGACCAAGAATATTGAACAGAATAGCTGACTGCATAAGATTAAAAACACAACCCAGGGAAGAGAGGGAACCTGACAAATCTAGTTAGTATCCTCGGAGAAATCTAGGGGAGATTTTGCATCCACAAAATCAGAAGTGGATGCTGTGAAAAGAGAATGGGAAGGAGCGGTTTTTGTTTGTTTGTTTGTTGTTTGGTTTCTGGCTTAAAACAACAGAAATTCTTTCCCTCACAGTTCTAGAGGTTAGAAGTTTGAAATCAGGTGTTGGCAGGTCTGTGCTCCCTCTGAAGGCTCTAGGGAAGAATCAAGAAGGCATTTTTTGAAGCTAAACATTCAGACGAAGAGCTGAGAGATAAAGTTGAGGAAACCTTTTGGATGTGAAACACAAGAACAAAGATATAAAAAATATGAGAGAAAACATAAGGGACCTAAAGTATTACTCCAAGAGGGCAGCACCCAACTACTATCCATTTTCAGACAGAAAATGGAGAGAAGAATATTACCAAAGAAAAATAGAGATTTTTTTTGTTCTTTCTTTTTTAAACAATTTTTATTGAAATATAGTTGATTTACAATGTTGTTTCAGGTGTACAATAAAGTAATGCAGATGTATATATTTCTTACATTCTCTTCCATTGTAGGTTATTACAAGATACTGAGTTTAGTTCCCTGTGCTGTATAGTCTGTCCTTTTTGGTTATCTATTTTATATATAGTAGTGTGTATATTTTAATCCCAAACTCCTAATTTATCCCTCCCCCCCACCACTTTGGTAACCATAAGTTTGTTTCCTATTTCCGTGAGTCTATTTCTGTTTTGTAAATAAGATCATTTGTATCCTTTTTTTTAGATTCCACATACATATCATACAGTATTTATCTTTCTCTGTCAGACTTACTTCACTTAGTATGATAATCTCTAGGTCCACCCATGTTGCTGCAAATGGTATTATTTCATTCTTTTTTATGGCTGAGTAATGTTCCATTGTATATATGTACCACATCTTTATCCATTCATCTGTCGATGGACATTTACATTGTTTCCATGTCTTGGCTATTGTAAATAGTGCTGCAGTGAACATTGGGGTGCATGTATCTTTTGGAATTATGGTTTCCTCTGGATATATGCCAAGCAGTGGGATTGCAAGATCATATGGTAGCTCTATTTTTAGTTTTTTAAGGAACCTCCATACTGTTCTCCATAATGGCTGCACCAGTTTACATTACCACCAACAGTACAGGAGGGTTCTCTTTTCTCCACACCCTCTCCAGCATTTACTGTTTATAGACTTTTTGATGATGTCCATTCTGACTAGTGTGAGGTGATACCTCATTATAGTTTTGACTTCCATTTCTCTAATACTTAGCGAAGTTGAGCATCTTTTCATGTGCCTCTTGGCCACCTGTATGTCTTCTTTGGAGAAATGTCTTTTTAGATCCTCTGCCCATTTTTTTACTGGGTTGTTTGTTTTTTTTGATATTGAGCTGTATGAGCTATATGTATATTTTGGAGATTAATCCCTTGTCAGTTGCATCGTTTCCAAATATTTTCACCCATTCTGTAGGTTGTCTTTTTGTTTTGTTTATGGTTTCCTTTGCTGTGCAAAAGCTTTTAAGTTTAATTAGGTCCCATTTGTTTACCTTTGTTTTTATTTCAATTACTCTAGAAGATGTAATCCAAAAAGGTATTGCTTCGATTTATGTCAAAGACTGTTCTGCCTGTGTTTTCCTCTAGGAGTTTTATAGTATCTGGTCTTGCATTTAGGTCTTTAATCCATTTTGAGTTTATTTTTGTGTATGGTGTTAGAGAATCTTCTAATTTCATTCTTTTACATGTAGCTATCCAGTTTTCCCAGCACCACTTATTGAAGAGACTGTCTTTCTCCATTGTATATTCTTGCCTCCTTTTCGTAGATTAATTGACCATCAGTGCATGTGTTTATCTCTGGGCTTTCTATCCCGTTCCATTGGTCTATATTTTTGTTTTTGTGCCAGTACCTTACTGTTTTGGTTACTGTAGCTTTGTAGTATAGACTGAAGTCAGGGAGCCTGATTCCTCCAACTTTTGTTTTTCTTTCTCAAGATTGCTTTGGCTATTCGGGGTCTTTTGTGTTTTCATACAAATTTGAAATTTTTTCATTCTAGTTCTAAGAAAAATGCAGTTTGTAATTTGATAGGAATTGCATTGAATCTGTAGATTGCCTTGGTAGTATAGTCATTTGGACAATATTGATTCTTCCAATCCAAGAAAATGGTATATCTTTCCATTTGTTTGTGTCATTTTTGATATCTTTCATCAGGATCTTATAGTTTTCAGAGTACAGGGCTTTTGCTTCCTTAGGTAGGTTTATTCCTAGGTATTTTATTCTTTTTGATGCAGTTGTAAATGGTATTGTTTCCTTAATTTCTCTTTCTGATATTTCATTGTTAGTGTATAGAAATACAACAGATTTCTGTTTATTAATTTTGTATCCTGCAACTTTACCAAATTCACTGATGAGCTCTAGTAGTTTTCTGGTAGTGTCTTTAGGATTTTCTATGTATAGTATCATGCCATCTGCAAACACTGACAGTTTTACTTCTTTTCCAATTTGGATTCCTTTTTCTTCTCTGATTGCTGTGGCTAGCACTTCCAAAAGTATGTTGAACAAAAGTGGCAAAATGGGACATCCTTGTTGTGTTCCTGATCTTAGAGGAAATACTTTCAGCTTTTCACCAATGAGTATGATGTTAGCTGGGGTTTTATCATATATGGCCTGTATTATGTTGAAGTCAGTTCCCTCTATGCCCACTTTAATGATAGTTTTTATCATAAATGGATATTGAATTTTATCAAAAGCTTTTTCTGCATCTATTGAGATGATCATATGTTTTTTTTTTTTGCAGTATGCGGGCCTCTCACTGCTGTGGCCTCTCCCATTGCAGAGCACAGGCTCCGGACGCGCAGGCTCAACGGCCATGGCTCACGGGCCCAGCCGCTCTGCGGCACGTGGGATCCTCCCGGATCGGGGCACGAACCCGTGTCCCCTGCATCAGCAGGCGGATTCTCAACCACTGCACCACCAGGGAAGCCCGATCATATGGTTTTTATTCTTCAATTTGTTTATGTGGTTTAGCACACTGATTGATTTGCAGATATTGAAAAATCCTTGCATCCCTGGGATAAATCCCACTTGATCGTGGTGTATGATCCTTTTCATGTATCGTTGGATTCAGTTTGCTAGTATTTTGTTGAGGATTTTAGCATCTAATGTTCATCAGCAAAATTGGCCTGTAGTTCTCTTTTTGTGTGTGTGTGGTATCTTTGTCTGGTTTTGTTATCAGGGTGATGCTGTCCTCATAGAATGAGTTTGGAAGTGTTCCTTCCTCTGCAATTTTTTGGAATAGTTTCAGAAGTTTAGGTGTTAATTCTTCTCTAAATGTTTGCAAGAATTTGCCTGTGAAGCCAACTGGTCATGGACTTTTGTTTGTTGGAAGCTTTTAAATCACAGATTCAATTTCAGTACTTGGAATTGGTCTGTTCATATTTTCTATTTCTTCCTGGTCAGTCTTGGGAGATTGTACCTTTCTGAGATTTTGTCCATTTCTTCTAGGTTGTCCATTTTATTAACATATAGTTGCTTCTAGTAGTCTTTTATGGTCCTTTGTATTTCTATGGTGTCAATTGTAACTTCTCCTTTTTCATTTCTAATTTTATTGATTTGAGCCCTCTCCCTTTTTTTCTTCATGAGTCTGGCTAAAGGTTTATCAATTTTGTTTATCTTTTCAAGGAACCAGCTTTTAGTTTCCTTGATCTCTTCTATTGTTTTTTAGTCTCTGTTTCATTTATTTCTTCTCTGATCTTTATGATTTCTTTCTTTCTGCTAACTTTGTTTTTTGTTTGTTCTTTCTCTTGTTGCTTTAGGTGTAAGGTTAAGTTGTTTATTTGAGATTTTTTCTTGTTTCCTGAGGTGAGTTTGTATTGCTATAAACTTCCTTCATAAAACTGCCTTTGCTGCATCCCATAGCATTTGTATTATGTGTTTTGGGTTGTTGTGTTTTTGTTTTGTTTTCCTTTGTCTCTAGGTATTTTTTGACATCTTCTTTGACTTCTTCAGTGATCCATTGGTTGTTAAGTAGCATATTGTTTGGCTTCACGTTTTTGTGGGTTTTTTTTTTTCTTTTTTTTCGCGGTACACGGGCCTCTCACTGCTGTGTTGCGGAGCACAGGCTCGGACGCGCAGGCTCAGCAGCCATGGCTCATGGGCCCAGCTGCTCCACGGCATGTGGGATCCTCCCAGACCGGGGCACAAACCTGCGTCCCCTGCATCTGCAGGTAGACTCCCTACCACTGTGCCACCAGGGAAGCGCTGTGTTTTTGTTTTTTTGCAGTATTTTTTTTCTCATACTTGATTTCTAATCTTATAGCATTGTGGTTGGAAAAGTTGCTTGATACAATTTCAATTTTCTTAAATTTACTGAGGCTCACTTTACGGCCCAGCATGTGATCTGTTCTGAAGAATGTTCCATGTGCACTTGAAAAGAATGTGTATTCTGCTGCTTTCAGATGGAATGGTTTATAAATATCAACTAAGTCCATCTGGTCTAATGTGTCATTTAAGGTCTGTATTTCCTTACTGATTTTCTGTCTGGATGATCTGTCCATCAATGAAAGTGGGGTGTTAAAAGTCCCCCACTATTATTGTGTTACTGTCAGTTTCTGCTTTTATGTCTGTTAACATTTGCCTTACATATTGATATGCTCTTATGTTGGGTGCATATATATTTACAATTGTTATATCTTCTTTGTGGATTAACCCATTTATCATTATGTAGTGTCTTTCTTTGTCTTTCATAACAGCTTTCATTTTAAAGTTTATTGAAAGTCTATGCTGCCTTGGAACTTCCCTGGTGGTGCAGTGGTAGAGAATCTACCTTCCAGTGCATTGGACAGGGGTTCTATCCCTGGTCAGGGAACTAAGATCCCACATGCTGCGGGGCAACTAGGCCCATGCACTGCAACTACTGGGCCTGCATGTCCTCAACTAGAGAGCCCGCATGCCACAAACTACAGAGCCCACATGCTCTGGAGCACATGCACCACACTACAGAACCCATGCTTTCTGGAGCCTGCATGCCACAAGTAGAGAGAGAAAACCTGCACGCCACTACTAGAGAGAAGCCCGTGTGCCACAACAGACGATCCCATGTGCCACAACTAAGACCTGACAGCCAAAAATAAAAATAAATAAATAAATAAAATAAATAAATACTAAAAAAACAATAGTATATGCTGTGTTGTAGAGAGCATATATATGAGTCTTGCTTTTGTATCCATTCAGCCAGTCTGTGTCTTTTGGTTGGAGTGTTTTATCTGTTTATATTTAAGGTGATTATCAGTATGTATGTTCTTATTCCCATTTTGTTAATAGTTTTGGATTTTTTTGTAGGTCTTTTTTCTTCCTTTCCTCTTTTGTTCTCTTGTGCGTTGATAACTGTTTTTAGTTTAGATTCCTTTTTCTTTTTTGAGTGTGTATATCTGTTATAGATTTTTGGTTTGCGGTTACCATGAGGTTTTGCTATAGCGGTCTATGTAAATACATGATTATTTTAATTTGCTGATCTCTTCATTGCAAATGCATTTCAAATATCCTGGATTTATACTCTCCTCCTCTTATGATCACTGGTTTTGATACCATATTTGTGTGTATCCAACCTTTCCTACCTTTACTGTATGTTGGCCTTTACCAGTGAGCTTTCCCATTTTGTACTTTCCTTGTTTCTCATTGTGGCCTTTTCTTTTCTGGCTGGAGAAGTTCCTTTAGCATTTGTTGTAAAGCTGGTTTGGTGGTGCTGAACTCTTTTAGCTTTTGCTTTTCTGTAAAGCTTTTGATTTCTCTGTCAAATCTGAACGAGAGCCTTGCTAGGTAGAGTACATTTGGTTGTAGGTTTTTTCCTTTCATCAATTTAGAAAAAAATTATTTCTTTTACTTAGTTGTCTTTGGCTGCACTGGGTCTTCGTTGCTACGTGCGGGCTTTCTCTAGTTGTGGCGAGTGGGTCTACTCTCTGTTGTGGTGCATGGGCTTGTCATTGTGGTGGCTTCTCTTGTTGCAGAGCACGGGCTCTAGATGCGTGGGCTTCAGTAGTTGTGGCACACGAGCTCAGTAGTTGTGGCTCATGGGCTCAGTAGTTGTGGCTTGTGGGCTCTAGAGCGCAGGCTCAGTAGTTGTGGTGCACAGGCTTAGTTGCTCTGCGGCATGTGGGATCTTCCCAGATCAGGTCTTGAACCCATGTCTCCTGCATTGGCAGGCAGATTCTTAACCACTGTGCCACCAGGGAAGCCCCCCTTTCATCACTTTAAATACATCATTCCACTCCCTTTTGGTCTGCAGAGTTTGTGCTGAAAAATCAGCTGATAAACTTATGGGGATTCCCTTGTATGTCATTTGTTGCTTTTCCCTTGCTGCTTTTAATATTTTCTATTTATCCTTAATTTTTGTCAGTTTGATTACTATGTGTCTCAAACTCAAAGCATGGTTCTCCTTGGGTTAAACCTGTATAGGACTCTCTGCACTTCCTGGATTGGGTGACTGCTTCCTTTCCCATGTTAGGGAAGTTTTCAGCTATTATCTCTTCAGATATCTTCTCAGGCCTCTTCTCTCTCTCTTTTCCTTCTGGGACCCCTGTAATGTGAACATTGGTGCATTTGACATTGTCCCAGAGGTCTCTTTAAACTGTCCTCATTTTTCATTTTTTCTTTATTCTGTTCCAAGGCAGTGATTTCCACCACTCTGTATTCCTGGTCATTTATCCATTTTTCTGTCTCATTTATTCTGTTATTGATTCCTTCTAGTGTATTTTTTTTTTAACATCTTTATTGGGGTATAATTGCTTTACAATGGTGTGTTAGTTTCTGCTTTATAACAGAGTGAGTCAGTTATACATATATATATGTTCCCATATCTCTTCCCTCTTTGTCTCCCTCCCTCCCACCCTCCCTATCCCACCCCTCCAGACAGCCACAAAGAACCGAGACGGTTATATGACACTTAAGAGCATCAGTAAGAGCACTTTGAACAACCAAAAGGAGTTGTCCAATTAAAATATTATCACTAAAATATATATATATTGAACAGAATAGGTTATTGTTGTTTTAATGCCTGCTGACCTGAATAGGAGAGAGCCTTTATTATTTTTCCTGCTTTGGCCTATAAAGCTATTAACTGGGGTTTTCCTCTTAGCAGTTAACAATAGCAAAGTGAAGACGGCATCTAAGCTGTGTTCAGCCCTGACTCTTTCTGGTCTTGTGGAAGTAAAAGAGGTATGTTTGTAGACGACCTTCTTTGCTGGGAATTTAAGCCTTGGGTGACTAAACCCAGTATCTCTTTTGTCAGACGATACAGAGAGAATCTGGGAGAAATAACAACCCTGAAGGTGAGGTGATCAGTGTCACTCAACTAGGAAACAAGTTGAGAAGGGCTCTGCATGGGAGAAACCAGATGCCTCGAAGGACGAAACCTCTGAAATCAATCTCCTCTGAAGAGACTCAGCTTGGGCCCATGTGGGTTGGGACATATTTTGGTCTCAGTACTAGTGGTGACCACTGAGGCATCTCTTAGTGGACACGAATCTTAGGCCTAAGTGAAGGGCAGTTGCCTGTATTTTCCTCAGCTTTTGGGTGGGAGGCTAGAATAGGTTGGAGGGGGAAATCCTTTTCTGACAATTCATTAGAAATATTAACATTAAATAGAGGTATTTATGGTTCTCCATTCTTCTCCAATGCTGAAATTTTCTTGTGTGAGAAGTGTTATACCACAATAGCTGTTATACCATTGATCTGTACATGACCTAGGGCCTCAGTTTCTTCACACCTACCCTTTCTTATTTTTCTCTTTAGTTAAAGTTCTTCCATCTTTTATTCCAAAATATGGGATGTTCATAAAAATTCAGTTAAGACTGAAGAATATAAAGTGACATCTCAGGCCTTGCTTACACTTTCCTCCCCAGCGGGAGCCACCAATACATTTTTTGGTGTGGCTGTTCGGACTTCTTTTTATGTATTTACAAGTGTGTTTTGTGTGTGTGTATACACATTTTTTAATGTAAATAAGGTCGTATGTATACAGTGTTCAGTCACTAGCTCTTTCCCCCACCTTTAGCTGTCTTTGACATTATCCATCTTAGTGTATTGACCCACTTTCTTACTAATTATGGAACGGCGTTCAGTGCTCTAGATGGACTGTGGTTTATGTAGCGGTTCCATAATTGTCGGACATAGAGGTAGCACCCCCAGCTTCTTCCCGACCTTTCCTGTCTGCTGCTTCTTCCCAAGGAACATAGAAAGCATTTCCCTCCCCCCGTGGTTCTCTTTCTCTACTGCGTATTTCATTTCTAGCATCTTTACTGTGGGCATGCTCCCCCGCCACAGGCTTCGATTCCATTCAACAGCCTCTTCAGCATGTCCGATTCATCTTGATAATCATAATCATTACAATCTCCACAATGCCTCGCACAGTGCCTTGTACCTAATAGACAGATATTTGATAAAACTCTCCAAGGGGCAGGCTCAACATAAACACGTAGACAGAAGTTACACTCCAGGGTCCTGATCAGTGAGAAACCGAACGTGTGGCACGAGGCAACGTCTGCGATCTCCTGCTGTCATGCGCTTACTGCAGACGTGAGCGTTTGACACCTGTGAGGGGGACATAGTACACCACCATACGGTAGAAAAAGCGTGGCCTAATCCTCTGATATCTTGAATTTCAGCTGCAGCGCAAGTTCTTGAGCCCCGAGGAGATTCAGTCTGTCCGAGAACACCTGGGTTACCACAGTGACAGCCTGCTCTCTGTGCAGATCACAGGAAAAAAGCCCAATTTTGAAGTGGGTTCTTCTAGTCAACTTAAGCTTTCTACTACCAAGAAGTCTTCCGGTGAGACTGGCCTAGGGATATTGTTCTGTCTGAGTGGGCCTGAAAAGCCGTATTAAAAACTGAGCCAGAGATCTGAATGAGGTGGTGATATCTTTAGAGGATCATTCCCTTCCTTAATTTCCCTCATTTCCAAGTGGAAGAATGCTTAATGTACTGTTGTTCTGGGCATATTCGGATCCAATACTGAAATGATGCGTAGATATTACCTAGTTCAGCCCCTTCTTCTGCACCAGAGGACACTGAGGTCTCCAGATACTAGAGGTCAGACTCCCATAGTTTCATTAGTTAATGAAGTCTTTCCAGACCCCAGAATTATGACATTTACCCTCAGAAGACCTCACAGTGACGGTCATGGCGGATAAGAGTGTGCTATTCCTCTTCCCATGTGTCCTTTTCTCTGTGCCACTGAATTCAGCTTTTCTTTGAGGATCTTAAGACACTTATAAAAATATCTCCTCTCAGAAGATTGCACTCCACCCTTTTTCACCATTCTCACCCTTCCTATCACTATTTTTTAATGCCTGAGTTGAGAAAAATTGTCCTAGCTGTGAGGTATGCAAAAATTTACAGGTATTCACACTGCTCTGTTTTGACTGTCCAGCCTAAATCTTCAAGAAATCCTTTAGCATCCTAACCTTTGGAGTCACAGTTCCAGAATGGGTAGGAGCAGCTTAGATGGCCTGCCCTGTGGGAGATCTGAGCATCCAGTGTGACAGTGATCTCTGGGGGGTGCACTTACCCGCCAAGGCCCATTCGTGGACTGGCCCACACTGAACCCTCAGCTCTTTCGGGCCCAGAGAGAGAATCAGGAGGTGTGATTTGCTACTGATTTGTTGTTACGCCACCGCCATCAGCTCTTGAGCCCATTTTCTTGTCTGTAACAGGTCTACATGAGACCGGAGCTTTGCTATTTATAATGCTTTTTGGTACAGTTTCTTGTTTCATATTCAAATCTCCTGCAGTGGGCATAGGGAATCCTATTAGCCCCATGTTCTAGGGATGGGAACTAAGAGAAGGAGGAGAAAGCAATATGGAGTGGAAGTTAAAAGCGTTAGGTAGACTCTGTCTGTACTTGTGTATTTGTGGCTGGGTGTAACTGGCCTAAGTATCTAAACCTCTTTCCTCATTTATAAAATTAGGATGACAAGAACTTTCCTCATAAGGTGGTGAGCAGGACTAAATTAGATCATGTATGTAAAATGTTTAATGTAGTATCTGGCACAAAGCTTAACAAATGATGGCTTTTATTGCCATAAAGTGATGGGTCCCTCTCATGCCTTTATAAGTGATAGAGCTGGGCCTTGAACCCAGGTCCAGTGTGTTCCCTGCACAGCCTCAGTAGAAAGCACTTACATGTGCTTGGAGTTTGTTTCCAGCTGCTTTTCTGGAGCTTGTTTTCTTTCATTGGTTGGATTCAGGGAAGCCTGCTATGGACCCTGCAGCTGCCAAGCTCTGGACCCTCTCAGCCAATGATATGGAGGATGAGAGCGTGGTGAGTCAGCACTGTGGTCACCTGATTGCTTTCTTTCAGGCCCCACTTTGGGTGGGAATGTTGTTGTTTGGAGTGGCCTCTCTGGGTTTGTAGG
The DNA here is from genome assembly GCF_000442215.2 of Lipotes vexillifer. Lineage (NCBI taxonomy): Eukaryota > Metazoa > Chordata > Mammalia > Artiodactyla > Lipotidae > Lipotes > Lipotes vexillifer. Next base: position 49,410 of record NW_006778810.1, read on the forward strand.
TGTGAAAGCATTTAAAGCCCAGCCTTGTGGCTGTGCCTGCCATTGGCATTTTTTGACTCAGAAGGAAACTCCTCATTAGTGGCATTTTAAATTTCTTTTTCAGCATCTTTCCCCCCGCAGATTTTCTTGTTCTCACTTCATGTGATATATTAAAGACTCTTGTGGGCATGCGTAAACCTGAAAAGAGTTTGTCAGCTAAAATATTTTTTGGCTCCTTCGTCTGGGCAAGTCACCAAATGCTCACTGTCTTAACAGTAATGCTCTTCCAACTCAGATCAATGCTTTCTGTAATAAAGTTCTTCATTCCTACAACTATTGAAGTTAGAGTGGTAAGCAAACTAGGCGACGGTTTGTGCCCTCACAGAGCTTACAGATTAACTGTCTACACGTTTATCGAAGAATCACACAAGTGTATATATCATTATCTGCCTTTTCCTCTGGAATTATATAGAAAATATTCCATTCCCTTTTCTCACACGACAGCCCTTTATATATTCGCATAAATATAACGCTTCTCTCTTTGTTCTTCCTGCCCCCTCCCTCCCTGCCCTCCACACACATATTCTCTGCACATCATAAATGAGTCCCCAGCCCCCTCACAGCCTAACACAGCTTCTGTGCACGTAGTGTACTCACTATGTGGTCAGCTTGGGCGTGATGATCAAGCCCAGGTAGGATGATGGCTGCCTTCTACATAGATGGGCAAACTGCTGCTGTGGACTGTGGCCACTTCACCTGTTCATTAGCAGAGACCATGACTGGGTCATTAATGGCTTCGAACATTCTCCAGGATCTCATTGACTCAGATGAACTGCTGGATCCAGAAGATATGAAGAAGCCAGACCCAGCTTCCTTGCGGGCTGCCTCCTGTGGGGAAGGGAAAAAGAGGAAGGCCTGCAAGAACTGGTAAGCCTTGGGGTGAGAAGAGGCTGCCAGGCTGCTTCCAGCGGCTTCTGATTGTCAAGGAATCGCTGTGCTTCACAATTACTAAAACATGTTTTATTGTAAAATGTATCAGACGGTTAGAAGAGTATGCTAAATAAGTACATTTTAAAGAACAATAAAATGAACACCCATGTACTGCTCACCCAGCTTAAGTACCAGGAACATGACTTGTTCCTTAGAAGTCGCCTCTGCCTGCTCCCTCAGCTGCATCTCCCTCCCTCTCCTTACAAGAGGCTACCATTCTCCCAAATTTGTGCTAATCTTTGCTGGCTTTTTCGATAGTTTACTGTCTGTGTGTGAATCTCCAAACAGTACATCATTGAATTGTGGAGCCCAAAGCTGACTAGGCCAGGAAAGGTCAATGCTCCATATCTGTGAAGACTCCCAGGGAAAAGGTCTGTCAAGGATTTGGAGTTCCTGGGTGGTGGCAGGTCCCACTCATCACCTGCTAACTTTCCCCCAGCACCTGTGGCCTCGCAGAAGAACTGGAGAAAGAGAAGTTGAGGGACCAGATAAGCTCCCAGCCCAAGTCGGCTTGTGGAAACGTGAGTATCTGGTTGATTACTCAGTATTCACAAAGGCCTAAACTAAACACAGGCCAGCTCCAGCTCTACAGAGTTCACTGCCCAATTATTTTAATAATAGGTGAACGTGTGAGAACGTGTCTCTAGGTAGTAATGGGAAGAGGGCTTATCTCCTGAGAGTGGGCAGCGCACTCATGCCCGTAGGGGAGGCACTTGTCATTTCTTATTTTTGGCCCCTTTCTTTCTGCTTCACATTAGGCCTGATGCTACTCAGCCATTTGCTGAGTGTGGCTGTGATTTGAACTGCTGAGAATACAGAAGTATTCACCTAAGGGACTTCTCTAGACTTTTGTCTTTCATGAAATCAGAGATCTTAAAGCCTCTTAGTATTTGGATCCCAGTTGGACCTACAAATGTACGCAGTCATTCTCTTTAGGCCACTGTGGCCATACCATGAAATTTGGGATCCCTTTCTTCTGGCCTGTATCTCTGGGAGAGCTGACACTTGGCTCCCCTGTATGATGGTCTCTTCTTTCAACAGTGTTACCTGGGCGATGCTTTCCGCTGTGCCAGCTGCCCCTACCTTGGGATGCCGGCCTTCAGACCTGGGGAGAAGGTGCTCCTGAGCGACAGCAGCCTCAATGATGCCTAGGGGAGGGCCCGGCCTGGGACACACCTGCTCCTCTGCCAGCTCCTGCCCCTTCCATCCCACCACGTGGTTCCTCCCGTCTCCTCTTGATTGGCTCACTCTGGCTTAGGTCCATTAGTGTTCTGAAGTTGGCTCTCCCACCTCAGAGGCAGAGTCCTGACTCCTGGCTGGAGCAGCAAGAGCCTTTCATCCACTCGGCTTTTGGGAGGTCTGAGGTCTTCTGCCAGCGTTCAGTAGGTGTTCGGTAGGAGTTGTTCCACATGTAGATGTATTTCTGGTGTATTTGTGGGGAGGAAGGTGATCTCCGCGTCTTACTCCTCCGCCATCTTTCCACCGCCCCCCTCCTTCTAGTGTATTTTTCACTTCAGTTATTTTATTCTTCAACTCTGTTTGGTTGTTCATTATTTTTTTTAATTCTTTGTCAAAAACTTTGTGGGGCTTCCCTGGTGTGCAGTGGTTAAGAATCTGCCTGCCAGTGCAGGGGACATGGGTTTGAGCCCTGGTCCGGGAAGATCCCACATTCTGCGGAGCAACTAAGCCCATGAGCCACAACTACTGAGCCTGTGCTCTAGAGCCCATGAGGCACAACTACTGAGCCCACGTGCCACAGCTACTGAAGCCTGCGCACCTAGAGCCCATGCTCCGCAACAGGAGAAGCCACCACAATGAGAAGCCTGTGCACTGCAATGAAGAGTAGGCCCCGCTCACTGCAGCTAGAGAAAGCCCACGCACAGCAACAAAGACTCAACACAACCAAAAATAAATAAAATTAAAAGTAAATAAATTTTCTTAAAAAAAGTTTTAAGAAATAACTTTTTGTAACTTCTTGCTCTGTGCCTCCATTCTTTTCCCAAGTTCTTGGATCATCTTTACTATCATTACTCAGAACTCTTTTTAAGGTAGATTGCCTGTCTCCAGTTAACTTAGTTGTTCTTCTGGGGCTTTATCTTGTTCTTTTGTCTGGAACATATTCCTTTGCTGTCTCATTTTGTTTAAACTTATATTTGTATTTTTTATATATGTATTTTTATATAGTAGCTTAGTTATGTTTCTTGACCTTGGAGAAGTGGACTTCTGTAGGGAAGTCCTGTGTGTCCCAGCAGTATACTCTCCTCTCATCACCCAAGGGCCAGGGACCAGCTGGTCTCAGGGTAGGTTCTGACCTGTGTTTACAGACTCAGTTCTGCAGGTTAAGGAACAGAGTTTCCTTTCTTCTGGTGTCTGCTCCCTGGTGGCTGAGGCTGGACTAGAGGCTTGTGTAGGCTTCCTGGTGGGAGGGACTGTTGCCTGCCCACTGGTGGATGGAATTGGGTCTTGGCTCTCTGGTGGGCAGGACCGTGTCACGGGGCATGTCTAGAGGTGGCTGTGGGCTCAGGATGTCTTTAGGCAGCCTGTCTGTTGATGGGTGGGACTGTGTTCCCACCCTGTTGGCTGTTTGGCCTGAGGAGTCCGAGCACTGGAGCCTACAGGCTGTTGGGTGGGGCCAGGTCTTGGTGCTAATGTTCCAAGCAAGATATCAGCCCTCAGATGAGTACTCTGTGTATGTTCGCCATCAGCTTTTATGTCCCAAGAGAGAGCCACAGCTGCCCCTTGCCTCCCCAGGAGACCCTCCAAGACCAGCAGGTAGGTCTGATCCAGGCTCCTTTGAAGTCACTGCTTTTGCCCTGGGTCCCAGTGTGCATGAGACGTTGTGTGTGCCCTCAAAGAGTGGAGTTTCTGTTTCCCTCAGTCCTGTAAATTTCCTGTGATCAAGACCCGCTGGCCTTCAAAGCCAAATGCTCTGGGGGCTCCTTCTCCTAATGCCAAACGTGGGGCTCAGAACTCTTCCGTGGAAGAACTTCTGTGATATAATTATTCTCCAGTTTGTGGGTCACCTACCCAGGGGAGTATGGGATTTTTTTGTATCATGAATGTGCCCCTCCTACCATTTCATTGTCATTTCTTCTTTGTTTTTGGATGTACGGTATCTTTTTTGGTAGGTTCCAGTTTTTTTAATTGATGGTTGTTCAGCAGTTGTGATTTCGGTGTTCTCATGGGAGGAGGTGAGCTCAAGGTCTTCTACTCTGCCATCTTGTCTTCAATCTCAAGAGTATATTATTCTTATTCAGGATACCTGTGTTCCTCTGCCTCACAGTGATGTTGCTGCCTTGGTTAAAATCCACACTGTGAATGGGCAGTCCCTCACTGAAAAACAGAGACTCGCAGATTGGCTTAAAATTCTGCCATATCCTGCTTATAAGGTACATGCCTTTGCTCTCAGTGCTGGGCAGTCTGAAAGCACCACGTAACAGAGCAGCCTGACAGAAGTGTCAACAGGATGACCAGGTCCAGAGAAGGTAGGGAAACCGGTGGGGCAGTCAATCATCAGGGCGGCCCGAGCCCCAGTGTACAGCTGCTCATGCTGCAACCCCGGCTGCACTCCAAATAGAGATATTTTAGACATAGATCTATCTTCTGGTTTAACATGGCAGAGAAAACACCTGAATTTGTGGTTGCTTTCTCACAAAGGAAGCAATTTCAATAAAATGAAAATAGGGGGATAGATCTGTAAGGACAAAGAGAATGGGAGGAGAGACTGAAGCAATCCGTTTGGAAGCTGGGAGGTAGATGGCTGAGGAATAACTGTTAATGGACCCATGAAAGCTGAAGCCTACACTAGGGGAAAATCTAGAAACTGAAGAACTACCAAAAGACTCTGGAGTTGAAAGCATCAGTTAACTCTGAATGAAGGGATTAGGTGAGGCTCAAATGAGGAAGAATGTTTGAAAATCTTTACGTGAAGTAGGTAGACCGCCTGGGATTCCCTCCCTCATCCTGTGCATCCTGATGAGCATCACCCTCTTGGGATGAGCAGAAGAAAGCTTAAAAAGTCATAATTGAAATCTTAGAAACAAATCTACCCATCAAACAGGATTATTGGACTTCTATTTTACCTGATGATAAATGTAACAGGAATCAGATTTATCCCCTCTTCTAAAACAACTAAAAATCTGGAAAAATGAATGAAACTGATTGTAGGGCAACTTGAAATGACCTATTGTATGTAATTGGAACTCTAGAAGGAGAAGATAGTGGGGTGAGGTTGTGGTAGGAGACAGAAAAAACATTTGAAGAAATAATGGCCGTAATTTCCCCAATTTTGATGAAAATTATAAATCCACAGGTCTAAGGAATTTGGTAAACCCCAAGCACAAGAAATGTAAAGAAAACTACACAAAGACACATCATAATCAAATTGCTTAAAACCAGAGGTAAAGAGAAAATCTTAAGAGCAGCCAGAAAAAAAAATACACTGCTATTAGATAAAAGTGATAGCAACTTCTTGTTGGAAACAAAGCAAGCCAGAAGACAGTGGAGCAACATATTTATGTACCAAAAGGAAAAACACATTGTCAAACTAGAATTTTATACATGGAGAAATTGGGAAACACTAAAGCAGAAAAAAGTTACCACTTGCAGAAACAAACTAGAAGAAGTTTTAAAAGAAGTCATGGAGACAGAAGGAAAATGATCCTAGAAGAAAAACTGGATCTGCACAAAGGAATGATAAGCACCAGAAATGATGTGTATGTGAATATAAGATTTCTTTTTTTTTTTTTTAATAAAAAAGCCTTAATTTTAAATGTAAAAATAGTAACCATAGAGGGTAAAGTTTATAACATATGTAAAATCTAGACAAAATATATGTGCAAAATTCAGGGGAGGAAGAATGGAAATATACTGTTGTAAAATTCTTATACTACACACAAAATGGTATAATATTACTTTAAGTGAGACTGTAATAAGTTAAAGATGTATACCATAAACCCCAAAGTAACCAGGAAAATAAGAAAGTAAAGGCTTACAGCTAATAAGCCAAAAGAGGAGATAAAATTAAATTATAAAAATACTCAATCTAAAAGAAGCCAGCACAAAAGGAAAACAGGAACAAATAAAAGATGAGACAGGGGCTTCCCTGGTGGCGCAGTGGTTGAGAGTCCGCCTGCCGGTGCAGGGGACATGGGTTCATGCCCCGGTCCGGGAGGATCCCGTGTGCCGTGGAGCGGCTGGGCCCATGAGCCATGGCCGCTGAGCCTGCATGTCTGGAGCCTGTGCTCCACAGCAGGAGAGGCCATGACAGTGAGATGCCCGCATACCACACACACACACAAAAAAGATGAGACAAATAGGAAACAAATATCAAAATGATGTATTTAAACCCAAACACATTAATAATCACACTAAATGTAAATGGTATAAACATCCCCAATCAAAAGGCAGAGATAGTCAGAATGAATAAAAAAGCAAGATAACTATTTGCTTTCTAAAAGAAACCCATTAAAATATAAAGACACAAACAGGTTAAAAGTAAAAGTTGAAAGAAGGCATGCAAGGTGAAAAATAGATTTAAAAAATTTAAATCCAGTAGTCAAACCAATTTAAAGAAAGAAGGAGTGGCTATCAGAGAAATTAAATTTCAGAGTGAAGAATATCATTAGGGATAAAGAGGATAATTTGGTAATGATAAAAGAAGCAAGTTACCAAGAGTGTACAAAACAAATGTAAGCATTAATGCACATCATAAAAGAACTTCAAAATTCTTGAAGCGAAAGTGAATAGAATTCTAAGGAGAAATGGACATATCCAAATTATAGTTAGAGATTTCAACATTCTACTCTCAATAATTTGAATAAAAAGTAGATAGAAAATCAGTAAAGATATAGAAGCCTTGAACAATACTTTCAACCAACATGTTCTAATTATATTTATAGAACTTTACACTTAACAACAGAAGAATGCACATTCTTTTGCAGTACATATGGAATGCCCACTAAAATAGTATATTCTTGGGCAATAAAAAATTCAATAACTGTATAAGAATTTAAATCAAACAGTCTGTTTGCTGATCACAATGGAATTAAAAGTTAATAATGTAAGGATTGCTGAATATCTTCAAATATTTGGAAATTAAACAACACATTTTAAAATAACCCAAAGGTCAAGGAAGAAATCAAAAGGGAACTGAATCAAAATGAAAATTCAACCTATCAAAATTTGTGGGATGCAGATTTGTGGGTTGCAGTATGCTTTAGTTAGGGGAAAATTTATAGTACCAAATGCATATACATTAAGTCTCCTACATACGAATGAGTCCCATTCCAAGAGTGTGTTCGTAAGTCCAATTTGTTCATAAGTCCAACAGAGTTAGCCTAGATACCCACCTTTTACAGATAATGCTAGACATGTGAACTAACGTACATGATTGGACATGCAAATGCATGTTTGCCTCTTTGAAAGTTCACAACTGGAAGGTTTGTATGTAGGGGACTTACTGTATTAGAAAAAAGAAAAGTCTCAAATAAATTACTTCAGCTTATACTGTAAGAAATAAGAGGGCTTCCCTGGTGGCGCAGTGGTTGAGAGTCCGCCTGCCGATGCAGGGGACACGGGCAACCCCATACCCAGAAGTGAAGGGGTGAACGAGGTCCCCTCTCCCTCCCTCTTGGGCTTCTGATCCTGTTCCCTGACGTCCCCCCAGCCCCTCTCTCAGCCGGTCCCGCCCCAGCCCCTCCCCCCCCTGCCCCCCGCCCCCCCCCCCCCCCCCTGCCAATGCAGGGGACGCGGGTTCATGCCTGGGTCCGGGAGGATCCCACGTGCCGCGCAGCAGCTGGGCCCGTGAGCCATGGCTGCTGAGCCTGCGTGTCCAGAGCCTGGGCTCCGCAAAAGGAGAGGCCACAACAGTGAGAGGCCCGCGTACCGCAAAAAAAAAAAAAAAAGAGAGAGAAAAAGAAAGAAGAGAAAGAAGAAAAATTAAACTCAAAACAGAAGAAAAGAAACAATAAAGAGTATAAATAAATAAAATAGAGAATAGAAAACAAAAGAAAAAATCAGTGAAACCAGAAGTTTATTCTTTGATAAAATCAATAAAACTCATAAGCTTCTTGCCAGAAGTATCAGAAAAAAAGATCAAAGATACAAATTACCAATATCAGGAATGCGAGAGGGGACATCACTATAGACTATATATATTAAAAGGAAAATTATAAAGTATTATAAATAACTGCATATGAGTTAGTTTAATAATTGAGATGAAAGAGACTTCCCTTGAAAGATATAAACTTTCAAAGCTCACTCAGAAAGAAACAGCCATAATAAAAAACAACATTCTGATACTTGCTACAACATGGATGAACCTTGAAAACATTATGCTGAGTGAGTAAGCCAGACACAAAAAGACACCTGTTGTATGATTCCACTTACATGAAATATCTATAATAGGCAAATTTTATAGAGAGGAATAGAGGTTACGGGACTGAGAGGAAGGGGAAAAGCGGTTTACTGTTTAATGGGTACAGAGTTTCTGTTTGGAATGATGAGAACATTCTGGAAATAGTGGTGATGGTTATGGGACATTGTTTATGTGCTTAGTGCCCTTGAATTGTATATTTAAAATATTTGAAATGGTAAATTGTATGTTATGAATATTTTATCACACACAAAAAATAAAAAGAATCTGAATTTGAAATAGATAATCTGAATCAAAAATACATAATCTGAATATGAATAAATCTATTAAAGAAATTTAATTTGTAAGTAAAAATCTTTCCAAAAAGATGACTCCAGGCACAGATGGCTTCGCTGGTGTATTCTGCCATACATTTAAGGAAGAAATAATATCAGTTCTATACAAACTCTTCCAGAAAATTGAAAAGGAGGAAATACTTTGCAACTCATTCTGTGAGGCCAGCATTACTCTGATACTAAAACCAGACAAAGACATTATAAGAATACAATACTACAGACAAATTCCCTTCATGAATTTAGATGGAAAAATTTTTAACAAAATTAAGCAGAGTGAATCTAACAGTAAATAAAAATTACAATACATATTGCCAGGTGGGAATTTTCCCAGGAATGCAATGTTAAACATTAAAAAAATCAAGTAACTCATCATATTAGCAACCTAAAAAAGAAGAATCATGTGACCATCTCAGTATATGCAGACAAAGCATTTAACAAAATCTAACATCCATTCCTGGTCACAGCGCTCAGCAAACTACAATTAGAAGAGAACTTCCTTGACCTGATAAAAGGTGTCTATGAAAAACCTATAGCTAACATCAAATTTAATGGTGAAAACCTGAATGCTTAAAGCAACAATAAGATACTACCACACACCTGTTAGAATCTAAATCCAAAACACTGACAACATCAAATGTTGGTGAGGATACAGAGCAACAGGAATTCTCATTCATTGCTGCTGGAATGCAAAACACTAAATCCACTTTGGAAGACAGTGGTAGTTTCTTACAAAACTAACCATATTCTTACCATACAATCCAGCAATTGCACTACTTGGTATTTATCCAAATGAGTTGAAAAGTTATGTCCATACACAAAAACTGCACACAGATGTTTATAGCAGCTTTATTCATAATTGCCAAGATTTGGAAGCAACCAAGATTTCGTTCAGTAGAAGAATGGATAAACTGTGGTATACCCATACAATGGAATATTATTCAGCACTACAAAGTAATGAGCTATCAAGCCATGAAAAGATATGGAGGAAACATAAATGCATATTGTTAAGTAAAAGAAGCCAATCTGAAAAGGCTACATACTGTACGGTTCCAACTATATGACATTTTGGAAAAGGTAAAACCATGGAGACAGTGAAAAGACAGTAACAAATGTCCCACTCTGGGGCAGGATGTTGATAGTGGATGAGGCTGTCCATGTGTGGGGGCTGGGGTGTATATGGGAATTCTCTGTACTTTCTGCTCAATTTTGCTGTGAGCCTAAAACTGCCCTGAAAAATAAAGTCTATTAAAAAAAAAAAGGAAAAGTACCCACAATGTTATGTTTCAGTATGTTGTGCTTTGTTAGAAAAATTCACCTTTCCCTCACAAGATTTCTTTTGTGATTATTACGTTGTACCTCTAAGAAAGTGATCTTTTAAGTTAAAAAACAAAACAAAACTGAATGTTTTCCCTCTAAGACAAGAAACAAAGCTAGGATGTCTGCTTTCAGTATTTCTATTCAACCTTGTCCTGGAAGTTCTCGTCCATTCAATAAGGCAAGAAAAAAATATAAGGCATCCAGATGGGAAAAAAGAAGAAAAACTGTCCTTATTTATAGACATGATCATCCTTGTAGAAGTCCTTACAAAATCTACAAAGAGCTACTAGAGCTAAGAAGTAGTTACAGTAAGATTATAGGATATTTGATCCATGTACAAAAAAAGTTAATGTGTTGCTATATCCTAGCAATGAATAATGAGAAATTAAAGTTTCAAAAACAATACCATTTACAGTAGCATCAAAAAATTAGATATTTAGGGATAAGCTTGATGAAAGATGTGAAACACCTTTATGCTAAGAGAAATTAAGGAGGATCTAAACAAATGGAGAGATAATGCCTTGTTCATGGATCAGAAATCTCAATATTATTAACAGGACAGGTCTCTCCAAATTGATGTATAGATTTAACACAATCAGAATCCCAGCAGATTGTTTTGTAGATATTAATGCACTATTTCTAAAATTTATATGTAAATGCAAAGGACCCAGAATGGCCAAAACAACTTTGAAGAGAAGAACAAATGAGGAGGGCTTTCACTACCTGAGTTTCAGACTTAAGATGTAGCTACAGTAACCAAGTAGGGTGGTATTGGTGTAAAGATACACAAGCAGGTCAGTGGAAGAGAGGAGAGTCCAGACACGGACTCACGCGTGTATGGGCAGTTAGGTTCTGAGAAAGACCCCAAGGCGATTCAAGGAGACATAAATAGCACTGGAACAATTTGATACACATATGCAAAAACAAAAAGAACCCTGTTTATTGGTTTACATTGGCTCATAGACCAAAATCTAAATCCTAAAACTACACATCTTCGAGATAAAGAAAACATAGGAAAAAAATCTTCGTGAGCATGAGTCGGGTAAAAATTTATCAAAAGCGTAATTCATCTAAGAAAAAATTATTATATTGATTGTGGTGATGGTTTCATCGGTATATACATATGTCAAAACTTATCAAATTGTATATTTTAGATGTGGACAGTTACATATTAATTATACTTCAATAAGGCTGATCAAAGAACATTGCTGTAGAAAGGAGGATTTAGAACACAAAACTGATTTTGGAATTTAAAAATAAAAAAGCAGAAATGAAATATTTAGTAGAAGCCTGGAAAGAAAGTTGAGGAAATCTCCTAATAATTAGAACAACTCTAACAAAGAAATGGAAAATAGAAGCTAAAAGCTAAGAAAATTAGACTAAGCAGGAAATAGAACAGTTTAAATTATAGAACTTTCAAAAATAGAGAAGAAAGAAAATGGAGGGGCAATATACCAAAGAAACAACTCAAGGAAATTTCCTGCACACAACAGACATGGATTTCTAGTCTGAGGGGTTTACCACTTGTCCAGCACGATGAGTGGAAACAAAGCCACACAAGACACACCAGTGAAAAGTTTCAAAACACTGGGGACAAAAAAAAGGCACTAAAGTTCCCAGAGAGAAAGAATAGGCCCCCACAAGGCCTAGTATTAGTCCTGTATTAGACTTCTCAGCAGCAAGGCTGAAGGTAAAGGATAAGAAAGACCTTCGCAATTCTTGTTGAAAATGATGTCTTAGAATTCTGTATCCTCAAACTCTCATCATGCTGTTACTAATGGACACTTTCAGATATGCAGTGGCCTGAATTTTTAAAAAATTGCTCATATTTTCTTTCACAGGAATGGGGAGTTTTTTTTTTTCTGTTGAAGAGTTTGGGGATGAATTTGTGATAGGTACATAAAAAAACTAAACAAATGGGAAAAAAAATTGCCTCCAGTGAAAACAAAAAATTGTATAAGAAAGAAAATTTTAATGTACCACATGCTACAGCCTCAAATAATATTTACAGTCATAATAATATAAATGCTAAATATTGATTTGTCCAAAAATTATGATACCATTCTATTAGAAGAATGGGAAGGGAAAGAAATGTATTTTAGGGTATGGGAGTGGAGTGCGAGAGCTGAGCCCTTATTGTCCATTGTCTGAAGTAAATACATTCTATTTAAAATAAACAAAAATCAATACATTGGAATTTAAGCATGTGATTTACAAATACAGAGGCAAATATCAGAGGCTAAAAACATCAAAAATAGTGGCTTCTGGGGTGTGGAAAGGAAACAGCTAACTTCATGTAAGACCTATAGAACTATATGATTTTTAAACCATGTAAATGTACAACTTTTATTAAAATTAAAAGAATAAAGACACTATAGAAGAAAGTTTCTCAGAACTGAAGAAACATAGTTATCTCCGGACTAAAAGACCCTCCAAGCTCCAAGTAGGACAGAGAATAAAAGATTCATGCCTTGATGCAGACTCAAGAGATCTCAGGACATCACACATAAAGAGAAATTCCTAAAGCTTCCAGGCGAGAAGAAGTCATCCTTGAAAGAGCAAAAATAATGCTGGCCTCAGATATCTTACCAGGAACATTGGATATTAGAAGAAGAAAAAATTCTGAAAAATATAATTTAAAACCCAGTATTCTATATGAAGAAAATTGTTATGCATGTGAGAAAACACAGAGTTTTAGATTTATAAGTACTCTAAAAACTGATCTCCAAAGAGCTCTTTCTGTTACTGCAGGATATATTCCAGCAAAAAAACTTCAAGAAATAGTAGAATTAAGAGGCTTGGTAATCTCAAAGATCCAGCAAAGAAAAAATAAGGCAAATAAATATTCCAAGAACAAAAAGTTATGTGAGAAGCTCATGTCTGCGTCTAAATGTGAAGGAAGCAAAGTGACATGAATTTAATGATTGACCATTCGTGATTCTTGTAGTTAATGACACTGGACCCACAGAGAAGGAAATAAAATCCTACTGTCCTGACTGAATTTGAAGGAACAATATTTACTAACTCATAATAGCGTAAACAGTGTTTATTGTTTTTTAGGTTTTTAGAATCAGCTTATGGACAAAACATGAAAGAATTATGTTCATAAAATAGTATATAAAATTATCAACTCTGACAATTTAAATGTTGTCAGGATATAGTTGAGAGAAATTAAGAGATTGTCTGAAAACAATAGAAGAAGTAAGATTAGGTGTGAGACAATGTTTCAAAGGTAGCCAACAGAAAAATTTAAATAGTAACTCTTAAAATTTAGAGGAAGGAGTAGTGTGCTAGCTAAAGCCTGTGTTTCATAGCAAAGAGTCAAGCTGAATATCAAGATAGAGCCATAGTGTGCTAAAATTAAGATGCTAACCACCAGAAAAGCCAAATGCAGAAATGGTTAAAGATGGCCCAAAAAAAAAAGGATGGCAGCTTCTGGGACTGTGGGTGGGGAAGGGAACGGAGTGGGTGGCCTTTGCTTTTCATTATGTGGCCTCTTCTACCGCGCGTATTCAGAAAAGCATTTTGAAATGCTTTAAATGAATAAAATAAAATAAAATGTTGATGTAGTGCAAGCCCAGACAGTTTTTCGTTTCTGTTTGTCTTTTCTGTTTTGCATTGCAAGTGCCTGACTTACTCTCTGATCGCCTAGGCATCCACTGCAAAGACGGCTGTCTCGGTAAACACACAGCCAGCCACAGGGCTGGATAGAGAGCCAGACTGCCTTCTTCACTGAGGCTCCCCGTTTTAGAGATCTTGGTTGATTTCAATAACTAACCATTTGGGCCACTTGGGGTTTTTTTCCCTTCCTGCTCTTGTGTTTTAAATTCACCAATAGTGAGCGAGCCTGTGAAACCCTAGGCCCCTCCCTCAACCCCAGTAAAAGCAGAACCCCAGCCCCGAGAACTCTCTGTGTGGCTGTGTAATTTCCAGGTCCTGTAGGTAATAAACCTTTATTTTCTCCAAGTTTCCTGATGGCTGTTGCTGAAGGTTATCTTGCAGTCATAATAAGAACCACAAGGGCCCGTCCATCCACAACACTGGTTATTGATAGGCAGAGACAGGCACAAAACAGTTGCATTGTGAATAAATACATCCTTGTTCTGAGAACTAGATGTGGAAAAGTTGATAGTGAAAAGCAGTGTCTTAGACCATCAGGACACGAGGGTCTTCAGCATTTATCATCCATTTGTCATCAGGCTCCAGGATGGTGGCCTTGCTGGGAGTAGGAGGGACAGTCCCTTCCTCATTAGGACTTCTGCAAAATTAAGGATAAGCTTACTGTGGACACAGGGTGTTGTTTTGATGGTCGTGTGTGTGCGCGCGCGTGGGTGTGTGCATGCGTGTGCCAGGTGGATGATAAGAAAAGTGTCTGAGTTATGAATCAAAATGGCCGAGTGGTTTTGGTAGAATGTGATTTAGAAGACCTAAGAACAGAACAGGACTAAGTATAAAAGAAAGTCCATTATTATGACCTTTAGTGATAGAGCCAACTGCCAGCTGGAACTCTCCCCCAGCCCCTCCACCCGCCCCCGCTCTGACAGATTTCTGTAGTGGCCTCTGCTCAGAGAGGGTCCCTTGCATGCTGGTCTTATGAGAGAATCATGTAAGAAAGCCCAGGTTAGTTCAAAAGACTTGGAGACCCTCTTTGCTTCCTGTTTACCCGCCTCCTCACCCCGACAGCCACCTCTGGGTTCCAGCAGACAGACCCCAGTGAGCTGGCAGCTGACCTGCCACCTGGCAGGTGCCCACAGCCTCCTGTTCTCCCAGTTCCCTTCCCGTCTCGTGGGAGGTAGTTCCTACATTGCATGACCTCTTACATGCCAAGCTAAGCCTCCAGTGGACCACGTCTAACAGCCCAGGTCACAGGCCCAGTGTCCGAAGGCCTCGGAAACGGCAGGCGTGTGGGCCCAGCCCCAAGGGATCTCCCTCCCCATGTTCACCCCTACCACCCCGAGAGCCGAGGTGCATAAGGATGGCGTGGACAGCCTGGGTGACCCCTGAATTTCAGCATCAGTGAATGCTCTGACCCTTAGATCCAATCTGGTGTTCAGGGTGTTGGTGGCATCTCTACATCGCTTACATATTTCACATGGAAAAAATCCTCACCTGGCCAAAAATGCAGGCCATCTTGCCAGCCCCTTCAGGCTATTTTCAGTGCCATTGTCTTTTCCACTAGCACTTAGACTCTTATCTTGATTGCATTTGTTCAGTTTTAACGGCCACTTGGTTATCTTTGCCTTTGGGGCTGTGGGTCGGACCCTTTTGGCATCTGTGGAAAAAGCTTTGAGTGATGTATGTCTGCACGGAGGTAGTGTGCATCTCAGTCTCACTAAAACGAGAAACCGCGTCACCTTCATGTGAAGCTCTGAGAAGAGCAGAATCGGCCGTGTTAGAGGATCTGGGGCCAAGATGGGCTATTAACGCTTGGTTGGTCTGAAAGGCTCCCAGACACCCACTGACATGGTGCATCCTGATTGCTCCTCCAACACGAGGGATGACCCCCCACCCCACATCAGGGTTTGGTCCAGGTCCCTGGTGACGGCCAGCGGGAGCACCCACCTTGCCTGGTGAAGCACAGGGAGGGGTCGATGTCACTGCAGATGCGCTCGGCCGGAAAAGCGTTCAAATGATGGGCTGGTGGCAAAAGTTTGACATTTCGATATCTCTTTGCCTTTTAACGTGCTCATTTGGGGACAGCCTGTACCTGCTTTTCTGCTTTAATCCATCATTTTTCTCTGGGCAAAAGCACAAAATAATACAGAATAGGAAGAATTTTGGGTCCAGCGATGGCAGGTACAGCCAGCTCTCCATGAACCTAGATTAGTCAGAACATGGTTGGCTCCCTGTTCCCGTGTGTGGCAGACGTGGATGACAATTTTCATGTAATTAGAGAACAGTTCAGTAAATTACTGTGTCGTAGATTCTCTTTAACCCGTGGCTCAGACAACCCTAGGACTGCTTACAGCCTTGACACCGACAGTCCAAACATTGTCATTATTCTATAGATCCCCAGAAGGGCTGGTTAATGTAGAACTGCAGTCGCTAACCCTTAACCCTGCCCCCCCTTTTGGACTAGAAGACAGTGCTGTTGACATTCCTCCTGGACTCCTCCTTGCAAAGCGCGGTGTGTGTCCCCACGGCCTCCTGCCTGGTGTCCGAGCTGCCCCATGTGCTGTGTCTCTCACCACGCCTGCCCCAGCAAAGCAGAGTTCATGGGTGCCTAATTCCATGGGGCAGAAAGGGCAGCAGACAGAATTCACGTTGGGTTATATATAGGCACAGGTGTCTTGCTGACGATCAGAAAAACATTTTTTTGGGGAAAATAAGTAACAAGAAAATGGAGGAAAAACAATTGAAAACTCAAGAAGACAGATAAGATGTGAAAGGAAATGACAAAATAGAAGAAATAGGAATGGTTTGGGAGGGGTGCCTGTGACTTGGACAATTGTCCATTTTGCTGGGGTGTCAGGGTGGGTAGCGGGAGCAGGGAAGGACCCTGGGGGGGGGGCGGGGAACGAGCACAGCAAATGGGTGCTGTGGCACTCCTGGCCTGGGCAGATCCCACTGGGGCCAGGATGGGAGGGGGATTGGCAGGCAAAGGGGTGCTTCCCGGGTCACCCAAATACTGCCTGATACACCAGCTCGCAAAACCTCCCTGGCACGAGCCATTTCCGAGCCACCATTTCTCCCATGGATGCTGCTGCCTGAGGCCCCAGGGGTTATTACTGTAGTCTCAGATGTTTCATTTAGTCTTATCTCCCTCCCTGTTGGTGTCTTTCTTTGTTTTTATTTATTTTTACATTAATCTGTCTAGATGCCTAATGGCCTGTGTCTGTGCTCAGCAAGATACGTTTAATGGTTTGAGTAGCTTGATTCCTGGCCCCATCAGAAAGTGTTCTGAATTTTTAAACCAAAACCTTCGCCTGGCACTTCTTAAAGTATTATTGATACCCTGCCCTCCCCAGTTCCAGCTGAAGCATTTGGTCCCCATCAAGAGTTGCCAGGTTTAGCAAATAAAAATACAGGACAGCCAGGTAAGTTGGAATTTCAGATAAATAGCAAATCATTTTATAAGTATGTCCCAACTATTGTGTGGGCTATACTTCTACTTAAAAAAAATTTTTTTCACATTCTTTATCTGAAATTCAAATTTAATTCAGCATCTAGTATTTGTCTGGCAACCCTGCCAACTAATCCTTCAGCCATTCTAGGAAAGCACTTAACCGCAGGCTCATACACGCTAGACCCATGTAGTCATATTTATCGCCTAGCAATCACCCATATTGTTTGTTCATGGTGTGCACATCTCTGTCTGGATGCAGACAGCGGGCTCCAGGGGAAGGGGCTGATTGCACAGCTCGCCTTTGAACAGTGGTAAGGCCACTGGAGGGGAAGATGTGGGGCACTCACCAGCTCTGCCAGAGGTGGGTGGGTGGGACTTGAGGCTCTTTACACTGAGTTCTGGAACTGGGGAGCTGGCCCTGGGAGTCAGTGTGAGCTCAGCTTCCTGGAGGGTGAAGGAGGCCCCTCCTCACCATCTCCAGCAGGTGCTGCCCCAGCTCTTCTTGAACCCCTCCCGCTCAGGAGGCTCATCACCGCATGGGAGCACAGCACCTGTGGGAACAGCAGTCCCTGTCGGTCTCCCCTTCAGCCCAAGTCCTTCATTTTCCAGCCAGGGAAAGCCTGGCTTAGGAGGGAAGGGCGTTTCCCTCAAAGTAGGGTGTCCAGTGAGGCCTTCTGATCTCGAATCCTGCTCCTCTCCCAGTGAACTCTGCATTCTGTTTCCTTCCTTCCCTTCACCTTCCTTCCTTCCTTCCCTCCCTCCCTCCCTTCCTCTCTCTTTCTCTTTTTTGTTTTGCCTATTAGAAGACCATAAACAGTTGTTATTTTTTCATGTCAAAAAGGACATGTGTCCCAAAGATGTGACTAGAGGTCATGGGAGGTTTGTGTGGACTAGTGGGGGCACCCCCAAGGGGTGGAGTGGGGCTGCTTCCCAGGTGACAGGCATGTAGTTACTGCCGCTTCGCAGCCCGTGGCCAACAAGGGGAGCGCAGTGACTTGATGGGAGGATTTATTTCCACCAGCGAGAGAATGGCTTATAATTTACAGCCCACTGAGCCAGCTTCCACCACATCATTAGAACCTTCTTTTTGTAGACAGTAATAAATTGTCTTATCACCAGTGCTGACATAACATGCTCCTTTTTAAGTACACCATAATTTTTATTTTTAAGAGAATATTCATACTTGATGGCAGAGCTCATGGGCATGTGAACGCTGCCCCAGAGAGAAGACTTTTTCTTTTCTGTTTTAAAAAAGAAGGTATAATTCAATTTCCAGATACCACTGGCAGGGGGTTGCCTTCTAAACAGACATTGGGGGCAGAAAGATGTTTCTAGACCTTTGTCCTTCAGTAGGGAGGCATCAAAAAGATGAAAGCAGGACACTTTTAATGGTTTGCATTGCCTTGATTCCTGGCCCCATCAGAAGGTGTTCTGAATTTTTAAACTAAAACCTTCGCCTGGCACTTCATTTTTAAAGTATTAGTGATACCCTGCCCTCCCCAATTCCAGCTGAAGCATTTGGTCCCCATGTAAAGTTGCCAGATTTAGCAAAGAAAATTACAGGACAGCCAGGTAAGTTGGAATTTCAGATAAATAATTGGTATAAGTATATCCCAACTATTGTGTGGGATATGTTTATACTGAAAAGTTTTTTCACTGTTTATCTGAAATTCAAATTTAACTGGGCATCTAGCATTCATCTGCAAGCCTACCAGCTAGTACTGCAACTGCTCTGTGGTGTGCGGCCTGGGCTGGTGGGCGGTGCCCGTCCTTAGATGTGGCCACGCTGCTGCCTCTGGAGGAAGGCCATGGGGTGTGGGTGTATCCTTGGGCTTTGTGTCCCAAAGGACCAGTTTTGCCCCCACCCAGGGCACTCACTTTCTTGAATTCCTCTGACAGGGAGGTGACACAGGCAGAGAGTGGAGGCAGCTCCGGGGCTGGTGGGCACCCCACCCAGGGGCTCCCCAGCTTGGAAACACTGGCCTCCCTCCTGGCCTCCCTGGGCCGGCTGCTTCAGACACGGCTCCTCCCTCCTCTGTCTCCTCTAGGGGCAACAGTGTAGCCTGCTGACCCCGGGGGCAATTCTGGAGGGACCCTGAGTGCCCAGGAGCACAGCCCTGGGGTGGGGATGGCACAGATGGTCACCATCAGCCAGTGACTTCCCCAGGCCTGTCACCCGTTTCTGTCGACCCCCAGGTGGACCAGGGGAGGGTTCTGCTTCCCTGCCCTCCAGGCCTCGCGGGCCTTGCCCGTCATCCAGGGATCTCGCTCACTGTCTGCGGGACAGGACAGGCACCTCCGGGCGTGACTTGGCTTCCTCCTCCACCTTTGTCTTGTGCCTTCACAACCACCCCTCCACCCTGACTACAACATTCACTTTTATCTGTAAAACGGGAGGAATCATAACCACTGTACGGGGCGGCTTTAAAACCAAATGAGACACAGATGTACGGGAAAGCCTGGCAGAGGCCTCAGTAGGACATGAGTGTTTCTCTTCCTTGCACCCTCTTTGTCCTGCCTTCCTTGGCCCCCACTTCCTCCTTCCTTCCTTGCCTGGCTCCCTCCTGATGGCCCTGGGGCTGTCTGTGCGCTGCGTGCTCCTTCTGTGTCTGGGGTGTGGAGCATCTGTCTCCGTGGAGCGGCGCCATGGGGCTGGCCGGCCTGGAGCACATTTGTGCTCACACAGCCGCACACAAACTTCTGCAGCATGTGTTTACAGGTAGCAATCAGGTGTCTGGCCTCATAATCACACCTCTTACGTGATGCTGTCTAAGCGCAGGGCACAAGTCAGAGCACTTTATCTACATTGACTCATTTGAGGTGAACACAAATTTTGTGCCCATTTTATCCTCAGTTGGGAAAACCCAGGCCCAGAGAGGTTAACTGACTTGCCTGAGGTCACACAGCTAGGAATGGGAGAGCTGGAATGAGAACCTAGATGGTCAGTTCAAGAATCTCTGCTCTAACCATAGTGCTCCACTGCCCCTCCTCCTGCCTGGGCATCTGCTCTGTCCAGACCATCCCCTGCCTGTTCCAGGAGACAGGACCTGAGCTCACTTCCTGCTGTGCTGTCTTGTGGTACTGCTTGTGCCCCAAGCCCTCCATGAGGTTTGACCTGAGAGGCGCAGCACCTTGGCTGTGAGAGAGAAGGTTCCCAAGGGTGGGGACTGAGAGAACGAGGGTGACGACCTGTGACCCATGATGACTACATGCTTGGGGGGAGCACGCTGCTCCATGTTGCTGGTTTGTAATGAAAGATCACCTTACAGGATTGGGATAAAAGGGGCGCAGGAGAAAGAAAAATAATAAGGGAATTAGCCCTGATCCAGATGAAGAGAGCTAGACGCAAAATCTTATGGGTCACAGAAATATTGTTTGGTTACCAAATTTTCCACCTTTTGGAAATGACCGTATGGAACGGCAGGCTTGGTGGCGTTGTTGGTGGGACTGGACATGGTGGCCAGTGGCCCTGCACAGGACAGAGTAGTTCCTGGGTCTCGCTCCCCGAGGAGAAAGAGTGCTGGGCTTGCTGGGGCCGCAGTTCACACTGCTGTGTTCTCTGCGGCTAGTGCGTCTGGGTGGAGAGAAAACACAGCAGGCATAA
>NW_006778810.1:70204-74504 GCF_000442215.2 Lipotes vexillifer
GGAATGATTTTGGCTGGGTTGGGGATTTGGGGGAGTTTAGACTATAAATAGTGAGTATATAAAAAGCCTCAAGTGGATTTTTGGAAGCCGTAAATTCACCACATAGATCCAAGCAAGATAACAGTAACCATTTAAGTTTTAGTAACATCTAAATGTAACTTGGCACAGCGCCCTGCCACCCCACGCTTCTGCTGTCACCACAACCCCTGCCAGCATCTGCCAAACCAGAGACACACGTCTTGGGAGCTTTGCTGCCAGCCTGCTGGCTGCCCTTGAGGTCCTGGCCCTGCATGAATGACCTTGCCTACTCTCCATGGAGGGGCCGTTTTAAGTCTCATCTATGGCGGAGGAAACTGAGGCCTAGCAGGCGAGGTGACCTGTCCAAAGTGACACAGCCAGGAAGCGCTGGGCTGGATTCCACCCACTACCCAGAGCCCACCCCACTGCCCGCTGCCCCGCCCTGCCTGAGACCGGACTCCGGGGCCCACACCAGGGCAATGCTGCAGGAAGCTATGTTCAGGTCAGCAGAAAATTGAAGCAGCATGTGGAAAGGAACGTGGGTGCCTTTGCGTCTTGCTTCTCGGGGCCTGTGGTCACCAGGCTTCTCTCGTCTCTAGGCCCCTTGTTTCACGTGATACGCTGACTTGTCATAAAGCCCCTCTGCACTCCTGCAGCCCCGGCTCAGCAAGCCCAACGCCTGCCCTGGTCCTACGGCTGCTTGGCGTCGATGAGACCCGCCTCTACTGCCCTTGGCCCTGGATCTGCTGCTGCTCTTGGCCACCTACAGTCAGGTCTTCTGGTCTTGATTCTTTTAGCAAAATCATTGTCACCTGATACTGAGAGATAGATGGTGTGACATTTAGGATGACAGCAATCATATTTATAGGAAAAACCCAGGGCTCCAATGGATTGTTTTTAAACCTGTAGGATTCCCTTCACAGTCCTGCCTGCCCACGTCAGACTGGCTTATCCTCCTCCAAGGTTCTGGAAGAGACTGCTGTAGGAAACCCCAGAAGGAGGTTCTAGCTTGTTTGTACAGGGAAAGGGCAGCAGGTCTGAGGCTTCTTCCTACCAGGGAGGAAAGGGAGGTCCAGGGAGCCCCAAGAGCTGGAAAGCAGCTTCTGAGACCCAGCCCCCAGTCGGCACCGAGCTGGGTGTGAGATTCCAGAACCAGAACACAAGGCAGCACAGCCAGGTGAGCAGTTCTGCCTGGGGACAAGAGGGAGAGGGCTGGGGCATGGGAGGGGTGCTTTTGGTGAAGGAAGGCTTCACGGAGGAGGTGCCCTGCAGCAGGAGGAATTTGCATGTGGGGGCAGGGAGGGGAGAAAGGCACACCCAGGGAGGAGGTGTCGAAATCCAGGCAGCCTGGGCCTGAAGGGCTGGTCCATCTGGGAAGGTGGTTGGGAAGGTGGTTGGCCCACGATGCGGCAGGAAGAGCAAGAAAGACAGCGCCAGCTTGCTGAGGCCATGAGGGCTCTGCCTCATGGAGTTTGGTCTCCACCCTGTTGGCTGCAAACATTCACAGTGGTCTTATTAGTAGGCTCTCAAGAGCACGTGGGAACCAAGCCTCAGGTCGGGGGTGGGGTTAGAGGGGCAGTGAGCTGGAGCAGAGAGCCAGGTTAGAAGTTATCCTGACAGCCTGTGTGTGTGCAAGGTGAGGCCTCCCCTGGGACGGGAGCCCAGCAGGTGGGGAAGGATGGGGAGCCAGCCAGGAGCCAGGTGAGGGAACAACACTTCCTTGGATGTCACAGGGAACGTTTGAGGCCAGGGTCTGGGCGGGGCGGAGGTGAGCAGGCTGGTGTTTAAGAGACCAGAGACAGTGAGGGTGTTGAGTAAAGAGCTAAAGGTGTGGGACCCAAAGTGTGTCCTTCTGAAGATGGGAAGGGCTGCAGAGAGCCATGAGGCTTGGCTGGTCGCAACAGCGGGAGCATCTCTCCTCTGCTTTCCACTCCTCTTGGCATTAAGTCCAAATTCTTGCCAGGGCTGGTGAAGCTGCCCCAGCCTGGCCTCGTGTTCCTTCTCAGGCCACCCTCCTTTCACTATCAATGCCCCTGCCCCTTTGCTTCTCTTCCAGCTCTCCCACCACACCCCCTTCCTCCTGCCCCAGGGCCTTTGCACATGCCGACCAACTGCCAGGCGCTTTGCCTGGAGCCGGGTGATACCGGGGGGGGGTGGGGGAGTCAGTGTTAATGTCGGGTTGCCCCTCCCTCCCCCCTCTCAGCTCTTCCATCATCCATGTCACCAGTTCCCTCCACTGTAAACACTTGGTGAAGTTTCTGTTTTCCTACTTAGACCTGACTGATGTCTGCTCATCTAGGTATTTCCTGTTTATTTCTTTGAGCTCAGCTTAAAAGTCACTTCCTCCGGGAAGCTCAAACCATCCAGTTCAATGCTCTTCCAATATCTGACCAACGGGCTGTGCATGGTGGGGGTGGAGGCTGGGGGTGGGTTGTAAGGGACCTCTGGGGCTGCAGGGACTTCGGTTTTGCTCTGCGTGAGCCTGGAAGGACTCTAAGCTGGGGAGTGGCCTATGTGACTCTGTTTCACATGATCCCCCGTGTTGAGGGCTGATTCAAGGGGCAAGGGCAGAATAGGGAGGGCATTTAGGAGACTGCTGAGTTACGCCAGGGGACATGTGAGCATGGCCTGGCCCAGGGCGGTAGCAGTGGGAGTGGTGAGAAGTACTCAGGCTCTGGATGGATTTCCAAGGTAGAAATGACCAGATTCCCTGAGAGCCTAGACTTGGGGAGGGGTCGAGGGGGCTGCAGGCTTTGGGGCTGCCCTTTACCATGATGGGAAATCTGGGGGTGGGTTAGGGGGCTGGAAAGAGCAGGAGCTCAGTTTGTGTGATGAGCCTTAGATGCAGAGGGGAGATGTCCTCAGTGTCTGGAGCTCAGGTGTGACGTCCAAGCTGGTGACACAGGTTGGGAACCATCAGCTGGTAATGGGCACCTGCAGTGATGAAAATGACTGAAGTCTCCGGTGGGGCAGTGGAGGCGGGTGGGCGGGGGAGAGGGAGGAAGCCCAGAACTGGGGCTTGGGGCCCTTGATGCTAAGAAGAACCAGCAGTGGAGACTGAGGAGCAGCCTCTGTGCTGGGGCGACCGGCGCGGTGGGGAGGGGTGTCCCGGAGGCCACGTGGGAAAGGCTTCAGGGATGAGTGGTCACATGCTGCAGGAAGGGCTCCAGGGACCAGGGCTGAGAACTGGCCCTTGGCCTCTAGCCACCCGGGGCAGTGGTGACAGCAAGCAGGGTGTGGCTTCAGGCAGTGAGGGGTGATCTGATTGGTGTGGGTTGGAGAGCACCAGAGAGAAACTGAGACACTGGGTGGAGACAACTTTTTGAGAGTTTTGTTTTCCTATAAAGGGAGGAAGAAAAATGGGAGGGTAGCTGTAGAATTCGTTGTTATTGCTGTTTTAAAGATGCTGGAATCACAGCAGCAAAGAGAGAACTCAGCAGCTGGTGCAGGGACACCCTTGAAGAACCACGTGGCGGGGCGGGGGGGAGGGCGGGCGCAGGGGGGCGCCCAGGAAGGGAGTGGGTTCCTTGGCAGGAGCGGGGCCCCCTTGAGCAGCAGGGTGGGGAGACAGAGCCCACGGGTGCAGTGGGAGAGGACGGTTTCCCCTGAGAACTTGATGAAGAAAGACGCGGGGCCTCGGGAGAGTGAGGGTGGGGATGGGGTGGGAGGTGGAGAAAGGAGCATGGGGATTTGCACGACTGCGGAGGTGTGGATGGCACATGTCAGAGAGACGGGTGGCTGGTTCTCCATCCGTGGTCGGCTGCGGTCGCAGGTGCCGACTCAACGGAGAGCCAGGCGCAGAGTGACCCTTAAGTGAAGAGCCAGGTGACCTTCTCCAGGGCCTGGGGGGTGGGTGTGTGAGGGAGCCTGTTTAGGGTGGGGGGCGGGGCGCTGGGAAACGTGCAGATGAGGGGAAGGATCTGGGAGAGGAAAAGATGAGTGTGCGCAATTGCCAGAGCAGGAGCCCACGGGGTGGGAGGGTTCCCTGAGGAACCAGGGAGGGGCAACCAGGGAGGGGCAGCTTGGAGGGGGTGGGGCGGGGGGGACAGAGGAGTGACCGACTGCATTGCTGCCTCCGGCCGCAGCAGCCAGTTCCTCTGCTGCACCCAGCCCGGCCCAAGATGCACGTTCCCCATTATCTCTTTATACACTCAGGTTCCCGAGACAATGGTTGTCTAGAAAGGACTGGATTTCGAGCTCTTCTCTCCAGCTTGTGCCTCGCTCAATTTGCAGAGAGTGTGGGGGGCGGAGACCAAGTTCCTAATTTATTCTCACTTGGAAA
>NW_006778810.1:74970-83130 GCF_000442215.2 Lipotes vexillifer
AAGAGTGCTCAGGCAACAAAGCCAAAACTCATCCTGGCATCAAAGGAATGATGTCCTCACCCAGGAATAAGACGCAGATCCCGCTGTCCATCTGCTGGGCTCGGGTAAAATGCAGTGTGATCCTGGGGGTCTGCTTGGCATGGGGGGGGCCTCTTCCTTCCCTCCCTCCTCCTTTCTGTTCTTCCTTTCAATAAATACGCATTTGCAGTCTGAATCTATATGAAGGTGATGGAATAGAAAGGGAGGGGAGGAGATGGTAGGCCCAGCCAGCAGCCTTCCTGGACCAGCGTCTTGCTAGCAGATCTCTGATTTTGCTCAGTCTGGGGCGGTGATATTTCCCCAGGAGGAAAACCAAGACTGATGCAAACCAACGTGGGTGACCCCGCTTACTCTGTTAATGATTACCTGGGAGGGGGAGGGTTTGTGATCCAGTCCGGGTCAGTGGGGCCTGAGGTGAAATGGACTGGACATTGGGTGTGTTCCCCTAAGGAGATGAGACAGTCAGGAGAGGGAAAGTCGCTCCTGCCGTTCCTTCCTTGGAGGCCATCTTGAGATGCCCCAGTGTGGGGCAGTTGTCTCTGTCCGTGAGGAGAAGGCCAGGCAAAGGACAGGAAGGCTATCTTGAGCCCTGCTATCACTGAGCTGCTGAATTAGCAACCCTGGATCCAGCTCTCACCAAATTCCTGTTCATGGGATAGTGAGCCATCTTTATTGTCCACGTACCTTTTACTTGGATATTCCAGTACTTGTAACCAGAAACATCCTAACTGCTGCGGCAAGGAGAAAGTAAACCATTGTGGTTTTCTATCACATGGGGCGCAGAGCCTCCTGGGAGCCAAGGCAAGAAGGGAAAACAGAGAACCGGCAAAGCTTTCATTCTTAGTTGGGAAGAGCTTCTGAGGGAGTTTCAGCTGTTTTGCTCCTAAATTCCTTGTTTGACACTAAATTTTTGCCTGGGAGTATATGAAAGGAACACTGAGATACATAATTGCTAGATTCAGGATAATTGTTTGGCAGGAGAAGGAGTTCTCACAAGACTCTTAAGACAACGAGGATCTAGGTATAAAGGGAGAGTCTAACCAGAGAGGCAGAGTGGGTGGGAGTGGGGTGGGCAGAGAGCTGCTCCATGCACCCCCCAAGATGGTCAACCCACCCCCGCAAAAGGAGTAAAGCCCAATATGAATCAGAGCCCACACTGAGATGATGAGATAAACTGGCAATAACACAGAGTGGAAGGTGGAGCAAGACGGAAAGGGAAGACCCCTGACCCGCCACAGCGAGAAGGATTTGGGGTGAAAAGACTTGGAGTCAGTTGGGGGACCCCTGGTTTGTAGAAGCCCTGGGCCTGGGTGCTTTCTTAGGACCGGGGGTGGGGGGGGTGAGGAGACGGGGTGTGTGTGGAAGGGGTGGAAGGAGGCAGTGGTCTACTCTTTTCGCGGGCCCACTCTCATCACAGGCCCACTCGCTATGTGGCATCTGTGTCAGCATCTCCTGTCCCCCCAGGCTAGGGACCATGTGTGTTATCCAGGCTTGGTGGCAGGGCTGTCAGCTCTACAGAATGCGTCCCATCGGGCATCACACCTCTGAATGCTGTGTAGTCTAAACCATGCAGGTGTTCTCCTGAGAGAAGGGTAGAATTTGAAAATTCACACTAACCAGGCAATGGAAGACCTTTGCTTTGCCAAAGGAGTCAAAACAGATTTTCATTAAAAACACGGCACTCTCTGTACCTCTGCTGTAGAATGTTAATAGATGCTACAATAAGAAACATCAAATACATTTGAGAGTCAAACAGGCATCTTTACTGCAATATGTCTTAGAGGGCATTAATGCCATATTCATCAAATCCAAGAGACACCCTTAAGTGGAAGATGCATCAGGATTTGACATATTACTGAGAAAGGAAAAGTGTCCAAGTTGGGAAGTGTCAATGGGGACTCTTCCATGAAGCCGTGCCAGTGAAAGGCTGCACCGTTGGTGCAGGAGAAGATGAGAAATAAACCCACCACCAGAGAGGGACAGCAGGGAGCCCCCTGGCTTCTCCCCTGGCCATGGTGGAGGCAGGGAGAAACGCTTGTACTGATCATTTGAACCATAAGCTGGTTCTCAGCTGGGGATCACACCACCCATGTGGTCCCCAAGGGATCTCAGGAGCTGTGTCCCAGACCACTGGTGGGAGCAAACACAAATCCTCTCAGGAAGAAGTCAGTTTCGGTCCAGGCCAGTGGTGATCACAAGACACGGACTGTGAGATTTTCCCCGATTTCAGGGATGTTAAGATGTGAGGAAATGTGCAACTAGGCCTGGTGGAAGGACAGGACATTTATGTGCCCGTGAACCCCACAGAGGAACAGAGTGTGCAGCCTTGCCCATCTTACCCCACTGGAAGCTCCTGGTGCCCGGCGGCAGCAGTGGCCACCGGTGTCACCATTTGTTCAGCGTGTACTTGGTGCCAGGCTGGGCAAGGGGCTTGGCCCCTGTCAGCTTTGACTGGCTCCGCAGATCCCCTGCATGGGTACAGCATCATTACTGCCATTTTGGCAGAGGATACTGGAATAACTTTGCCCGCGGTTGCACACAAGTAGCAGGGAAGCTCTGCTGAGTGCGTGCTCCTCTCCCACATCCTGAAGGTGGTGCCCATCAGACATTCTTTGAGGGATGCCACCCCAACCTAAACCTACCGAACCTAGCACACTTCCGAAGGTTTAGAAAACTTCCCTTCAGAAGTTTTAGAAAATGCCAATACAAAGATGTGATATTTATGCTAGTATCTTCCCAAATCAGACAAGAGGAGGTGGCATCACTGGGAAGATGTTACTGAATTACATGTTCTCATGCCCACCATTGATCCCTTCACAGCAAGTACAGGATTACACAGCTGGGGCCAAGGGGTGCCCAGTAATGCCTGGACCACGTGACAGCAGAAGACTTCACATAGCCACTTGGGGTGTGTTGAAACAGAATTTGATCCAGAAATTGCCTCCTTCTGAAGTGGTTAAGATTCTGCGCTTCCAGTGCAGGGTGTGTGGGTTCGATCCCTGGTCAGGGAACTAAGATCCCACATGCCGTGTAGTGTGACCAAAAAATAATTTAAAAAAATAATAATAAAATTTTTTAAAAAACTGAAAAATTTCCTGGCTCCAGTCACCTTTGTGGTC
Source organism: Lipotes vexillifer (assembly GCF_000442215.2). Taxonomy (NCBI): domain Eukaryota; kingdom Metazoa; phylum Chordata; class Mammalia; order Artiodactyla; family Lipotidae; genus Lipotes; species Lipotes vexillifer. Next base: position 78,129 of record NW_006778810.1, read on the forward strand.
TATGTCCTGTCCATCCGCAGGCCTGCTGACCTCAGACTAGGGAAGCAGCAGGCCCCACCCCCCCGTCCCTACAGAGCTGTGTGGCCCTCAAGAGCCATCTGGAGAGCTGGAGCTGGAGTGAGTGGTAAACCCCCTCCCTACAGGAAGACGAGGCAGGTCTTATTCCAGATCCAGTCACAGTGCAACGGGCTGGTCCTTCTGGGATCAAGCTGTCCTGTCACCTTGTAAATCAATGGGCAACCCACAGCAGGTGCTTTAAGATGTTCATTTTGGGAAGCTGGGCTCCCGACAAAATTGAAGCCAAGATATTGTCTGGGCACATCCACAATAAATGGAAAGTTTAGCCCCAAATGAGCAGATGTATTAATAAAATAAATTCGGATCCCTCCAAATAAAAATTCAGATGCATTTTAGTCTCCTCTCAGTTCAGTGGGCTGAATCCCTTAATCTACTAAATTATTATGGAAAAACCCTTATCTCTATCTGTCAAAATCACTGCTGCTGTGGCAGTATCCTCTGGGGACACATGAGCCGCTTCATAATAACTTAGATTATGTGCAGTGTAGCCTTAGCTTGAAGAGGGTCACGTACTTGAAGGAGTACAACACAAGGTCCAGGACAGGGTCGAGGGACAGTCTGGCCAACAGGGGCCAGAAAGGTGACAAGTGTATTGCTGGTAAGTGACAGAGGGAGGCCTTTAATCCAGTGTCCCTCCTCTGTGGGCAGCCAGGGTGGCACTGGGAAGAGACAGGCTGTGGGTTCTAGGTACTGTTTCTGCCCTGTCAGGGCAGTGCGATTTCCCGCAGGGCAGCCCAGCCTGTGTTAGGGCCTCTGTCTCTCACGTGGGCAGGGCGAGGCCATCTGCAGGAGGGAAACTCAGGGCCTGCATTCTGCATCGTGGGCTGAGCCCACTTGGCCAGGGGAGGAAAGGGAGGACAAACTGCATTTAGTGCAGAAAAGGGAAGAAAGTGTGGGAATTCAGTCCCCAGGTTCCAGAGGGGCCCCTGGCAGGAGCACTTGTGAACAAGGATTTGGCTGGTCCCTGTTCTCCCACCTCCACTGGGGTGACTCACGCCAGCAGAAAGGATGAATCATGTGGGTTATGAAACCGAAGGGCTCCCGAGAGGGAGGCTGGAAAGGACCCAGGGAAGCCATCGGGATGGGTCCTGCTCTGTCCCCACCTGCTCCTGCCCCTCGTCACTGACCTTCCACCTGCCACGCCACAGACTCGCACAGTGAGCTCTCTACAGCAGCCCAAAGGCAAGGGGCTGCTCCTGGAGACAGACCATCAGGGCACGATTCCCTTCCCACCTCAAGGCCTTCCTGGCCTAGTTTTTGTTTCTTCGCCAGCCGGTAGTAATCAGGGTAATAAAGGCTTGCTTTCCACATGTGCCCAGTTGGGACCAACACCCCTTGGGAGGAATGGGAGAAGAGATCCTGCCATTCACCTGTTGCAGGTGTGAACATTTCTACAGCTCTCCAGGTGCACCAAATAAGTCTCTGTTGGATTCTAGGCTGCTCCAGGCAGCAGGGGCCAAGATGATTCCACTTACTTTCCCACTGACTGGTCCCAGGTCAGCGGGAGCTTTTTAAGAGTCTACATAGCTAGTGATCACCTACCATGCGGCAGGCCCTGCGCTCATATAAACATTTATCAACATCCGATTGCAAGGCCAGCGCTCATGTCATGCCCTAAACAGCCCCACAGGGTAGATAACTACTGTCACCCGCAATCACAGGTGGAGCCCTGTGCTCAGAAAGGACAGCAACTTGCCCAGGATCACACAGCTAGGAACTGGACAGCTCAGGATCCACAGCACCGTCTACCCCACAGTGGGCTGCAACCTGGGGGCTGTCCCCCGAGGTTCCTCCCGAAGCCAGCTAATCTGCCAAACGTCTTTGCCCCCCTCACCAAGCCCCTTCCATCAGGCCTAGCTCTGAACGGGCCCTGACCTGTCTTTCCTTGTGGCTTCCCCCAGAATCCAGGACCTAGGGCGAGCCGCTTGTCTCACGCAGGGACGAGCAAGAGCAAGGCCTCGCACGCAGATCAAAACACCATCAGGCAAATGAGGCCCCCAGGCTGCCAGGCTGCCCTACCGGAGGGGGGCGCCGGCCCTCAGCCCGCCAGGCTGGGAACGGGACTCACCTGAGACGACCCGGGCCCTCCCGGACGCCAGTGGAACGCGTGTTCCAAGGGCCCCCGAAGTCTGCGGGAAGTTCCATGGGGGAGCTTCGCCCCGGGCTCGCGAAGGTCGGGTGCGGGCCGCCGAGCGCGGGCCAGGGCGCCGCCGGGCCGCGCGGGCGGGAACGCGCGGCGGCCGTCCCCTCCTCCCTCGCTCCCGCCCGCAGCGGCGGCGGCGGCGCTTCTCCGGCGCGGAGCGGCTTTAAAAGGCGGCACCCCACCCCCTGGCGCACTCGCCGCTCGGGCGCCGAGCGAGCCTGCCGGGGGCGCCGGCGGGCCCGGGCTCCGGCCGCTCGCGCCGCGCCCCTGGCGCTGGCTGCTGCTGCTCGCGCTGCCCGCCGCCTGCTCCGCGCCGCCGCCGCCGCCGCCGCGCCCCGTCTACACCAACCACTGGGCGGTGCAAGTGCTGGGCGGCCCGGCCGCGGCGGACCGCGTGGCCGCGGCGCACGGCTACCTCAACTTGGGCCAGGTGAGTGCGACCGGCCCCGCACGCCCGAAACTTTCCCGGCCTCCGGCGGGCGCGGCGCGAGGGGCCGCCTTGCAGGGAGTCGCCTGGGAGCGCGGCGCGCGGGGCCCTCGGCGGGGACGCCGGGGCAGGCCCGGCGCTACGGGGGCAGCGCCCCGGGCGCGGGCACCTGCCCAGCCGCGCGGGAGGGGAGCCCGTGGCGGGAGCCGTCCTCCGTGTCCGCCGAGCTTGTCCCGCCGCCGACCCCGGCCTCTCCGCGCCGGGCTCTCTGACCTCGACGGGCCGCGCGGGGCTCAGGAACCTGTGCGCGCGCCGGAGAGGCAGGCGGCTGCGGGGGTGACGTGCGCTCCCTAGGTGTCCGCGACTCCCGGAGGGAGGGCGGCCGGTGCCTGCGCCCGGGAGGCGCGGGACCGGGCAGTCGCGCCGAGGGTCGGAGGCTGCGGTCCCGCGTTTGAAACCCCTCCAGGCTTCTGGCGGCGACGGCGGGGGTGGAGGGAGTTGGCTTTGTTTCTGGGCCTCCGTGCGGGGTTCTGATGGTAGTTCTCTGCGGACCAGATGTGTGACCTTAGGCAAGTCACTTCCCGTCTTCTCCATCTGTCCGGACAGTGACAGTGCGTACGTACGCAGTGGTTGCGACGATCCTGTGTTTTCTGGCCGCAGGGCACCTGCCGGGCCTGACCCTGGCCGGGGAGCCAGGCGTCCTCCCGTGGCCTCGCCCTCCCGTGGCCTCGCCCTCAAGACTGCTGTCAGTTAGCAAGAGGGGACAAACTCCGGGCACAGAGGCTGCATAACTCCAAAGGACCTCGGTGGCAGGTCCCTTTTTCCAGCTCCAGCCCTGCGGGGTGGCAGTGGGGCAGGTTGATCCTGATTTATGGCGGGTGGAGGGGCCGCAGCAGGCTCAAATGTGCGGTCCTACCAGTGGACCTCTCTGTGCAGTGAACAAGTCTCCTACAAACTACACACTTAGAGGATCAGATGGAGTGACAGGGACGCGCGCACTCATAACTCAAGCCCTACTGCCAAGTGGCGTTAAATTTAGTTTCATCGTTATCCGTGACAGAAGCCAGCAAAGTGTGGTGCGGCCCTAATGTAAATGACATTTCTTTGCATCCTGAGTCTAGTCCGGATGCTGCTAATATGAGATGTGCCACCTTTGGGAAAAGTGGATTCTACCCGTTTCAGCTGTACTTCACACCGCAGGTTAGAGTGTGTCTGAAAGAACCCATCACATCCTTTGTATATCTTTTTTTGTTGTATTTTGACCACTCAAGTCTGTCCAAACATCCTGTGATTTAAGATTTGCCTTTGGGTAGCACTGGCTTCAGTTCTCCCTGTGGTTCCTAAATCTCCCTGGTTCATGGTCCAGACTGAAGAAGGGGCTCCTCAGGGTCCGTCCAGCGCCTTGCTTGCCCTGTTGGCTTAGGGCCCCAGCTCCTGCTAAACTTGGCTGCTCTGCCCAGAGGGTCCAGCAATTTGTCTTCCGCTAAAAGTGACTCTTAAATGGCGTGGTAAATTACAAATTACAAAGTGCCTGGGTTTCTGGCTCTTATAATTAAATGAGCAGAGGGGAACTGAAGTTGAGTGGAGAGCTCCTGGACATTGCAGGAGAGAGGCATGGTGACTCCCCCTCATGACTCCTGTCCTCGGGGATCAGAAATGCCAGTCCCCTGGCCACGCCCAATCTTTGAAACAACTTCTGTCTGACTCACTGAGTTGCTTGTGCATGAAGTCCGCTGTCCTCACTTTGCCTGTGGGAGAGAAGTTTGCTCAGGGTGTGCACCCCTCCACCCGGGACCTTCTGGGGGAGCGTTTCAGGGCCTCCCCACTTGGTCCAGGGCAGCTAGGGTGGACTGCACACAACGTGGTCACTCAGCCTGGTGGGCGTGCTTCTGGGGCTGCCGCTGGAGGCACTCTCAAATGGAGGGGCTGGTTGGTTTGGGATACGAGCTGTGTCAGGCGAGTGTGTGTGTGTGTGTGTGTGTGTGCGTGCGAGCACGCATGCAGTTACTCAAGGAGGGCCTGTTATTCGTTATTCCCAAACCCGCTTTCCTGCCCACCTCCCCCAAGTGCATTGCTAATGTGGAAAAGGCCTGGAGCGCTCCACCTTCTACCTATTCACTAAGAACTCTTTAAAAACCTTATTTGCCTTTTTCAGCCAGGAGAATTTGTGACTCATAAATAAGATGTAGATATTATTAGCTTTGATTTATGGGTGAGTGAACTGTGGTGAAGCGCGGGCTGGAAGCTGTTTGTGTTCACACAATAAGAGTGTGTCACCTCCAACAGTTGTGATTCGTCCACTTCGTCTCCTGCTACGTTCTCTGGTCCCAGGTCTCCTTTGGGTGACTCTTTCC
>NW_006778810.1:83246-106969 GCF_000442215.2 Lipotes vexillifer
CTCTTTCCCCAAACCCTTCATGGGCAGTTAGTGTTATGCCCAGTACCTGCCCTGACTCTTTTTCTCCTGAGTCTTTGCTGCGCTCAAGTTCTGGCTTGATTGCTTTACTTTCTTTCTTTCATACAACTGATAACCTGATTCTGTTTATGTGGTGCAAAGGTAAATTAGACCAGTGGTTTTTCATCTTTCTTGAATCGTGGATCCTTTTCAGAGTCTGATAAAGGCTCTGGATCCGCTCCATTTAAAAATATGCATCATCAGGAACAAGACAAATGAGCCTCTTTTGGCCCTGGGGGCCCCAGATAATGCAACACAATTTACAAAAAAAGGAATAAAGATTGGGAAGAGTCAAGTGTCACTCTTGACAGATGACAAAATTAGCCACAATGATAATCCGAGAGAAGCTGGAGACCAACTAATGAGAGAGTTGAGTGGGTGCTTGATTAACAGGAGCTGCCCGACAGTGGCCACAGCTGCAAAGATGAGAGGAATTATAATTCCCTGCAGCATAGGCACTGTTAGAGACTTAGGAATAAATCTTAGAGAAGTGCGAGACTTTCGTGGAAAAGATTACAAAACATTTAAAGAAGCATTGGGAGAAAGAAGGCCTGAATGATGGAGAGACAGATTATGTTCTTGATGGGAGGGAGGGCTGACTGTCACAGGTCCCCTGGATTAACGTGTAAATTCAGTGTCGTCTAGTTGTGGTACTGATAGGTTTGTTTTTTTTTTAAGCCAGGTACGAGCTATTTATTTATTTTTGATTTTGACAGTTTGGGAATTTTTATCTTTTTATAGTGGAGTTTGACATATTGGCATTTACTGTTCAAACCATGTGGTATTACTTCATTTTTTTTTTAACAAAGTATTTTTTTTAATTAAAAAAATTATTTTAACATCTTTATTGGAGTATAATTGCTTTACAATGGTGTGTTAGTTTCTGCTTTGTAACAAAGTGAATCAGCTGTACATATACATATATCGCCATATCTCCTCCCTCTTGCATCTCCCTCCCACCCTCCCTATCCAACCCCTCTAGGTGGTCACAAAGCACCGAGCTGATCTCCCTGTGCTATGCGGCTGCTTCCCACTAGCTATCTATTTTACATTTGGTAGTGTATATATGTCCATGCCACTCTCTCACTTCATCCCAGCTTACCCTTCCCCCTCCCCGTGTCCTCAAGTCCATTTTCTATGTCTGCATCTTTGTGCCTGTCCTGTCCCTAGGTTCATCAGAACCATCTTCTGTTTTAGATTCCATATATATGTGTTAGCATCGGTATTTGTTTTTCTCTTTCTGACTTATTTCACTATGTATGACAGATTCTAGGTCCATCCACCTCACTACAAATAACTCAGTTTCATTTCTTTTTATGGCTGAGTAATATTCCATTGTATATATGTGCCACATCTTCTTTACCCATTCATCTGAAGATATATAGATTGCCAACAAACACATGAAAGGTTGCTCAACATCACTAATCATTAGAGAAATGCAAATCAAAACTGCAATGAGGTATCAGCTCAGACCAGTCAGAATGGCCATCATCAAAAAATTTGCAAACAATAAATGCTGGAGAGGGTGTGGTGAAAAGGGTACCCTCTTGCACTGTTGGTGGGAATGTAAATTGATACAGCCACTATGGAGAACAGTATGGAGGTTCCTTAAAAAACTAAAAATAGAACTACCGTATGACCCAGCAATCCCACTACTGGGCATATACCCTGAGAAAACCATAATTCAAAAAGAGTCATGTACCACAATGTTCACTGCAGCTCTGTTCCCAATAGCCAGGACATGGAAGCAACCTAAGTGCTGATAGGTTTTGATATGGAGTATGAAATCACACAAAGGAAGAGTAGGGTCTTGGAATACCTGAGACGACTCTGAGACGGGAGATGGGCAGCGTCTCTGCCACCATAAGCCTTGGTGATCACAGCAGCTCCGCCTTGGCCCAGTGATGGTCTGGTCCATCGGTGGAGTTGACTCCAACCCAGGCATATGTGGGAGCTTGTATGTGAGCAGAAGAGGCTCATGTGGATGGGAAGTCTGGGCAGGTCAGTAAACGGCGCTGAGAGGGTCGCCTCTCTGCAGGGAAGGGCAGCCAGACCCTCACCTCACACTCCATAACAACAAACTCCAGATGGAATGAGAGCCTGAATGTGTAACTGCCATGGAAGGCCTTTATGACATAGGGAAAGGAAAGGATTCCTTTTTTTTTTAAACTTATTTTACTGAATTATAGTTGATTTTCAGTGTTGTGTTAATTTCTGCTCTACAGCAGAGTGATTCTCTTATACATACATTCTTTTTCATATTCTTTTCCCTTATGGTTTATCCCAGGAGATTGGTTATAGTTCACTGTGCTATACAGCAAGACCTTGTCGTTTATCCATGCTATGTATAATAGTTTGCCTCTGCTAACCCCAAACTCCCAATCCATCCCTCCCCCACCTCCCGCCCCCTTGGCAACCACCAATCTGTTTTCTATGTCTGTGAGTCTGTTTCTGTTTCGTACATAAGTTCATTTGTGTCATATTTTAGATTCCACACATAAGTGATATCGTATGGGATTTGTCTTTCTCTTTCTGACTTACTTAGTATGATAATCTCTAGGTCCATCCCTGTTGCTGCAAACGGCATTACTTCATTCTTGTTTTATGGCTGAGTAATATTCCATTGTATATATGCACCACATCTTCTTTATCCATTCTTTTGTTGATGGACATGTAGGTTGTTTCTGTGTCTTGGCTATTGTGAATAGTGCTGCTACAAATATAGGGGTGCATGTATCTTTTTGAATTAGAGTTTTGTCCAGATGAATGCCCAGGAGTGGGATTGCTGGATCATATGGCAGTTCTATTTTTAGTTTTTTGAGGAACCTCCATACTGTGCTCCATATTGGCTGTACCAATTTACATTCCCACCAACAGTGTAGGAGGGTTGAGAAAGGAAAAGATTTCTTAAACAAGATGCAAAAAGATCAAATAAAAAAGGGAAGAGATTGATCCATTAAAAGTTCTGTATAATAAAGGCATCATAACAGTTGAAAAGCAAATAAGAGAGTAGGAAAAGTATTTATAACATATAACAGATTAATGCGTAGATTATTTAAAAAGTTATAAATCAATAAGAAAAAGGATAAATGCCAGGTAGAAAAATGGAGAGGCATATGAATAGGGAATTGAATGAAAAGGAAACCCGGATGAGAAAAGATGCCTAGCCTCCCCAGGAGCTGTTGGGGCAATGCACCTTCAGGCAATAGTCCCATTTCACACCTATCTGATTGGCAGACTGGGAACGTGTTAGTATCAATTGTTGCCAAGGCTGTAGAGGAGCTGGGACTTTCAGATGCTGCTGACAGAGTGGAAATGGGGACAACGACTTGGAGAGTAATCTGGGGTCAGGTCACATCAGCAAGTCCACATCTCAGCTTTGTCATAAGAAACTCTTGCACAGGTGCACCGGGAGACTTGTACCGGAATGAACACACAGGCATTTTTAAACGAAGGGAAACACAACCTAAATATCCATCAGCAGAAGAATGGAGAGACATATCAAAATAGCCACACCATGGGGTACTCAACAATACTTAGAAATGAGTGAGCTAGGCATGTATCTACACAGATGAATGTCAGAAATAATGTTGAGTGAAAGAGGCAAGTTGCCGACGTACAATGTAATAGTATTTATGTAAACTTAAAAAAACACTGAGCCATTCTGTAATATTTATGAATGTTTACACATGTAGTAAAAGTATAGAAGCTTGTGCTGGAAGGATCCACAGCAAATTCTAGTTAGTAATAGAATTTCAAACTTCATCTGCAGTGTTCTAATTCTTAATGCACTTTGTAGACATATATGTAATATATGCACTTGTAGGGACTTCCCCTGGTGGCACAGTGGTTAAAAATCTGTCTGCCAATGTGAGGGACAAGGGTTGGAGCCCTGGTCTGGGGGGATTCCACGTGCCGCGGAGCAGCTGGGCCTGAGGGTCACGGCTGCTGAGCCTGTGCTCTAGAGCCCGCAAGCCACAACTGCTCAGCCCACGTTCCACAACTGCTGGGGCCCGCATGCCTGGAGCCCGCGTTCCGTAACAGGAGAGGCCGCTGTGGTGAGAGGTCCACACACTGCAGCAAGGAGTGGCCCCCGCTCGCTGCAACTGGGGAGGGCCCGCACATAGCAAAGAAGACCCAGCGCAGCCATAATAAATAAATAAATAAATAAATAAATATATATATACACTTGTATACAGACATCCATATGTACATGCATATATACACGTGCATATTTATACGGGTATACACATACACCTACACATGTGCACATACACAGAGATACACATGAAATGTTAAAGGTGGGAAAAAGAAAAGAAAAATGTACATCATACACACATACCACTGTGTTCCTGGGCCACCTGTGGGCATACAGGTAGCTGTGGGCCCAGTATGAGAAGCCCGTGCCTTACACTCCCCAGGCTGGGCTGATCCACTTGTCAAGGAAATGGTGACCTAGGGAAACAATGCCTGGCTGCAGCTCACGGGGCTGTTGGGAGAGCTGGACCCAGAGCCCAGGAACCCTGCTGCTGGCCAATGCCTTCTCCCTCTGCCAGGCTTCTTTCTCCCTCAGGTCAGTTTGTGGCAGAGGTGGCCTCACTCCAACCTACATCGTTACCTTTGACATTAATGACTGAGAAAAGACAAGTTGTTTATTCACGTGAAGAGAAAGGCAACAAGCCGTTTGCACAAACCAAATCACAGCAGCTCAACGTCTGCAGCTCTTAGAAGTGATGTTTACCTTAAAGGTGGCACTGAGGCACCACGCTTGCCCTTACGTTTCTGCTTTGCCTGGGGAATTGAGCTAATTTGTTGGTTCTGAGTCTGAACATAAAACGGTAGGCTGGCTGTCAGGGCCCTAAAAGATCTAAGAGCCTTCAATGATTTTGAACTTGCCTTAAATAGTTTTACTTAAAATAGCTGCTGAGTGGAGCATACCTGGCTCAGAATTTCAGGGGGGCCTTTGTCATTCACTTGTCAACAGAGGAAAATTGTCATGCTGCGGATGGCTTGTTCCTACAACGGAAAACAAGCTGAAGCTTTAGCCGGGTGTTAAAATGAGCCAGAACTTGTTCCAGGGAGCGTTGGGGGCTTGGGAGGGGCAAGGGGAAGTCCTGCAGCTTCCCCAGTCACCTGCAGCCTAGTTCTCTGGTATTGATTTTTGGCTGGAGGCTGTCTTTTATGCTCTGAACCAGGAGCCATGCTGGTGGCTGGCCTGCAAATGGCAAGGGAGAGGTTCTGGTGTGAGCTGGGGCCGGGGGTACAAACAAAATTGGGATTGTGAAGCTTGTGTAGTATCACACCTTCCCATTTGTTATCTTTATTTGGATGGTAATGGATCAAAGTGGACAGGGTTTTATTTGATGGGGGCGGCGGCGGAGAGATGTGTGCCAGGCTGAGTTGCAGTACATGGAGCCGGGAAAGCTCCCAAGGGCAGCGTCCGAGGGGGACTCAGAACCAGGCCGGGGTGGCTGGCTTGGCTGTCTGGTCCCTTGGGAGGGTTTGAGCTTCTCTAGGCAGAAACCAAGGGTGCAGATGAGAAACACAGCTGCTGATGGGGTGAGAGAGCCTGAGGACTGTCTGGGGCCCCCTCCCTGGTCTTGGGCTTTGCAGGACTGTCCACATCCTGGGGAATACTCCGGGATCCTTGGGGTCTCTGAGTCTCTCTGCACAGATCTTGCCTCTAAAACGTAGTTCCTCTGGTCTAACCCAGCCCAGCCAGGCGCTGACACCGTCCCCCTGCTCCTCCCATCACCCTGCCCAGGGAGGCCTTCTGCGCTGCGCTTGTGAGCGCCGTCTCCTTTCCAGCTTGGACTGTGGCGTGGCCTCGCACTGACCGGAGGCCCTGGCGTGTGCTTGCGCCTGGTGGGCAATTCCCTGGGGGTGCTGTCGCCCACGGAGCCTCACACCAACCTGCAGGCAGGTGCCACAGGGCCTGTTTTACCGTGAAGAGACCTCAGGTCCGGTTAAGTGTGACTTGCTGCAGGTTATAAACCGGTGACTGACAGGCCAGGGCCCAAAGCCCTCCCTTCGGCTCGCCTGCCCCGTCCTCCCCTCTGGCAGAGGAACCTCACCTCTGTGTCTCAAACAAGGGTGAGCAGCGGACAGACCCGCCAGCCGCTGTGCCTCCTTCCTGCCACCTGCTTATGTATACACAGGGTGCTGGAGGTGACGTGTTCCATCCTGAGTAGCCTGCGCTGGCTCCTTCTCATCAGCACTGAGACTCACAGTCTCCACGTGGAGGGAAAAAAACCCAACCCCTCCCTAGGATGCCACACGCAGTCCCTCAAAGTCTGCACATTCTCCACGGGACTGATCCTCCTTTGCTGCGAACCTCCTCCTCTCTGTGCGTCCCCGTCCACAGGAGGGACCACCGTCCACCTGAAGCTCAAGGCCTGGAAGTCACCACTGCTCCCCTGCTCCTGCGCCTCCTGTCCTGTCCATAACCAAGCTTGCCTCTTTGGCCTCCCGGATGGCTCTTAGGTCCCCCCGGCTTCTCCCCACCACTGCCCGGCACAGGCCTGGGCCTCTCACCCGTCCACGACGTGCAGGCCCAGTCCACTGCCTTCTGCTCCGGCCCCGCTGATCCCCTCACTTTGTGCACTTGCTTCCCTTTCAGCTTCCTTGTGCTGTTCTTTCTGCCTAGGATGGCTTTCCCCTGCCCACCTGGTCAGCGCCTCATCCTTCCTGGCTGTCTGTGGCCGGACCTGACTTCCCCAGCTCTGCAGATGTGCCCTCTGGGCTCCCAAGCCTCCATCATCCTGACCCTGTCTGCTGGCTTGTGTGTTTCTGCCACTGGGCTCTGGACTTTGTGGTGCCTCAGTCCACATCGGCTCTCTGGTTGCCCTCTGAGATCAGGTCTAATTCTGCCGCTTCTCTGATGGCAGAGCCGTCTTTCCAGGGCAGCCTGGGCCCAGCAGACACGCCCTCATTTATTCAACCAGTGTTTGTTATGTGCTCGTGTGCGGGTGCTGGGCCCTCAGAGATAAGGAAAAGGTGGCCCCTGCCCTGTGAGAGCCTTTCAGTGGAGGGCAGGATGTGAGCATTGTGACCGAGCAAGGTCAGGCTCCTCTCCTGTCTGGACCGAACCATCTCCACCCACACCTTTTATCTTAATCCCTTGCTTCTCAGAGTCACGCTCAGCCGGCAGCTCCCGACTCTGCGCTGATGCATGGGGAGGAGCTGGCCCGTGAAGCTCTAGTTTGCTCCTAGGTCTGGTCGGCCACACACTGTGGCCCAGCCGTGCCCTGGAGCCCACCGTAGATTCTTCAGATCCCAAGGGTCGCATCATCCTACTGAGTCCTGGGTCTTCCTGAGGTCCGGTGCCTCTGCTGTAGGACATTTTGAAGACCCGGCAGCAGACACAAGGCCCTCGGTCCAGTGCTGCGCAGAACGGGGATGAATAGCCGTCAGCTGTCGGGAGGGAGCCTCACGCTCCACAGGATGGGATGGGATCAGCAGCTCGAGTTCCCATGGTAACCAGCCCATCAATGCCCTCAGTGTCAAGTCGGTGGCACCGTGGAGAGGAAGAAACAGTCTCATTGTCTCCCCCTTGGTCACTTGGGCACAAACCAGCCGCGCTCCACAGGGCTGGACAGCCATGGGCCACCGTGGGGCACGATCCAGCCAGAAAGGGGCCGTGGGCTTCAGCTTCCTAACCCTTCCTGGGGCCTCATGAGTTCCTACCGCTGGCCAGCATCTGTCACTTACAGAGTCCTTGTTGGGTGGCCGTCTTCTCAGTGGGAAGAAACGGCCCATCCACCATGGGGGTGGATAAACTGTGTCCAGTGTCTCGGTCGGGTGCTCGAAAGGGACCTCGATGTCCAGACCTCCCCTTTTTGTTTGTGCAACTGTTCTCAGAGATGACCTCCTGTGTTTACTTGACCAGAACCTTGTTGCCCCCTAAAGGCCCCAGCCCAACCCGGGGTCTTTGTTAGACTCCCCAGGGTGGACAGTCTGGGCAGGAGGGGGCGAGGGGGAGGGCAGGCTGGCCCACTCATCAGATAGGGGTCTGGAGTCCCCTGGCCTGGAGGAGGCGAGGCTGTTCCTCTGCTCACCCGTCCTCACCCTGTCCTCCAAGCCAGAAACCAGGGCATCGCTGAGTTTCCCTCCTCCACTGGTGCCCGTCTGCTGGCTGCAGCTCCTTCTCTCTGCCTCCTGGTCTCGCCTGCAGCCCTTTCCCTGCCTCTGACAGTGCCTGGGTTACTGCCTCACTGCTCTCTAGGCCGTTCCCCACCTCGTGCTGTCGTTTCCCTGCTTTGAAACCCATAGAGGCTCCTCCACAGCAAAGCCTGACAGGCTCAGCCCTTGGGGAGCGAGCTGTCCCCCTGTCCCTGCCTCTCCATTCTCCACCCAGAACCCCTCACAGTTGCCAGATGCTCCAGCCAGTCCAGACCTCTGCTATGCTGGAAATGTTCCACATGCCTTTTCTTTCTTTTGCACCTGCTATTTTGGGGCAGCTTTTTTAACCTGGGTGCCCATTCCCATGTGGTCCACCTGGAGAACCTGCTCCTCTTCAGGATTAACTGAAGTGCTTTTTCCTGACCTGTCTGCTGCCCAGCAGGGCTGAGCTCTGGCTCCCAGGCTCCAGGGCCACAGCCTGCGAGGGTGTCTGTCTCCCCACCAGACCGCAGCCTCTTGTGGTCAGCGTCTTTGTTCTTTTTGTTTGCTCAGGCCCTGGCCCCGCCCTCAGCTCCCACACCACCTCCCAGAAGCACCTGGTGACTGTGTTTCATTAGAAAGGGGTCACTTGGCCACTGGGTTCCAGGACCCCCATCACCACTGCCGCTGGCCAGCCCCTGCGCTGCTCTTACTGTTCGCCAAGCACTGCTCTGATCATCACCCCAGAGCCCTATTAACCCCGTTACACAGAGGAGCAGACTGAGGCACCGAGCAGCTGAGTAACTCACTAAGGCTCAGTCCAGGTCAGAGCAAGGCTTTCCACAGGGGCGCCTTCGATTCCAGTGTCCACGTCAGGAAAGGCTGCAGAGAGCAGGTGGCAGCGGGGCTGGCCGGGGAGCTGGAGTCTGGGTCTTGTAACTGGTAAGGCAGAGGGTGCAGTCCAGGCAGAGGGAAGGCTGAGACACAGGGGTGCCCTGGGAAGGTATCTGCACTCTCCCAGCGAGGCAGAGGGCTCGGCTGTACCTTCAGACCCTCCCTTCTTATCAGGCCTCTGGCCCTGGGCTTCACTTCAAAGGCTTATCTATGCAGCAATGAAGGCAGCCCAAAGCTTTGGACTCTTAAGAGCCTCAGGAGAGGGGAGCTTTCCTTGGACGCCTCACTGTCAAGCAGACACCCAGGAAAAAACCAGAACTGGCGAGAAGGGGCTTCGTGACCCAGGGTTGCCCAGAGAGTGGCACAGCCTGGAGGTGAAATGGTCATTACTTGATTTTTCTTTGTATGATACAGAAAGAATATACACTATATAGAAAGTTTGGAAAATATGGAAAAGAACAAAGAAAACTTAAGAAATCATTTATGATTCTTCCACCCAAAGATAATCACTGTTAACGTTTTGGACCGTGTCCTTTCATTTTTTTTTTTTTTTTTAAACTGTGTGAGTGTGTGTTTGTGTGCGCACACATATCTGTATATATATCTGTATATATGGAGGCACACACACAAACGTCTTAGGCAAATAGGGTTGTACAGTTTTGCAGCTGTACTTCCTAGGTCTATAACTGTTCTGTGGTGCACTTTTTTAAAAATAGTTATTTATTTATTTAGGCTGCTCCAGGTCTTGGTTGCGGCGTGTGGGATCTTTAGTTGTGGCATGTGAACTCTTAGTCACAGCATGCATGCGGGATCTAGTTCCCTGACCAGGGATCGAACCCGGGCCCCCTGCATTGGGAGCGCAGAGTCTTACCCACTGGACCACCAGGGAAGTCCCTGTGGTGCAATTTTTAATGACTGCTCAGTGCATCATTTAGTGGCTAGCCCGTAACTTACCTAATCTTTCCCCTGACATTTAGGTCAGTGGATTCTTTGTGAGTCCTCGGGAAGGTGGATATTGCTGCTGGTCTGGAATGCCAGCACCGGGTAAGGAGGTGGATGGGTTCCGTCCCTGCCCGGCTGCCTGCTGTCAGGCCTCACAGCCCTGGTTCCCACGCCCGTCACTTTCCCCGTCTCCCCACCCTGATAACCTGTGCTTAGTTCAACTCATAAGGATTGTATGCAGTACTTTTTCCTTATTTTATAAAGTTACACACGTATTATAAATATTCTCCCGTCATAAAGATTCCAACAGTGCAGATGTATAAAGAGGAAAACCCCCAAATCTCCTTCCTCCCCTCATCCCATCCTGAACTTAACCTTCCCCCCAGACGCCACCACTGTCCACACGTTAGTATCTGTGTGTCCTGCTTCACAAACACATCGGCACACTTACATGGAGAGTTTAGGGGGTTATTTTTCACGTAAATGGGATTGTGCCAAACATGTTTTTCTGCACCTAGCTTTTCTTAGCCTAACGATACATCTGGGAAAGCTTTCTACACAAGTACACAGAGATCTACCTCATTCTTTTGAAACAGTTTAAAGCTATTGTATTGAAGCAACATATTTGGTTTACAGCATTGACTTAATGTTATTTGATTTGCCTCCAGGTTTTGGGGGGTTTTCTGGGGGACATTATAAACAACATTGCAGTGATCATCTTTATTCGTCCACTCTGTGCACATGTATGAGAATTTCTGTAGGATACATAATAACAAAAACAAGTAGTAGTTATAGTAGTGAATAACCATTACAGACACCTGCTGGCCCTTATGTGCTTTCCTGGAATTGACTCATTTAATCTTCTTAGAAACCCTGTGAAGTAAGTACTGTCATTATCCCCATTTTACAGATGAGGAAACCAAGGCACAGAAAGGTTAAGTAACTTGCCCATGGTTGCAGAGCTTGTAAGTGCCAGAGCCAAGATTTGAACTGATATGGTCTGGCTCCAGAGACTGGGGAACTGCTGAGGCAAAGCTGTTTTCAGCATGGGGGCAGGGCGGGGAGGGGGGCGTCGGTCCAGGCAGGTGGCTCCGAGTGGCACTGCCCCCAGAAGTGTGTGGAGGCCAGGCCCTCAGCGGTCCTGTGGGGAGGTTATCAATGCTCAAATTTCTAGTTCTTACAGGTGAAAATGAGCTCTCGTGGTTGTTTTGCCTTTTTCTGATTACTGTTAAATACCTCTTCATAAAGTTATTAATCACTTTAATTCTTCTCTGAATGTCTTATCTTCTTTGCCCATTTTTCAGTTGGGTTATTTCTCTTTTCTCCTGATGATCCGTTGGTGCTGTCGCTATATTGTGGATACGAATCTCCTGTTTGTAAATAGACTCTCCCGTCTGTCACTTTTCTTTGAACGTTGTTCAGAGGGTGTTTGCTGCTTGTTTTCGGAAGTAAAATCCGCAGTTCCCTTTGTTTGCAGGGCTTTGGGCTGGTCACTTGATGTAACTCAGAGTGAACAAGGCAGGGTCCCTACCCACAGCAGAAAAGAACTTAAGTAACCATTGCAAGAGGAATACTGGAAATAATACAGGGGTGAAGTTCACATGCTTTAGGATGATAGGAGAGCGGGGCTGATTTTCACCTGGGAGGTTCAAGGGAGGCTTTGTGACCAGTGGCCTTTGAACCAGACCTGGAAGGGTCCACGGGTTGTCATAGGCAAAGGAGAAACGGGGAGCAGGTGGGCCATGCGTGGGAGCATTAATCTGCGTCCCGTTGGGAAGCAACCCAGCTCAACGGCTCAGGCAGAGGCACATTTACAGCGGGGCTGCTTCTAGATGTGTGAGCAGGGTGACAGAAACCAACCAAGGCTGTTGGCCAGCACGGAGGGGGAGCTGCTACCCACCTCGGGCTGAGGGGACAAAGGGAGGAAACAGGGTCAGCAGAGCCTGTGAGACCTGGGGTGGTGAGGATGCAGCCTCCTGGTACCTCCCACTGGCTCAGCCCTCAGGAGGTGTGTTGTCAGGAGGGGTGCAGGGCAGGGCGGAGAGGAGAATACCAAGAGAGGGAGAAAAGTCCTGGGTACGATGTCATCAGAGGGCAGAGGAATTCACTTGCTGCTGCTTTTATTCAGCAGGCATTTATCGGGTGCTGGCGCGAAGTCTGGCACCATGCAAAGGACTGAGTGGGTAAAGGTGTGTCCGGCTGGCGTTGCCCCTGGGGACGGGGCCTCGGTGCCACCATTAACTCTCCAAGTGTCCTCTTGGAGGGTACGGCAGAGGTATGTGGTTGCAGCCCTGCTAGACCCCACGTACCTGGATCTATGTCTCCTTGTTCCAGTCAGGGTTTATTTAGGTATGTCTGGCTGAAGACAGATTTTAACACGGAAAAATAAGTCCATTTGTGGCCACTAGGCACTCGGTCTAACACACGTCTTGATCTTCTGCTGTTTTCCTAAACGTAAACAAACAAAAATATCCCTATTTGGGTTCCTCTTGATAAAGCCCAATTTCTGTGAAAAGAAAAGAAACCTTATTTCTGTTCTGCTATCAAAGTAGCCGTTCATGGACTTCCCTGGCGGCGCAGTGGTTAAGAATCCACTTGCCTATGCAGGGGACACGGGTTTGAGCCCTGGTCCGGGAAGATCCCACATGCCATGGAGCAACTAAGCCCCTGTGCACAACTACTGAGCCCGCGCTCTGGAGCGCGAGAGCCACAACTACTGAGCCCACGTGCCACAATGACTGAAGCCCGGGCACTTAGAGCCTGTGCTCTTCAACAAGAGAAGACACTGCAGTGAGAGGCCTGTGTGCCGCAATGAAGAGTAGCCCCCGTGCGCCACAACTAGAGAAAGCCTGCTCGCAGCAACGAAGACCCAGTGCAGCCATAAATAAATAGATAGTTAGATAGTAGTCGTTCATGCCTGAGATCTTAAGCACGTCTCAATTTCTCTTTTGCAGGAATATGAAATTATTAGCTGCAGACAAGCAGCGGGGTTTGTTTCAGTAGCTTGAACAAATTTATATACCACAACTTTGTCAGTTCCACACCCTCACACCCCTCCATTCAAGTTCAAGATGCAAAAACCCATTTGTGGGAAAGGAAGCTTTCTGTTCCCAGAGTTTCGTGTCCTTGTATAAAATGAACTTTCTGGTACTTTCTAGGTCTTTTTTTTTTGGTTTGCTTTCTCAAGGAACATGGTTTTCTACCTTCCTGTGATATATGGCCACACCAGGAACATCCTAAAACCAGATTGTTACTTCTCACACCAAGTAGCCTTGAAATCCAAACAAACCCCCGAGGTAGAGGTGGGTTTGCTAAGTCAGGAAGACCATCTCTGAGGCTCGTGGCCAGGGGCCAGGACTGACCACCCCACATAATGACAAGCTGTGTCATTCTTGCTCCAGCTGAGGAAGTGCATTTCCAAAACCTAACCAGGAGCATCTTTCCACTTTCCAACTTGACTTTTACTTGCAAAGAGCCCTGGATGTGTTTCTGTTTTCTTCTTGTGTCAGAATTTCGATTGCTACATAGAACCATTAGAAAAGCCTCTCTTCAAGCCAGTTGGTTTGTCTCACTAAAAGCTGGTTTTACTTTCCAGCAGTTGGTTCCTTTCCTGAAGTTTGTCACTTGCGGTGCATTGAGCTGTGCCGACGGCTGTGCCAGCCTGGCCGTGTCTTGGGGCCAGGCAGCCGCTCAGCCTCCTCCCCGGGGTCTCCCTAGCACACTCACGTCCTCGGGGGCGTCTTGAAATGACTCGGCACCTCCACTGAGACCGCTTTTCTCCCGGCAAAGCCAAGGAAACTTGTCTGCGTGCTCGCCACTGCTTTTCTCCCCTTGGTGTTTGTGTTTCATTTGAATCGTGTGGTCAGGCTGCATGGATTAGACTCCAAGTCTCCAGGCAGGGCTGTGTTCCTGCATGCACCCTGGGCATGGAAGAGATGCTCAAAGATTGTTATAGACAATGGATGCAGCCAGGAGGGAATAGCCATCTTGCCGGAACTGCCCAGTTTGTTCTAAATGACCGCCTTTGTCCTGAGGTCTTTTGGGGGAGTTTTGTTAGCATTGAGCCCAGTTTGATTTCTGCATCAGCCTTTTCATAGCAGAAGATGACATGTTGGCCGCTGTGACTAGCCTTCCTGTGGCCAGCAGGAGCGGGTGCCATGGTTTCCCCAGCAGGTCGTGGTGCTTTGCTGAGAGAATCAGACGGACACATGTTCCCATCCATCAGAGCAAGACACCAGCCTGCCTGTCCCCCTGCTGGTTTCTCAGCAATCTGGGGGCAAACTCTGTTTGACTTTTTTCCCCCAGAGGCTTATGGAGTTTCCTGGGTTGTTGAGCTTGTTTATCACAATTCCTTAAGTTTCTGAGGTCCACCAACAGGAGAATGGATAAACCAATGTGATGTATTCCTTCGATGGGCGTCTTTATTCAGCAATAAAGAGGAATAGGCAACTGCTTTGTAACAGCGTGGATGAATCTCAGGCTTTGTACAGAGTGAAAGAAGCCTCACACAAGAGAGCCATCTGATTCCATTTCTAGAACAGGCAAAACCAATCTGTGGTGGCATAAAAACTAATCTATGGGGTGGGGATTGACTGGGAAGGTAAGGTGCATAGGGAGACTTTCTGGGGGTGATGGCTATGTTCTCTATCTTGATAGGGGCTTGGGGCTATACAGGTACACACGGTTATGAAAACTTAACAAATGTATAACTAACAATTACTCACTTCCCCATGTGTAAATTTTACTTCAAAAGAAAAAATCTGTAAGCAAGTATTGAACTCCCCATTATGATGTATATATTGAAGTATTTAGGGGACGTGTACTGATACTGCAGTCTACTTTGGAATGCACTGGAGATAAGGTGGATTGACAGATGGATAGAGGCATGGATAGATGGAGAGGAATGTGATAGAGTCACTGTAGCGATTGTCAGTGGTGGAGTCAGGGCAGTGGGTACTTGGGTGTTTGCTGTACAGTTCTTTCAACTTTGCTGTATGTTGAAAATTTTCACAATAAAATGTTGGGAGAAAAAGATCTTTAGGGTTGTGGTGGGGATAGGACAGATTTGGAAGACATCCCCTGCTGTCCTTGGAGACATATCATAAATCTGTGTGTAGAGATAAGGATGAGAAGCCTAGGGATTTCCTGGGGCCAGTGAGGTCATCAGCGAAAGCCCCATGGAATCTGGGTTCGGGGGACGTTTGCTTTGGTAAGGTGTGTTCTGGGGTCACGCCTGCATCTGGAAGGATTACTGTGGCTCCCTGAGCCCTTAACTTGCTTGTTTCCCAGGAAAAGAGCTTCAGCCTGGGGAGAAGCACCCAGTCCACATAAAGGAAAAGAGTCCTGCTGTTGAAGGACCTTCCCGCAGGTAGATAAGCCTGCAACAGACACCCTTGGCACAGTGGTGCCGGTCTGGGTTGCTGGCCTGCTACTTACCTCCTTGGGCCTGTTCTGCAGTGCTTTTCTAGTTCCAGGATTCGAATTATTGACTTTGTACAGAATTTTCAGCCTCTCTTGAGTCATCGGATTGGAGAGCTGGACTAGCAGCCCTCCTGCACGGAGTCCTAACGGTGGGCTGTCCTAAGCTGGGATCCTGCCCCTGCCTTGCTCCAGGCTGCCTCGGGCCAGACGCACCAGAGATACTGCCCTCAGGCTCCTCGCCAGAGAATCTCTGCCTGAGAGAGGAAGCTCCCCATCTGCTGGTAAATTTAGGGCATGTGTGAGAGGGGGGGGTAGGGAGAGTGGAGGAGAATGAAAGCATTATTCTAGGAAGCTTCTTTTATTTATAGATTCTCCTAATTCTATTAAAATGAATGCTGGAGGGTTATAAAACTTGGAACACGTAACATAATAGCCATGAAAGGACGTTAAGTGAAAATAGGGAACAATGATAAAGTAAGAAGAGTCTCAGTACTGAGAGGAAGATGTGACATTTTTCGGAAGTAAAATCATCTTAGAGTGCACTGTACAGGGAAAGTGAATGAAAATAAGGGCTTGGGGGCTTCCCTGGTGGCGCAGTGGTTAAGAATCCGCCTGCCAATGCAGGGGACACGGGTTCGAGCCCTGGTCCGGGAAGATCCCCCATGCCGCGGAGCAGCTAAGCCCGTGCACCACAACTACTGAGCCTGTGCTCTAGAGCCCGGGAGCCACAACTACTGAAGCCTGCGCACCTAGAGCCTGTGCTCCAAAACAAAGAGAAGCCACCACAATGAGAAGCCCATGCACCGCAACTAGAGGAAGCCTGTGTGCAGCAATGAAGACCCAATGCAGCCAAAAATAAAATAAATAAATTTATTTTTTTAAAAAAAGAAAAAAAATATAAGGACTTGGTTAGGAGAGAACTTGGAAGGAAACAAAATATTTCATAATGAAAAAGAGATAGTGTTAGCTGACATTACACTAATTACATTATAGCGACAAATAAAATGTCATCGTTCTAAAAGGAAATAAAACTAATTAAATACTTAATGTGTTTTAAGAGGAGTTGGCAAAATAAGATGTGTTAAATATGATAAATATGTAAACAGCCATAATTTGCCTGCTTTGTTCTGGCAGCCAGGACAGTGCCTTATCTCCCACATATAAAACAAGGGATTTTTGATTCCTGACATAACATATTAATGGGACAAAAAACTAAGTAGCCCCTTATATTAGAAAAGCTGGAATCAAACAGATGCTTTTAAGTGGATGAATTGATGAATGAATAAAGAGTTTAAAAATACACACTCAAAAGGGAAAACAACAGAACTACCTTCTAAGATAAAAATCTAATGAATGAAGGCATGAAAGAAGGTGCTTCTCTTTACTGCCAGTAACTTAACCTCTTTGTGCTTTTTCTACTGGAGAACAGAAGTTATTGGTGCCCCTGACAGGTGCTTGGAAAAAGCCAGGCCCAAAGTGGACACTTATGCATGTTAATACTAATAATATTATCATCACGGTGATTACTGTTAATACCAAAAGAGGGGAATGACATGTCCTTTCAATGTCAGGCATTGGAGTCAGACTAGGAAGGCACCGTCTGTTTTTAAAGTTGGACTTCAAAGCTAGCGAAAGGTGTCATGGAGAAGGTTTCAGACATACTGCTTCTCTTACCTTTCATCTTTTCTTTGGGAAAAGATGAGCTGATGTGAAAAGTTTAGGGTGGGAAAGATAGAAGTTAAGCCAGACCAAGAAAGAGCCAGTGAGCCATGGTTTGGGAAGCCAGGACACCCCAGCCGCAGAGCCTGCCCACTGGCTCCCAGGGAGGCACCTGGCCAGTGGCCGCTCCAGCCAGCCCCACATGGGATGCGCCCTCCTCAGCCGTCCCCCTGCCTGGCAAGCTCAGCCAGACTCATGTCCACCACCACGGATGCAAAAGAGGACACTCCTGCTTGAAATTAATTGGTTAATGATCCTCTCTGGAGGATGAAAGAAAATTTTAGATTAAGTAAAACTTACTATCAGTTAGCCTGTGTGGGCACCTGGGAGCCAACGCAGAAGCTCAGGAAGGAATAGTTTGTTACCTGGACCCGGCAACCTGGGGCCTGGAGCAGCTCTGTACAACGTGCGTTTGCCTGTTGATTACAACCGACAGGTCTCCTTTCACTCCTGACGGAGAAGAGTGTGCCTGGGGATGCTGGATTTTATCCTTTTCCCAAACTGTTTTTAGTCTTGACATCACTCAGGAGGGATTGCACAGAGCACTGACTCTCCTAATTCAATGAGCAAGAGTCGTAATCGGACTTCAGGAACAGGAGGGCAACAGGTGGGTTGTTTTCTCTTCTGCTGCTCTTCTTGTAAGAGCCAAATCTCCCCACAATGGGTGTTTTTCATTTTATCAGGCAATTTTGATCTGGTAGCTCTTGCAGTCAGAGCCAGTGGCCAAAACACAGACTGTAGGATCAGAAGAGCCGGGTTCTAATCCCAGCACTTTGTCTGCAAATTGCTCAGCAGTTGACGAGCCAGTTGGCATCTCTGGGTGTCAAGTCGTGCATTGATCTATAACGTATGATTGTAATAATCACTTTCTAAATAGCGTTCTCATCTGGCTGTTGTGAGTATCATGGTGTGGACCTCAACATCTGCCTGACTGAAAAGGGATGGTGGTTATTAGTGCAGCTGTGAGTGAGCCCACTGGGCCAACAGATGCTCTGCGCAGGCCTCCCGCGTGGACACTGTGACCACCAGCCCAGGGCCCACTCCCATTTACCAGCGCCTGCTGTAGCTTCTCCCCCACATCTTGCCTGGGTTGGTTCCATATTGATTTTGAAGGAGCTGTGGAATGCTGGGTGTTTGTGGCATCCTGGGGTCACAGTCCATCTTGGGGTGTGAGAGCTGAAATATGAAATGATCAGATTGCTACAATTTAATTTAAGCGGTAATCTAAAAGCTCCCCTGCTGAGAGTGGAGAGTGTCCATTCTGCTGAGGGATAAGACAACATGCCACCAATTTCAGAGCATCGTGGGACAGTAGCTCGGGATGCATTCAGCTGCTAAACAAGAAGATGGTGCCTGAAACAAAGGTTCACACAGCAGGTCCGGAGATGGGCCCTCCAGCGTTGGCGCGGGACCTGTCGGTGTCTCCCTCCCCTTCAGGCCTCACGTACAAGTTACAGGCAGGAGACAGGGCTGGGGGCAAAAGGTGGAAGGGTGAAGTCTTTCCCTTTTTATTCAGGAAAGGTCACCTTCCCCAGGGACTTGTGCTGACAGCTCATGGGATAGAACTATGTCCCTGGCTGGCTACGCTGGCTACAAGGGAGTCTGAGAAATCAGGATTTTAGATTCTACAGCCTCTACAGAAGAGGCGGGTAGAAGAGAAAGTGTTGGAAATTGAGGTAGTGTCTGCCAGCCATGCGTCACAATGGCTGTAGTACGCTTCCAGTGTCTTAGGGACTATCAGGAAGGAGGGGGTCTTGTGTTGTAACGAGAGAAACCACCTCTTACAGTTGCTCAGAGTAAGCAGCAGTTCAGGGAAGGGCAGGCTCTGACTTAGCTGCTATGGGAACACAGAGAGCACCAAGGAGGCAAGCTGGTCTCAGGACTTGCTCTCCAGCCAGGGAGACACCTGCACCAATAACCAACCAGTAGAATGTGGTAAGTGGCTGGGAGGAGTGGAAGTGATACTGGAGGACTGGGCAGTGGGGGATCACTTGTACGCTCCAAAGGAAAACACTGAGGAAGACGATGATGATGATGATGATAAAGGGTAATGACGGTGAGGATGACGATGGTGATAAGGATGATGACAGTGACAATGACAAGGATGGTAAACACTTATTGGGCCAGAAACTGCTCTACATGCTTGATCTCATTTACTCCTTACAGCCACCTCCTTCCCACTGGTAAAAGATAAACCAAGGCATATTGAAAATTTTAAGAATTTATTTGAGCAAAAATCGATTTGAATCAGGCAGTGCCAACAGGAAGTGGTTATTAACGCTGTACAGACAGGAGCAAGACTTTTATAGGGGAGACACAGCAGCAAAGCAAGGAGGTGATTTGATAGGCTGTAACTGCAGCAGTTGCCTTATTTGGGAAAGCCTAGTTAGCTGTTCCTGATTGGCTGTCCTTAGGTTTTGATTTCTTAACCTTGAGGCATTTACAAGCTTGGGTTTGGCTGCTTGTAAATGCAGGCTGCTTAGGCCTTAGAGCCACCTCAGCCTAATGGCCTCCTCATGTGATTAATTTAACCCCACCGTGCCCCCACCTCTCCAGCCCCACAGGGTAACCGCTGTCCAAACAGTGCATGTACCACAGGCGAAGAAGACATGCTTAGACAGTACCTTGCTTAGTTTTGCTTTTGAGCTCTCTAAAAATGATATACTGTGTGCTGTTCTGGGACCTCCCCCCACCCCCACCCTCCCTGCCACAGCAGTGACGGCATCTCAGTTTTCCAGTCCAGGATCAAATTTGAGGAGTGCTCCCCCCCCCCCCACCCCCCGGCCCCCTTTACATGTTTCTAAGGCTCGGCCGCATTGTAGCCACAGCCCCAGCTGAGCTGTGGTTCATTTATTTTCACCGCTATACAGTATTCATTGGCCAACAAATCGTGATGTATCTGTCCTTCTGGCAATGTATGTTTGTGATTTTTACTGAGAACATTGTTGCTAAGAGCAGCCTTGTGTGTGACCTGTGGTGACCTGTGGTTCGCATATGCCAGAGTTTTTCTTGGGCACGTGCCTAGAATTGGGGTGGCGGGGTTTATGTGTACTGGACACCAGTGCTTTATCAGTTACAAGTGAGGGAAATAGTATTTCCCAGTTTGTGAATTTTTAAAAAACTTGTGTACGTGTCTTCTGATTAAATAGGAGAATTAACTTTTACATAATTGTATGTATCAATCTTTCCTCTTTTTTTATAGCCATTTTATTAAGATATAATTCATGTGCCGTGTGATTTACCTATTTAAAATATGCAATTCAGTGTTTTTCAGTGTATTCACAGGGCGTGCTACCATCGATGCAGTCAGGTCTAGAGCGTTTCATCACCCCAGGAAGAAACCCCACACCCACTGGCTGCTGCTCCTCATCCCGTCCCCACTCCCCCAGCCCTAAGCAACAACTAATCTGCTTTCTGTCTCTATAGCTTTGCCTACTCTGGACATTTCATATAATGGAATCATACAGTATGTGGTCTTTTTTGTGTCTGGCTTCTTTCCCTTAGCGTGTTTTCAAGATTATTTTGTAATATGTGCCAGTACTTTATTCTTTTTATTTCCAAATATTCCACTGTATGGATGTACCAATATATGGATATTTTATTTGTCTGTCAATTGATGGACATTGAGGTTGTTTCTACTTTTTTGGCTCTTATGAGTAATGCTGCTGTGAGCATTTGCATGGAATTTTTTGCGTGGGTGTGTGCTTTCACTCCTTTAGGATAATATTGAGGAGTGGAGTTGCTGGGTCACATGGTAACCCTATGTTTGACCTATTGAGAAACTACCAGATTGCTTTCTAAAGTGGCTCCACCATTTTACAATCTCTCCAGCAGTGTATGAGTATTCCAGTTTCTCCACATTGTCATCAACACTTGTTATTATCTGTGTTTTGCACCCATCCTAGTGCTGTTCTGGTTTTGGTTTGTGTTTCCCTGATGGCTGATGATGTTGAGCATCTTTTCATGTGTTTCTTGGCCTTTTGCATGTCTTCTGTAGAGAGATGTCTGTTCCAGTCCTTTGCCCATGTATTGTTTTGTCTTTTATTATTACATATTTTAGATGCAAGTCCATACCAGATAGGTGATTTCCAAACACTTTCTCCCATTTTGTGGGTTATCTTTGCACTTTCTTGGTGGTGCCCTTTGCAGCACAAAAGTTTTTTTTTTTTCATCCATTCTTTCTTTGGCTTTTAGTTGGTATGTTTAGGCCATTCACATTTAAAGTGATTGCTGATATCATTGGCTTAATATCTTGCATGTTTCTAATTGTTTTCTGTTAGATTTGTTCTCCTTCCTGCTTTTTCTACATTCTCTGATTATAATGGAGCCTCTTAGATAATTCTATTTTATCTCCTCACTTAGCATATCAATTATACTTCTTTAAAAATTTTTTAAGAGATTTCCTTGGAGTTCACAGTATGCACCATTAACTAATTTAAGTCCACCTTCAGATAGCCCTGTGCCACTTCATGGGTAGCGCAGGTGCCTTGTAACAGAGTATTCCCAATTTTCCCACCCCCTGCCCCTGGTGATGCCAGTCTCTTCCTCTGTGGATAGCGCTTCCTCTGCTCTCATTGAAGAAACCCTTCCTTACCTGAGGTCAGAAGGCTCGCCCAGGGTATCACTCAGCATCGCAGAAGGAGCAGACGGCACCATGGCCCTTTCTTTATAATAGCCCCAGCCCCCCACCCCAGAGCCAAAGTGGGGCCATGGCCATTCCCTGGCGTGCCTGCCAGACTCTGTGTTCTGGAGCTGGGAAATGACCCAGCAGGGGCCCTCGGGGGCACTGGACACAGCGTCAGGCAGACCTGGTCCATGAACAAAATAAAACAATACAAGGAGCGCTTACATCAGTCAGAGACAGGACCCGTGGGCCACGGTGGCATTTCAGGGATGTGGGATCAGTGCAAGTTCAGAGCTCAAGTCTCATAGCTGCCAGGAGGTCTGGATGCCCCTCCCCCAGTGCACCACCACCGGGAGGGGGCTGCAGGAGCCTGGGGAGGTGTGAGGAAGGGCTCTCCCCTAAAGGCACCCCAGTCTTTCTGTGCTTGTTGCGGAGCTCTGGGTCTGGGCACTGAGATACTGGGAATCCCCACTGCAGGGCTCTGCAGCAGCTGAGTAGGCTTCGGCTTCTCTGTGTCAAGAGGCTGCCCCTCTTTTCCTGGGTCTCACTCCATCTCTTTGCTCAGGGTCATCATCACACCTAACTCCTGGCCTCCATCGGCTGTGCCCACCACTGGCGTCTGCCTCTCAGAATCCCGTGGTTCCCACTGAGAGGTGCTGGAGCAACCCTCGGTCACCTGCCTGACAGAGAGGACGGCCACCTGGAACCCTTGAAGGGTGCTGCCCTGCCTCCCCCAGGCACCTTCTTAACTCCTTGGTGAGGGGTGGCTGAGCAGGTTTCAGAGAACAGATCCCTCCAACATTCCTGTTTCCTGGGGTCCCCACTGACCACCCACAGCAGCATGTTGGACCCTGCAAGGGATACAGTTGCTTGGACCCCACTACGGCCCTGCTCAATGAAAACCTCTGTGGGTGGGCCCAGCCGTTGGGTGTGACGAGCCCCTGGGGACCCAGCGCCCTCGAGTCTGGAGAGCCACTGCCTCACAGGCGTCGGTAGTTCCAGCATCCTGACCTCACCAGCCATCAGATTTGGTTCACTCTCTGTGTTGATCGGCCAATCTTACCAACTGTAAACACACCCTGCGTATCTGAGTTACACATTACACACCCCGTTTGTGGGGAAAACACCCGTATCTGCGAGTCTGGCTCTGTCTGGACCATTTACATCCCATACGCCTGCTCTCGCGTGGTCCAGGCTCCTGCTGGTACACACTGGCTCTCTCCTCCCAGGGTAGCTCCTGGATCCCTGGGACGCAACTCATTTTGTGGGTGTAGGCGGCGAGGGGTGTGGACTGGGTCCCGAGGAGAGAACCCCCCCACCGCCCCCGCTGTGAGGCAGTAGCTTTTCTTGCAGAGGTGAGCCTTTCCCCTCACAGCTGGTGGGAAGGTTGTTTCTGTAGATGGGGCAGGTCAGTTCTCTGTTGCAGTCAGTGTCTGCCTGGCTCTGATGGGCCCTCTTCTTTCCACCTTTCCCAACTGTTACT
The DNA here is from genome assembly GCF_000442215.2 of Lipotes vexillifer. Taxonomy (NCBI): domain Eukaryota; kingdom Metazoa; phylum Chordata; class Mammalia; order Artiodactyla; family Lipotidae; genus Lipotes; species Lipotes vexillifer. Next base: position 106,487 of record NW_006778810.1, read on the forward strand.
TACCTAGGAGTGTTGTGCATTTCAATTTTTTTTTTTTTTTTGACTCTGGAACCTTAAAATCACACTCTGGGGCTGCCATGGGGGGCCTTCTGGCTCTCCACATGTGTTCTTAGTTACTGATTCTTAGCTTTTAATTTCTCTTTTCCCCCATGTGTGTTCTCTAGGGTCATAAGCAGAATCGACCCAGTTTTACAAGCTTTGCAATCGCATTTGCCATGGCCCCTGTTCTCCCAAGGCCCCACCTCTTCCTGCACTTCATCCCAGTATTATTATGTGTAATCACGGATGCTCTGGATTTGCGTGTAATCCAGTGCTGTGGATTACCCTTAGTCACACATGCACACACACACACGTCCCCAGCAAGGTGATTATCTCAGTGCTCCAGAAATGTATGCACCACCCAACCTCAGTATCCCATTTTGAGGGTCTATTTTAGGATCACTTCCAGTAACAATTACTTTATCAGTCAGGATCTCAGCAGGA
>NW_006778810.1:106986-145799 GCF_000442215.2 Lipotes vexillifer
GCAGGAAAGATTAGGCTACTGTGAGGAGGGTAAATAGATAGACTCACCTTTTCCAGAGATGTGGGTGGACTGTTAACAGCAGAGTTGCCTTTATCCCATGGCCCTGAAGGAATAGGGAGGGAAAAGTGGTGGAGCCTGGGAGGAGAGATGTCTTCGACCAGGTGCCTTGAGAAGAGCAGTGACTTTCAGGGAGACACGGCAGCCTGAAGAGACCCCACAGGGAGGGTCAGGGGAGTAAATAGGACAACTTCACTCTCTCTGTTCTCCCTCTGCTGCCTTCCCAAGGTTTTCCAGGGCCAAACCCATCCTCAGCCAGAGGGCAGAGAGCTCGCTGATGCGGTCCTTGTTACTGGGGCTGAGAGCCGGGTGGAGGAAAGTATTCAGTAGATTTAGGGAGTTAATTAGAAGCTATCTGGCCCGTTCCCGTAAGTTCTAAAGGCTTTAGTTAGACTTCTCACGCTTAAGTACTTAATCTGGCTCCAGTTTGTTTTTGTATTTGATGTGAAGAAGGGATTTAACTCCCCCCTACCCCATGAATTTCCCAGCATCATTATTTGATAACTCTCTCATTTTAATTGATGTTTCCTGATAAATCAAGTTCTGTATTTGCATGGGTTTGTCTCTTTTCTGTTCTGTGAGTTTGTCTGTCCTTGACCCAGTGCATCACAAACTTTCCTACTGTAGCCTTATAATAAGGCTTGATATTTTGTAGGGCAGGTCTTATTCTTTTTCAGGAATATCTAGGCTATTTTTGGCCCTTTGTTCTAACATGTTAACTTTGAATCAATTTGACAAGTTTCACAAAACAAACAAACAAAAACCCTGTTTGAAATTTGACTGAAATTTCATTTAATATATAAATCTGTTTGATGTATTTGTTATATCTTTATGATATGGGGTCTTCCTGTTCATGAACATGGTATGTCTGTTTATTTACATCTCCCTTAATGTCTATTAGCAAAGTTTTATAACTTTCTATATATAGGACTTACACATCTTTTGTTAAATATATAGGTACCTTAAGTTTTCTAACATTTGTTGCTAGTATGTAGAAATGCAATTTATTTTTAAAAAATAGTGTTCTTATATCCAGCCACCTTGCTATAAACTCCCTTATTCTTTCTAATAATTTGTCTATAAATTTGTTATGGTTTCCTAAGTGGATAGTCATATCACCAGTGAATGATGGTAGTTTTGTTTCTTCCTGATCAATATTTAAGCTATTTACTTACTTATTGTTGGTGATGCTGGACCTTCAGTATAATGATAAATAAAACATTGGTTATTTGGACATTCTTACCTTGCTCTTGATTTTAAAGGGAATACTTCCAATATTTCCCTGTTAAGATTGATATTTGCTATTTGTTTTTATAGATAACTTTTTAACAGGTTAAGGAAGTTCCCTTTTCTTTCTAACTTGCTAAGAGCTTTTTATCATGGGTTTTGCATTTTAGCAAAAGTTTTCCTGCATCTCCTTTAATCTATTCATGTAATGAATTACATGTATTGATTTTCTAATGTTAAAATACCCTTGCATTTCTGGGATAAACCAAACTTGGTCCTGGTGGACTACCTGTAAAACTTATAGGCCTGTTTGTGTGATAGAAAAGATGTTTAACTACTGCTTCAGTTTCTTTAATGGAAAGCCTGATGTCTTGTATTTCTTTCTTTGTTAGTTTTTATAATTTTCCAGGAACTTGTTCGTGTTGTCTAAGTTTTCAAATTTGTTAGCTTACCATCGTTGATAGTGTTTCCTTATTATTTTTAAATTCTCTGCTTTATCTGTGGTTATATCTCTCCTTTTGTTCTCTTCTTCCTAGGTTTTGGCCATGTTTATTCTCTTTATTATAAATTTATTTTCTATTTTTGCAGAATTCTCCTAAATTTATCTCCTTTCTTCACTGGTTTATTTATTTTAAAAAATTTTTAGTAAGACACTTAATCTCATGAATTTTCAGTGTGTTCACTTCTAATTGGAGCACCTAAGGTTATGCATTTCCCTTCCACTGTCATGTTCACTGATGCTCATAAGTTGTTGTAGGTAGTATTTTCATTCATTCCACTCTACGTATTTTAAAATCCCCATTATGGTGTTTTGTTTGACCTATGAGTCATATAAACATGTTTGTTAATTTCCAAGAGTGTGGGATTTTTGAATCCCTCTTTACGTTACTGACGTCCAGCTGAATTACACCGCCATCAGAGACTGTGTTGTCTGGGAGATCAGTTCTGTGATGCTATAGCAGACTTGCTTTTAGCCCTGGTCGTGTGGGTCAGTTTTTGAACATGTCCTGTGTGTCTGGAAAAGAGTGCTGTCCTCTGCGGTTGGGTGCAGAGTTCTGAGCCCTCTTGAACACGCCTCTGGATAGAGCTGCTCAGACCCTCTGCATCTCCGGTGACTTTTTGTCCACGCGCCTCTCTGCTCTCCGGGGATATCTCTGTGCCTTACGGCTTCTGGAGTTGGGGCTCATTAAGGAGAAACAGGTTTGGACTGACCGTGGAGGATGAGGAGGATTCTGTCCGATGGTGGGGGGCGGCTGGACGAGAGCAGCATGAATACTGGTGGGAGGAGGGCCAGAGAGAAGGGGCAGTTTGGGGCAAGGACCAGAGGCCCTGGGAAAGGCCTGTTTTAAGAAGAGAGGCAGGAGAGAGTTGTCGGAGGGCTAAAAGAAGGGGACCCACAGGAGGGAGAAAGCCGAGGGGCTTTGAGCTGAGTGGGCCTGTGCTGTGGTGGAGGGTGTCCTCTGGTCACTGAGAAGCCCGGCAGTGCTGAGGGTCTAATGTCATGACAGCTTGACCGGGTGGGAAGGATGCCCTTAGCCGTGCCGGGAACTGGAAAAGCAGGATGGCTGAAGGTGGGAGGGACAGGCAGTGTAGGGTTCTAAGGACAACGTGGTTGAAACAGTGGCCCCAAAGGACCAGGCTGGGTTAGATGGATGGGGCAGGATGGACCAGTGATCGGGAGCATCCAGGTCATGATGGATGGGAGGGGAGAGTCGTGGCGAGGGAGGGGTTTGGGTGTGGGGGCCTGGCTGGGAACATGCTCACGGTTGCTGGAATGGGGGGGTGGTCTGGAAGAGAATGAGGGGAGTGTTGAGGCCAGGGTGTCAGGAGGGTTGTTTACCAGGGTGTCAAAGTCATGTGTCCATGGCAAAATGGTGATGAGAGGAGGGAGAGCCCCTTGACGGTGGCATGAGGGTTGTAGCCAGGAATACGTGGTGGTGGGCGGTAGAGGAAACTCGGGTCGGCCTGCAGGCGTTCTTTCCTGGGAGGGGCCCATGGTCACGTTTCTGAGAGTGAGGAAAGCCCTGAATAATCAGGTCAGACACCAGGACTCAGAAAACCAGGACACACACGGTATACTGGGGGGTCCCAGGCAACTGGGGGCTTTCAGCTAAGACGAGGCCGTGTATGGAAATACCAGACCGGTAGAGGGATGTTTGTTTGAGGCTTTTTTTAATAAGTTTATTTTGTTTTATAAATTTATTTATTTATTTGTTTTTGGCAGTGTTGGGTCTTCATTGCTGTGCGCCGGCTTTCTCTAGTTGCGGCGAGCAGGGGCTGCTCTTTGTTGCGGTGCACAGGCTTCTCATTGCGGTGGCTTCTCTTGTTGCGGAGCCTGGGCTCTAGGCGTGTGGGCTTCAGTAGTTGTGGCTCACGGGCTTAGTTGCTCTGCAGCATGTGGGATCTTCCCTGACCAGTGCTCGAACCCCTGTCCCCTGCATTGGCAGGCGGATTCTTAACCACTGCGCCACACAGGGAAGTCCCTGAGGCTTTTTAAAAAAGTGGTCAACTGTGGTAAAATATGTGTAACATAAAATGTACTATTTTCACCATTTTTCAGTGGACGTTTCAGTGGCACTGGGTACATTGACATTGCGGTGCAGCTGTCACTACTGTCTGTCTCCAGAGCTCCTTGTCTTGCAAAACTGAAAATTTCTATCTAGTAAACACTAACTTCCCACTCCCCTCCCCACTCCCCCCTGGCAACCATCATTTTACTTTCTGTCTCTATGAATTTGATGACTCCCAAGTGCTTCGTAGGAGTGGAATCTTACAATATTTATCTTTTTGTGACTGGCATATTTCACGCAGCATAATGTCCTCAAGATTCATCTGTATTGTAGCAGGTCTCAGGATTTCCTTCCTTTTCAAGGTTGAATAATATTCCGTTGTGTGGATAGAGCACATTTTGGTTATCCATTCGTCTCTCAGTGAGCACCTTTGGCTACTGTGACTAGTGCTCCTATGAACACTGGCTTACAAAGATCTCTTTGAGATCCTGTTTCTAATTCTTTTGGGGCATATACTCAGAAGTGGAGTTGCCAGATCATACTGTAATTTTATGTTTACCTTTTAGAGGAACCACAATGCTGTACCATTTTACATTCTCACCAGCAGTGTACAAGGATTCAAATTCCTGCACATCCTTGACAACACTTGTTATTTTCTGCTTTTTTGGTTTTTTTTTTTTTTAATAGTAGCCATCCTAACTGGTGTGAAATAGTATTCCATTATGCTTTTGGTTTGCATTTCCCTAATGATTAGTGATGTTGAGCATCTTTTTATGTGCTTATTGGCCATTTGAGTATCTTCTTTGGGGAAATGTCTATTCAAGTCCTTTGCTCATTTTTAATCTGGGTTTTGTTATTGTTGAGTTGTAGGAGTTCTTTATACATTCCGGATATTAGCCCCTTTTCAGAAGTATGACTTGCAAATATTTTTTCCTATTCCATTTTTTGTTTTATTTTTAAAATTAAAAAAAAATTTTTTTTTTGACTGCACCACGAGGCTTGTGGGATCTTAGTTCCCTGACCAGGGATTGAACTTGGGCCCTCGGCAATGAGAGCACAGAGTGCTAACCACTGGACGGGCAGGGAATTCCCCCATTTTTAAAAAATAATAGGGAATCCCAAGGGTTCAGTGAGAGGAGTTAGGAGCAGGGCTGGGTGAGGACATTCAGGGGGTAGGGGGTGGGGAGAGGGGACCTGGAGGGGGCTTGGGGGTGTGGAGTGCGTGAGCAGTTGGTGTCTGAAGCTGGGGCGATTCACCCATGTGGGTGCCCAGGATGAGGGAAGTTGGGCTGTCACATTACATGGCAGTGGATACGGCTGGGGGGGGGGGACAGTGAGCACCTTTGGCTACTGTGACTAGTGCTCCTATGAACACTGGCTTACAAAGATCTCTTTGAGATCCTGTTTCTAATTCTTTTGGGGCATATACTCAGAAGTGGAGTTGCCAGATCATACTGTAATTTTATGTTTACCTTTTAGAGGAACCACAATGCTGTACCATTTTACATTCTCACCAGCAGTGTACAAGGATTCAAATTCCTGCACATCCTTGACAACACTTGTTATTTTCTGCTTTTTTGGTTTTTTTTTTTTTTAATAGTAGCCATCCTAACTGGTGTGAAATAGTATTCCATTATGCTTTTGGTTTGCATTTCCCTAATGATTAGTGATGTTGAGCATCTTTTTATGTGCTTATTGGCCATTTGAGTATCTTCTTTGGGGAAATGTCTATTCAAGTCCTTTGCTCATTTTTAATCTGGGTTTTGTTATTGTTGAGTTGTAGGAGTTCTTTATACATTCCGGATATTAGCCCCTTTTCAGAAGTATGACTTGCAAATATTTTTTCCTATTCCATTTTTTGTTTTATTTTTAAAATTAAAAAAAAATTTTTTTTTTGACTGCACCACGAGGCTTGTGGGATCTTAGTTCCCTGACCAGGGATTGAACTTGGGCCCTCGGCAATGAGAGCACAGAGTGCTAACCACTGGACGGGCAGGGAATTCCCCCATTTTTAAAAAATAATAGGGAATCCCAAGGGTTCAGTGAGAGGAGTTAGGAGCAGGGCTGGGTGAGGACATTCAGGGGGTAGGGGGTGGGGAGAGGGGACCTGGAGGGGGCTTGGGGGTGTGGAGTGCGTGAGCAGTTGGTGTCTGAAGCTGGGGCGATTCACCCATGTGGGTGCCCAGGATGAGGGAAGTTGGGCTGTCACATTACATGGCAGTGGATACGGCTGGCGGTGGATCAGGGGGTCCACACGCGCGGCTTCCCCCGGCACGCAGGTGTGATTCACAAGCCCTTCCAAACTCTGGGATCTCCAGGTGCCCGGAGCAAGGTGGTGAAGGCTTCTTTGACTCGGGGGCAGGATAGCCTGTCAAAACAAGTTGCGTTTTAGTTTCTTTTTCTGATCTTTTCTTCTTTCCCAAAGCCTCTCTCCCTTGGCTGAGAAAAGCCCACACGTACAGCCATTCTAGTTGATGAGGCCTGCAGAACCACGGCAGAACTGCTGGCAGTAAATAACCAGGCACAGAAAAGAATTCTCGAGGAAAGTTCCATGGCAGGTAGGGGTCATCAGATGAAATGGAAGGCAATTTGTTTTTCTCGAGGTGAGGCGCATGTGGAGGAGTTATGTAGAAGCTGACAGAGAGCGACCAAAAGCTGCTAAACGTAGCTTGGATTTGGGGAAGAAAGAGGTTTGAGAGGTGATGTGTTGAGTGATTAGACCATCGCTGAGAATCTGAGAATCTGAGTCACCATTTGACAACATTCACGTCTGTCGTCGTTGTCACTGGGGAGAAACATCACAGAGCGGAGGTCTTCGAAAGGAGCTGATCTACAGAAACTCCCTCCAGGCTGCTGAGTCTGTTCCTCTCGGGGAGACACCCTGAGAGGGGTATGTGCTGTGAGATGCAGAGCAGGGCGGGGGGCCCTAGAGGTGGGAGATGGTCCCCAGAGGGGGGAGTGAACTCAGAGGGTGTGGCAGGGGAGCCAGGTCCCACAGTGGCCCAGGGGTGTGTGCAGCCCCCCAGGTGTATTTTATTCTAATTAGAATGTTTTTAGAAAATTGGAATCGTTATTAACATTTAAACATTGGGAGGAACTCTGCTCAACATTCTGTAATAACCTAAATGGGAAGAGAATTTGAAAAAGAATGAATATGTGTATGTGTATAACTAAATCACTTTGCTGTACACCTGAAACTAACAAACATTGTAAATCAACTATAGTCCAATATAAAATAAACATTACAAAAAAATAAATGTTGGGAGATTTCAGATAGGAATTTAAGTTTCCAGCTTCTCTCTTTCTTTTTTTTATACCATTTTATTCAGGAACAAGAAATTCAGTGCTTCGTACGTTTTAAAAATAATTTTTATTTTTTTAATTGAAGCATAGTTAATTTACAATGTTGTGTTAGTTTCAGGTGTACAGCAAAGTGATTCAAGTTATATATGTATATATATATATATATATATATATATATATATTTCAGATTCTTTTCCATTATAGGGTATTACAAGATATTGAATATAGTTCCCTGTGTGACAGAGTAGGTCCTTGTTGTTTATCTATTTTATATATAGTAGTTTGCATTGCTAATCCCACGTCCCTAATTTATCACTCCCCCGCTTCAGCTTCTCTTGAAAAACGGAAGAGCAGGTCCCTTCCTCACAGGGAGACAAGGAGGGAAAGTGACCCCAGAACACCTGTGTCCTGTTGGGTCTCGGGACAGATGCTCCCTTTGCCACAACTTGGCTCTCCCTTCCCCTTTGCCCATCATCCTCTGGCAGGGGGGCAGGTCCTCACTGCTGACCCAGCTCTGGAAGAGAAGCCGCTGGGCCCTGGGAGTACAGGTGTGCGGCCTCGACCTTGTGGGTCACCCGGAAAGCCCTGGACCCCGTTCCCCTCAGAGGAGACGTGTCATCTGTGTCTGCTGATGCAGGTGTGGAAGTGCCAGTTCTAGGCTCCAGTGAGTGGTGATCATAAATCAGAACTTCACAGAACCCAGTGAGCGAGTCACTCGGAGTTTGTCTTTACAGACTTGTGAACATGAATGATGACAGAAGCATGAATTCATTTTACAGAACTGAAAAAAATGGCTCAGCCTGGGATTGATCGTATATTGCAGCCTCATTTTATACAAGTGGATGAAAATAAGAGGGACAAGAAGTTAAGTCGTAAGTCCATCTCAGGGACGTGAAACATCCCGAGGATGCCCGGACAGGGCGGGCAGCGTGGCGCATGCACGGAGGCCCCCAACCCTGCGGGTTCCCACGTGCCCCCAGCGCAGACCTGGCCAGTCGCAGATGGGGAGTGTTCACACTGGCCTTTTTGGCTCTGTCTAGGTGGGATTATTTTCCCCACAGGGACCACTAATAAAGAGGTATATGTTTATGGTTTTTTAAAAAATCTTTATTTATTTATTTATTTGGCTGCACTGGGTCTTAGTTGCGGCCCGCAGGATCTTTTAGTTGCAGCATGCATGTGGGATCTAGTTCCCTGACCCGGGATCGAACCGGGCCCCCTGCATTGGGAGTGCAGAATCTTAACCACTGGACCACCAGGGAATGTATATATATGTTTTTAATTGAAATCAGAGGGCAAATGGGATTTGTTACCTAACTAACTTTGCAACTGGCTTTGTTGCAAACCATTTTTTCCCTCCCAATGTGGGATGTATATTATTTCTTACAGAAATAATATGAAAAAAGCTACTTGAACGACAGCCTCCCATGTGTCAGGCCAGGCCCCATTCACATGCGTCGTGCCTCATTTATCCTCCCAGCAGCCATCGGGGGTGGGGGGGTGGGATGGAGGTGTACTGTTATCCCATTGCCTGGAAAGGGAAATGGAGGCAAAGAAAAATAAGGAACTTGACTGGAGTCTCTTTTCAGTTAAATGGAGGAGCTGGAATTTAGATCCGGGCAGCCTGGCTCCAAGGCCACAGTCGCAACTTGGAGTCCCCCCGCTCCCCCCGTCCCAAGTCCATGTAAGGTGGTGACCGGGGTCCCTTTGCTGTCACCTCCCTGCCCTGGCCCCATCTTTCCTTAAAAGCCCGGTAGAGAAGAGGTTCTCTCCACTAGTAGGACGCCAGCCTCTCCAAATGTGGGTCCCCGTTTCTGTCTTAGGGAGCATTTGGGTAGCTTGTTGCTCAGAGATGAGATCTGAGTGCCAGCCGGGCAGGAGGGCTTCCTCTGGGGCCCTCCTCGCCCTGCTCTGCGGCACTCACTTCTGGGGGCCTATCCCCGGAGGCAGGTCCTGAGTCGCGTGAGCCCTGCAGGACCCCAGAGCCTGGAATAGCGCCCAGCTCGAGGGCTGCACAGAGCCTTGTGGGGAGAGTGGAGGCGTGAGCGGGCAGTCGTGTGGGTGTGTCCAGGGCAGTAAACACAGGAAGGTAGCTGAAGGGCAGGGCCCCGTGGGGGATGCCTTCATCCAGCCGTAAGTCAGTCGTGTGCATCGTCTTAGTGAATCGTGGGCAGAGGTGAGAGGGCAGACGGAGAACAGGATAATCTGTTTTGTCCCGCTTTCCTTTCAAACAGTGACTTCTCACCTACAAATTAGTGCTTTTGAAGTTTTACTTTGAACATGAAAGTTCTGTTGAAATTTTTTGTGGCCAAATATTCCATAAACCATAATGTTAACGTGAAAGGGACAGAGAGAGAAGCTGATCCAGCTCCTCCCGAGACAGAGTAGAAACGGAGGCTGGCAGCCACCGCGGTCCCCTGACCCCTTGATGCAGCAGCTGCATGAAAAGTCCCAAATGCCACAGTAAAAGGGCCCAGATGGAAATAGTTGCACGAAGCTGTTTTAGTTTATAAACCAAGATGTGCTTTGCAACCAGGTGAGGGTGTCCCGCGAGTTGGGTGTTGGTGAAATCGTGACAGCTGACTCTCCAGCAGCTCCTTCACTTTGAATTACTGGCGGGGGGTGGAGTCACAGAAGCCAAAGGACAGTGCGTGCTTCTCTTTCCATCTGTTCTTAATGGGCATTATTGAGTTTGGGCACTGATGTGCTTGGACTGAAGGTTTCCGTGAAATCTAAGCCTTCTGTCTCAGCAGGGCCAGCCCCTGAGAGGCCAGCTTCCAGGGTGGGTCATGGGGCCCCTGGTCAGCAGACCTTCAAGGCTGTCACTTGGGATGGGTGTCAGGATATAAGGAAGCTGGGGTGATGGGCTCAGGTCCCTCTGTGGTGTCTCTTTTCCCTTTAGGGGAAATCACATAACTGAGAGGGACATAGGATGGGGCTGAGCTGCCTGGAGCCCAGAGTAGTTAGTAATCACAGTCGAGCAGCGTCACTGGGCTCTGTTTCTGTCCTGGGCTCTTTGGGGCTGATGGCACCTTCCCATCTCAGGCCTCCACATGCCACTGTCATGGGAGCTGAGGTCCCCAACACCCAGAGTGACACCAGAGAGGAGTCAGTTTTAGGAAAGGGGGGCAAGAATGTAGAGGAGATATATTTTTTTAATAGTGGTAAAATATACGTAATAAAATTTACCATCTTCACCATTTTTAAGTGTCCAGTTCAGTGACATTAAGCACATTGCTGCACAGCCATCACCACCATCTCCAGAACGTCCTCATCTTCCAAGAATGAAACTCTGTCCCTGTCAGACACTAACCACCCCTCCCAAGCCCTCACCATCTACTTTCTGTCTCTGTGAATGTGATTGGTGCCTCAGATAAATGGAATCAAACAGGATTTGTCCTTCTGTGTCTGGCTTATCTCACTGAGCATAATGTCCTCAAGGTTCATCCGTGTCATAGCAGGTGTCAGACTGTCCTTCCTTTTTTAAGGCTGAATGATAGTCCCTTGTATGCATAGAACACACTTTGTTTATCCATTCATCCATCGATGGGGCACTTGGGTTGCTCCATCTATTGTGAATCATGCTGCTGTGAACATGGGTGTACAAATATCTGTCCAAGTCTGTGCTTTCACTTTTTTTTTTTTTTTTTTTGCGGTACGCAGGCCTCTCACTGTTGTGGCCTCTCGCATTGTGGAGCACAGGCTCCAGACGTGCAGTCTCAGCAGCCATGTCTCACGGGCCTAGCCGCTGCACGGCATGTGGGATCTTCCCAGACCGGGGCACGAACCCGTGTCCCCTGAATCGGAAGGCGGACTCTCAACCACTGCACCACCAGGGAAGCCCCTCTGCTTTCACTTTTTTTGGGTATAAGAGCTATTTATTTTTAAAGAGAAAAATTTTGAAGATTAATTTCTCTAAAACACTTTTTAATTTCCCTTAGCATAACTCCTCTCAAATGAGAGTTTTTGATATTAAAGTTTGAATTTTAAACATTTTTTTTCATAAGGATAAAAATCTTTTTTTTAGCCGTGCCACGCAGCATGCGGGATCTTAGTTCCCCAACCAGGGATTGAACCTGTGGCCCCTGCAGTGAAAGCGTGGAGCCCTAACCACTGGACCACCAGGGGAGTCCCTAAAAATCTTTTTTTTTCTTTTTTTCATACCTTGCAGCCTCCTGACCTGCCTTAGTCAAGCAGCCCAGCACTGGCCCTTCTTTCTGGAGAGCCTGGGAGGGGGCTGGTAGGACCCAGATGGGTCCTCCCCAGTTTCCTTGGGTACTCAGGGGATCCCCGGCATTGCTGGCCCCCCAAAGTGTGCTATGCATGGCCATTGTGCTGAAGGTCATGGACATCTTTTACTCCACTCACAAGCCAAGATGCTCTTTGCTAAGAGCAAATCTGGGCATGTCTGTCCCAGACTGTCTCTTCCCTGGCTAATTTTCCAGATGAGAGTTTCTGAAGGTAAGGCTCTCCCCCTGTATCTTCCATACTCAGCAAGAAAAAAGTCAGCAGCAGGCCTCCTAGAGTGGGGAAAGTCCAGACCAAATGTCTAGATCCCCCATCGCAAGGACCACCCACAGGTTTGTTTTAGGCGGGCCGCACAGGGGTGTTAACATTTTAGAATTAGTGCCAGTGTAATATTAAAAACTTGCAAGAGCTCATGTAGGATCTGAACGTTGGCTTCTCTGGAAGATTTCTAGAGATCCAGCAGTACTGAGTTCCTGACTCTTTACCCACCCATCACCTCCTGGTTGTGGGGTCCCTGCCTGGGCCCTGTGGGTGTCGAGGGTACCTCTCCCCACTGGAGACCAAACATTGCAGAGCGGTTAGCAGGCAGCGGGGACACACGGGGTGAACCCACCCTCACCATCAAATCAGCCACATGGGTGATGGCTTAGAAATCTGGCAAAACGACTAATTCCGGACAGCCATAAAGAAACCTTTAACCAGTAAATGGCTTGAAATGTAGAGCTTCAAAAAGTTTGTAGAGTTTTTCAGATGTCTGTTTGTGAATATTAAAGGTATAGGTTGAGGCCAGATGTATACATTAACTGTCCTCACCTGAAGCTAGACAATTTGGCTTGGTGACTTCAGGGAAGAGAAAATGCAGTCTGCTAAGTAAACATGAATGATTTTTCAGGAATTTGTAGGAAGTTGAGCAGCTTAATTGCACTCTTTGGGTGGATGCATGTTGAAGAAAGCAATCTGAGGAGACTAGGAAATTGTGTAATAGCCTTAACTTGGGTCAGAATTGTAATTACTGTAGTAACAGAATGTTGCTGTGTGTATCTGTGACTGAAATGGGAAGCAGGATTTTTTTTAAATGCTTTTGAAAGTAACAACAAAATGTCCATTCTCTTTCTCCGGACTTCCTTAATTATAAATACCAAGTAACTCACTGCTGGCTAAATACAGGTTCCGTGGCCATCTATATTTATAACTTTCTAAAGGTGGAAGTCACCAGTGCAAGGCTGAATTAATTTGGTTTGTAGGTTTTTATAGGCTCTAATTAGTTATGTTTTTCTTAAAGCAGACCCACTGGGATGAATAGCAGTATATAACTGAACTCTGAAAGTGACGCCCGTCACTTTCAAACACAGACTCTCCTCTAAGAGCCAGAGCCCTTGAAGACACAGGCCCTGTAGACCAGGAGCTCCGGAAGCTGGCCCACTGCAGCTGTGAGCAGCGGGGCTCAGAACATCTGTTTCCATCCAGGGGCAGGCTATGGGGGTGATAAAGTGAATACTTTTTTGCAAAGTCAGAAGCCTCATCTGCAGCCCACTGGCTTCTGAGACCTTGAATTGGGACACTTTGTGACTTATCGGCTGTTCCCCTGAGGCAGATGCCACTGTGCTGGCCTGGGGAGGTGGGTGGCATCCCCGTGGACTGACCAAAGTATGTGCTTGGCCATCCCCCCCCCCCACCACCACCCCCAAAAGCCAGCTTGCTGACTCGAGGGCTTACAGCATTGCACCTGCATCTGAGGTCACGTCCATTGGAGGCCTGAGTGGGCGGGTGGACCTTTGGAACCATCAGATGTCATTTGGGGTGGATCCGGCATGCTCATCAGTGACTTTGCTGCAAAGCAAACGTGATAAATTAGATGAGGGTCTCCTCCTCTGTTCCCGAGGCTCTGCAAAAAACACCAAGTCATCTTTTCCTCCAGGGAGGCAGGGTGCGCCCCAGCTGGCAGCACCCACGGATCCCTCCTACCTCGCACCTGCCCTGTATAAGCAGGGAGGTGATCTGAAGCTGGCTGTACTCACATTGACAGGAAAAAACAGGACAAGAGAGGCTCTTCCTGTAAACACCCCCAGCCCAGGCCTCTCCCCCATCACACTTGGCTTTTGCCCCTTCCTTGCTGGGCTCTGCAAGCTGTTTACGCTCTCCCTACCTTGCTGGGCTCTGCAAGCTGTTTACTCTCTTCCCCACCTGTGGTCACTGATGCTTCCTCTCCACAGTCAGCCACTTGGAGGGAGTGCAGAGCCCTGCACCGCCGGCCTCGCTCAGCCCCGTGTCCCCGTGACTGCACGTCAGAGGGGCCGGCTCGGGTCCCGCCCAGGCCACACAGCTGATGGGTGGTCGGCCTGCCTCCACAGCCTCAGGACTGTCCTGGGAGGGGGTTAGAGAGAGCCCAAAGGCAAAGCAGCTGGGAGGCCTGGGGTCTTGGTCACAGCCGAACTGGACAACCCTATGTAGGTGGACAGGGGAAGACATGTGTCCTTCCAGTGTCACCCAAGTTCTGTTCATTTCACCAAACATTTCTTGAGCTCCTGCTGTGTACCAGACGCTGCCAGGGCCTGAGGATTATACAGATGACAGTTTCTGCCTTTGAGGAGCTTAGCGTGGAGGGAGGGAGGGAGGGAGGGAGGATAGGCTATGATGGGTACATGTAGGCAGACCTGGGCCTGGGAGGTCCACGAGGGCTTCCTGGAGGCAGTGACAGCTGAGGTGATGGTTCAGATCAGAGTCGGAGGTGGACTTGTTGGTGTGAGGTGTCCAGCATGCGCAGGCTCAGGGGTGTGGAAGAGCATGCGAGGGTCCCTCAAACACAGCAGCGTCGCTGGAGAACAGAAGGTGAGGCAGGTGAGGCCAGGCCTATGCTGGAGAGCTGGTCTGGCCTGGTTGTGGAGCATTCGTGTGCCCCGTGAAGGGCTCGGGCTTCATGCCTCTAGAGGGGGCAGAGCTGGCATGGCAATGGCAGTGTGACGGAGACTAGGAGGCCAGCAGTGCCCTGCCCCGGTCCAGGCAGGGTGGTGGTGCTGCCTGCACTGGAGCGGGGTCAGTGGGGAGCAGCCAGGCTCGAGAACCATTCAGGAGGTCGCTTTCAGAAGGTTTGATGACTGGTTGCACGCGGAGGATGGTGGTGCCTTCACCAAGATGAGGGATTCCTTGGGAGGGATTCCTTGGGAGGAGGAATGGATCTGTGTGGAGGTGAGGGCGGCAAGATGGTGTTGATCTAAGGATGGATGCTCTGGTTGTGGCTGGGGTCGTCTCACCCCAGGTGGTCTGCCGAGAACAGGGAGGACTCAGCCCTTCCAGCACAGCGTGCTCAGGACCCCAGGCAGGACCAGTGGGGAAGTGCCAGGCAGGAAGGGGAGGAGGGTAGGGGCCTTCTCCTGGAAAGGGCTGTTCTCGGGATTTGACACGATCCTTGGCTGCAGCTCAGCATCTCCTGGGGATGGGTTTCAGAATCCACATGCCCAGTGGTGTTCCAGACCTCTAGAACCAGAACCTCCATCTGGGGGCAGGTCTGGCCCACAGCAGGTTTGCTCCAAGCCTCAGATGCAGAGGTTCCGAATTAAGGTGACCTGCAGTGGCCCTGGAGGTCCACTCGGATGTGAGGGCTGTGGGAAAACCAAAGACTTGCCTGGTTGCATCTCAGGGCCATTTATGTGTGAATCTTGCATAAACACACACAACTATATACACACAAACATAAATATACACACAAATGTGAATACACAACATATGTGTATATATACACACACACATCTGTGTACACACACATACAGTCATACATCTATATACATACATACATACATAAATACACAGACACACGCATTTCCATGCCCATCCATCCACACACACACTCACAGACACAGTGCAACAGATGTGTGCGTGGACCGTAATAGTGTCTCCTGATTCCTGCACTGGAAGGAAGGAACGTGAGCCCCGTGAGGCACTGGGCTGTGTGTGACCGAACTGCTGCCGGGGACCAGACTGAGATGAGTGGGATCCCCATGGCAGTGATGCTGCACGTGTGTCTAGAGGCAGAGGGGCGATGGTTAAGGGTGTGAACTCTGATTCACCTCCTGACTGTGCTGCGTGGTGGGCGGGGGGTGGGGGTGGGGTGGGTTGAGCGAGTCACTTAACCACTCTGTTAAGTGGTGCCTCTGTTTCCCTGTCTGCAAGATGAGGGTGCTCCAGGCACCTACCTCATAAGGTTGTTGCAAGAATCAAGTTAATGCATCTAGACTCTCAGCTTGTGGTCTGGGTGCTGTTCTTGTTATGAACCAGGAGACCCCAGCAAAACTCGGGGTCCTTAGTAGCTGTGAAAAGGAGGAGGGGGACTTGCTGTTCCCTATAACTCTATACCCTGTTTACCGTCCAGATTTTATACCGAGTGCATATATGACTAGGTTTTTTTTTATTCTTTTCATTTATTTATTTATAATATTTATTTATTTGGTTGCAATGGGTCTTAGTTGTGACAGGTGGGCTCCTTAGTTGTGGCATGCATGTGGTATCTGGTTCCCTGACCAGGGATCGAACCTGGGCCCCCTGCATTGGGAGCTTGGAGTCCCATCCACTGCGCCAGCAGGGAAGTCCCATTTTTTTTTTAAAGTGTCTAATAGAGCAGAGGTCCCCAACCTTTCTGGCACCAGGGACCGGTTTCATGGAAGACAACTTTTCCACGGACGGGGGCGGGGGCTGGTTCAGGCGGTAATGCGAGCGATGGGGAGCAGAGGAAGCTTCGCTCGCCCGCCCGCCGCTCACCTCCTGCTGTGCGTCCGGGCTCCTAACAGGCCTGGGGGGTGGGGACCCCTGTAACAGAGGAATCTGTTAGAGAGAAACCACATCCAGCTCTCCTCACTATGGGTTCTTTGATCTCATTTCTTCCAATGTTCTGGCTGAGAACTCTTAGCAAGGTTTTTAATGATGTTCTAATGATGTTACCAGTTTTATCAACTAATGTGTATAATTACGTATCAGCGTCGAGTGAAGAGATGGGAGCATCACAGACTCAGCGGATTGTTCATTTTCTGTGGTGGCAGGCTGAGAGAATGACTCTAATTAACGCATTGTGAAAGTATGAAGGATACGAAAGAGAAAAAGCATTTATGGAAATTTTATGTTGTGACCGACCCTCCCCTCCCACCCACCCCCGAAAAACACAACAAAAAACACCTCGCAGACCGGAGACCAGATTCATTGAGGAAGAACAGATTGAGGTTCTGGGGGTTCAGCGCTGAGCAGGACTGCTAGGCAGCCTGGGAGGACGGAGAAGAGCTTCTATTCCGTGTGCTCCGGAGGAGGAAGACGAGGCTGCCCGGGCCCTCGGGCAGCAGGGTTCTGTTGCAACCTCCGCCCCCGTGTTGACGGAGCAGGTTGCTTAGGCGCTGGCTGTGGAAGTGTTGCCCAGAGCATGGGCGTGGTGGCCAGGGGAGCACAGCAAGGCCAGGCCAAGGGACAGCATCCAGAATGGCCAGGGTTGCCGAGCCAGGACGAGCGCCTACTTTAATGTCAATGCAGATGCCAAGTAAAAATAAGAATGTTTTCTTTTTTAAACATCTTTATTGGAGTATAATTGCTTTACAGTGGTGTGTTAGTTTAGAATGTTTTCTTTCTTAGGGGGTTACCCTGAATTTAAGACGTCTTTGTGCCAACCCCACCTTTTTGTCTATTCTTCTGCTTCCAACTCTTGTCAGTTTGACCCTCAAGCTGCACCAAAAGTGTAGCAATAGTCCTAAGCCCTAACTTGTGTAGCTGTTTGTCATTCTGTGTAAGATGTCACCACCTGTTTGTCTGCGGGCACAATGGGGAGAGTTGGCTCAGGAATTGGGAGACCCTGAGGGTAACGTTGGGCTTAATCCCCCTAGGCCTCAGTCTTCCCATCTTTAAAATGGGGTCATCTCCGTGGTTCCTCCCCCGACCCCTGTCTCTGTGGCCAGAGGACAGTCAGCTGTCCCTCGTGTTTAACCAGGCCAGTGGCCACATCCCCAGAGTGATCTGCCCTCCTGTCCTCTTATCTCACGAAGGTACCCGGAGAGCTCAAGGGGCAGCTCCCAAGTGGGGAGGGCATAACTGTGGTTGACACGGCTGTGGTGGGGGAGGTGACAGGGTGGGCAATGGGGACGGGGCAGGAAATGGCTATGTTGTAAATGCCACATCATCCAAGCTGGGCTGTGTCCCACTTGCAGTCAGGGCACCCGCCTCCTGCTCTGCCATCCCTTGATCCATTCCAACCTTCTGCCTGTCTCGGAAACCTCATATTCCTGACCCAGGCCTGATGCCAGGGGGCGAGCTGGGCAGAGGGCAGCGCAGCGTGAGTCAGACAGACAGGAGTGACCCGGGGGGCATCAGACGAGGATGGTGCTTGGAGAAAGGGCAGCTCAGTGACTGGGTAAGATGCTGAAGGCGCTGGCCTTGCAGCTGCACTTGTGTTCTTAAGCAGAGCACCTCGGTGTGTGGACTGGTTGTCCCCAGCCCTTAGAGAAACCATGTCCAACCTCAGAGACTTTGGTGGACTCCCTAGACACACTCAGCAACAAATGCTGTAAATCGCAGGTTGGCAGACATTTTCTGTAAAGTCCACATGTGACATGTTCTAGACGTGGGGGCCAGAGCGTCTCTGTAGCCACCGCTCAACTCTGGCATCACAGTATGAGAGCAGTTGTGGACAGAAGGTAAGTGAACGCTGGTGGCTGTGCCCCAGTAAAGCTCTATTTATAAAAACAGGAGTTGTGTGTACGTCCAAAAGAATGGAATGCAGGGTCATAGACTGATACTTGCCTACGTGCTCAGAGCAGCATGATTCACAATAGTCAAGGTAGAGGCAACCCAAGTGCCCATCAGTGGATGAACAGATAAACGACCTGTGACTTGTACACACAATGGAATATGATTCAGCTTGAAAAAGGAAGGAAATTCTGACACCTGCTACAGCATAGGTGAACCTCGAGGACATCATGTTAAGGGAAACAAGCCAGTCACAAAAGGGCAAATGATCCTGCTGAGACAGCTAGAGTTGTCAAATTCACAGAAACAAAAAGCAGATGGTGGGTGCCCGGGGCTGGGAGAGGGGGAGCGGGAGCTCGTGTTTAACGGGGACAGAGTTTCAGTTTGGGAAGATGAAAAGATTCCGGAGGTGAAGGTGGTGACGGTTACATGACAGAGCGAATGTGCCCAGTGCCCTTGAACTCTACGCTTAAACATTGTTACAATCATAAATGTTATGTCTATTTTACCACAATTTTAAAACTTAATGTAAAAAAACAGAACATAGACCAGATTTGGCCCGTGGGCCATCGTCTGCCCACCACTGCTCTGAATGAGTTAGTACTTGATAACCACACAGTGTAGCCACAGGCTTCGGGATATTATGTTCATCCAAGCTGCAGAGGGTGCCCAGGCCTCTCACAGTATCTGGATTCCCTCCTGAGCACCTGGGCCCTGTCTTCCTCCTTCCTTCCTTTTCCTACCCTTGCAGTCATTCCAGCGTCAGGCAGCCCTTTCTGTCCCTTGCCCTGTCAGGCCTATGTTTGCCTGACATTCAAATCTTTGGTTTCAAGGAAGGAAGGTGTCTCTCCCCATGCTCTCACACCGGCTTCTGGAGGGGCAGAGGGTGGATGGAGGTGCACAGAATCTCAGGGGGATCTGGAGGGCCGCTTCCAGATTCCCGAATAGCCAGTGACCCAACTCCCTCCCCTTTTTTCCTGAGTCAGATTCCAGCTTTTCCTGCAGCTGGGCAGGAGGGGGGCCTTGGCTGGCGTCCCCTTCTCCCCTGCACCTAACCCTAACCCAGACCCTCACCCTTCCCAGATTCTAACCCTAACCCAGACCCTAACCCTCCCCAGATCCTAACCCTAACCCAGACCCTCAGCCTCCATGCTGGGCTGGATATAAGCTTCCAAACAGATGTGGCATTGGTCAGTGCTGCCCTCAGGGGCAGTTGGCTGGGTCAGGACTGTGAGAACCATCTGTTCTTCCCTTGAATTACTCAGAGAATGACTCCCGTCAGCTCACACCCTCTGAGCCATTGCTCGGGATGTGGCTGGATAGGGGCAGAGGCAGGGGCCTGGATGGCCTTGGTACTGGCCTTTGAAGAGAGGCTTGGCTGCTCTGAGGCCAGGTGCTGCCCTGAGTGGCTTCCAGGGCTACCCTGACATGGGTCTGCTTAGGGTCAGCAGCTCTTCAATTAATCCATCCCCTTGCCAGCAAATTTGATTCAACTCTTAGTTTCTCCATGTCCCTCAGTGGAAATTGACTTGAATGCCTGGAGTTAAAAGACCAAAAGTTGTGAAACATCTCCCAGGGAAGGTAGCAGCTTATAAGCAAACATGCTGATTAAACATTGCTCTAAGTTAAGACTCCATTATTGCTAAATAACAGCTCTGGCTTGTTCTAGGAGGAGCCCTTTGACATACATAACAATTAACTTTGTTGAAGAAGTGAGCAGTTAACTGGAGGAGGAGGAAAAAAAGTGCTTTTGTGCAAAATAGGGCAGAACTAATGAGGTTTATGATGATAGAACAGTGTCTTGAGGTGGAAAATGAACTGAGAATCATAATTGCAGAAAACTATATATAGAGCACTTACTACCTGCTGGGCACTCAGCTGGCTCTTTATAAAGAGCTGTACCTGACTCTGTACATATATATAGAGAGAGAGTCTTGGAGCAACCGTTAAAAGTAGTAGTTAGTTTTCTCACAAGGAAACTAAGACTCATGGAGGGTCTGAAGCCCAGGTCACCCAGCAGGAATGGTTGAGTTGAGGTCTGTCCTAGACCCAGTGAAGGATTGAAGGAGCCTTGGAGAAGAGCCAGAGAGAGAATCCCAGCTCTTAATACGGCCAGGATTTCTTGAACACCCACTAGGTTCAAGGCACTAAACTAGGCACTGTAAAGATGATACCTGCTTACCCTCATGACGATCACGGTATTCACTGTTCTGTGCTTGTAAGCGACAGAAACACCCTGGAGCAAGCTTAAGTGAACAAGGACGTTCTTTACTTCAAGGACAAGTGGGTGTCTCTAGAAGCTCAAGAACAGGATGCATCCAGGCTGCCAGGCTTTCTGGCAATGAGCGCTGAAGGGTATAGTAAAGTGGGCTCTCTCTGTAGATACTCGCTTGATCTTCTTGTGGAAAGATGTGGAAATGGCCACTCAGAATCTCCACGTCCCTCCAGGTCTCTGCCTGGGCCGGTCCACTCTGCTGGGGACATCTTGTAGCAGATGCAATGTCTGTGAGTAGAAGGTCTTGGTGAATTGGGTGGACATTAGTCCTACTTAAACAACTGCATGGGGTAAGTAGTTTTATCCCCATTTTACACGTGAGGAGTTGAGATTTGCAGGAGGTGAATCTTGCCTGAGATCACACGATCATTGGCGGTGAAGGGAGTGGGCAGGGCTTGGATTAGGTCTATCTGACTGGAAACCTAGGCTCATCATCATGACATCTAACTGCTCTAGAGGACAATTCACCCTAAATTCACTCTTTAATCAGATGCTGGAAAGGAAACTAGGATGGTTTAGCCTGAGAAGGGCAGCGTGAGAGTCTATAGAGTATTCGGTCAGAAAGCTCTCCTCTTCAGTTAGAAAGCTCTGCTGTCAAGGATGGTGACCAACCAGGTTGTTTTCAACAACCAGTGGAAGTTAGAACGAGAAGCAGGTCTTCTGAGAACAGTGTCCTTATGCTCCAAGGTCATGACACATGAGAGCAAGTTGGTGCTGCGGGGAGTGGCCAGCGGGAGCAGCCCATCAGAGGGCCATGTTCACCGCCCCTCCACGTCCCCTTCAGGCCTCAGGCTGAAATCTGTCCTGACAAACCACTGCTGGCAGAAAACTGGGACACCCTGGGGGCTTGGATGTTCTCAGCTGACCTTTCCGCTATCCCCAAGCAGATGAGGCTGAGTGTTTGCCTTGGCTCCCTTGTTGCACTTGAGAGTGAATGTTCATTCTTAGATATTTCAGTTTACCCATGGGGTGGAAAGGATGGAGTTTGTTTATAAATGAATATTTTGGTGCAGACCTGACTTGACACTAAGCTACTTCAGGGATGCTTGACCCTAAATGAACATTAATTCATGTCTAAAAAACTTGGCCAAGATAATACAAACTTTAAATGATATGACCTCATCGCAAGATTTGGGGAGTGTGTGCTTCATTGGAAAATACTACCTAGTGTTGTTTATCCAAAAGGAGTCTCTGAATTGACCTTCATGTTCACAGACGCTGAGTCTGCCAGAGACTTGAGTGGGGAAGTGTAACGAAGGGTATGTTTCCTTTGGGAGCAGGACGAGCCTCTCAGAGGAAGATGTTTGTGGGATGCAGAATTTTGAAAGACTGTGTTGACTGGTGATATCCTGCTTCTTGTTTTGCAGATCGGAAACCTGGAAGATTACTACCACTTTTATCATAGCAAAACCTTTAAAAGATCGACCTTGAGTAGCAGAGGCCCTCACACCTTCCTCAGGATGGACCCCCAGGTACAAATCTCTGCTCCCTGTGCAGGATGCTTCTTTAGGGCCTAGGGTATTGTTTACTTATTGTTTGGGTCTGTGGTTCTGAAAATGCCTGAGTCTGGATTTTAATGGGATTCTAGATAGCCTTTAGTTTTCCATATCCTCTTGGAATAAAACAAGAAAGATGTGCAGCTACATATCAGACCATCTAAAGGCTCCAAATATTCAGGTTCCTTGGGAGACTTGGGAATTTAAATTCTTGACTTCAGTTTGAAGTAACAATCAAATGACTACAGATCTAATATTTTAAATCTTTAAAAATCAACAAAATACACAGTAGTCAGAGGAGATAAATATGTGAATCTTACCTATAAAGGCTATGCAATTCAAGCTAGCATTTTAAAAATGAAATTAGAATTTGGACAAGTGGATGTTTTTGTGATTGTCATAACACATATCTTAATGGTTACCATGAACTTAAAAACCTGGGAAGTAAATATAACTTTTTTCCGTAAAAATTCCTGTGATCTCTGAGATGAAAACAAATGTAATTTGAAAAGAGGCTGACATTTTTAGTATAGTTCATATTTATTGGGTGGTTAATTATACTTTCTTTCTGCATAGATTTTAGATTAATATTTGACAAATATCAATCAACAGATACTTGGTAAGATTAAAAATGTCAGATGGTCAAATGAGCCTTTGATGACTTCATTCATTCACCAGGTGATTTTGGAATACCTGCTATGTGTCACGCTGTGTCCACAGCAGGGCTGTCAGAGTGGATGGTGGGGCTGACAGTCTATAGAAGAATATGTGATATGTCACAGGGCACTGAGCGCTATGAGGGACAGTGAAGTTCAAGTGAGAAGCAGTAGCAGCCCCAACAAAGAAATGAGGCCATTGGTAAATCGTAGTTTTAGAACATGGAAGTCACCTTCTCTTAAAAGCAATGTGTAAAATGTTCACTTGGGCTCCAAAGCTGGCACGTGTCACTCCTTCAGTGATTCCCAGAGAACGTGGATAATAAAGCTTCCTTGGGGAAATTGGCCTTGGTGTTGTCCCAAGCCACCCCACTGATAATCGGGGATACTTTTGTGTTGGCGGAGCCGGGGGTAGTGGGAGAGATGGTGTATCCCTGAGTATTGTACCTAAAACATTTTTCCAGGACATGACCTTATGGTGGTCTGGTTTTAAGAACATGAGGAAGTGGTCCCTGTGAAACTGTGACGAAAGAAACGGAAGAACAGCTTCAGGGCTAACAGCACATTTTGGCTTCTGTAAGAAACTTGCTTGCTTGCTTGGGGCGGGAAGAACCGGGTTCCTGATTGGCTGATTCAAAATTAAACAGCTCCCTCCCGCCTTGGGGACTTCCCGCCCTGTGAAGGGTATAAAAGCCTCGCCCGACTGTTAGTCGGGGTCTCACTCACTTCTCTCCGAGTGGGACCCTGTCCAGACAGTTTGTGTAAGCGTCTATACTTGTATAAATCCTTTGCTAATCTTTCTACTTGGTGTTGGTGATTCTCGGGTGTCCTTGGTTGGGACACGGGTCGCATTTACTGGGGAACTCGACTCCAGGCGTGTGGCTCCCGGACCGCAACAAAACTAATTCGTGCAGTTGGGCTCTGACAAGGTAGACATGTAGTGTATGGTTCTGAGTTCATTTTATAGGTGGGTAGAAGGCTGGATGGTTTGGAAGTGTGGGTGGGTGGACAGACTGAAGGAGATAGATAGCAAATATTGTGCTAATCCCATTCTTCCTTCATAGCAGGGAAAGGAACTTAATGTTTTTGTTTTGTTTGTTTGTTTTTTTAATTATTCATGCATGCATGGATGCATGCTGCGTCAGGTCTTAGTTGCGGCATGCTGGATCTTTTAGTTGCAGCACGTGGACTTCTTACTTGCAGCATGCGACTCTTACTTGTGGCATGCAAACTCTTAGTTTAGGCATGCATGCAGGATCTAGTTCCCTGACCAGGGATCGAACCCGGGCCCCCTGCATTGGGAGCACGGAGTCTTACCCACTGGACCGCCAGGGAAGTCCCAGGAATTTAATGTTTATGAAGGGATTAGTATGTGCTCAGGCAGCTTACATGCATCCTCCCACCTGACCGTTTGGGGCTGTGTTTATACCCTTGTGTGTTCATGCCATGGAGCTTGAGGGAATGCTTTTCAAAGGGGCTGGTGTATTTTTTTTCCCTCTCAGAAGCAAAGCCAGGTGGTAGTAGCTCATTCCCACAGGATGGGGCCACTGGAGAAGGGCCAGCAGACCCGAATCACCGTAGAGCTGAGTGCAGAGTGCCCAGCCCATCACCAAAAGACATGTGGGTTCTGTGCGGCTGCGGGGTCGGGGGAGGCGGGGTGGGGGGCTGAGGTTCGCAGTGATCAGTCACCTCTCAGAGTGCGGAGACGTTTCTAAGCTAGGAAGGGAGTTGCTGCAGTGCCCTCCACAATTTCTCTTAAGCAAGCAGTGGTCTGTCTTGTGAGGACAGCATACTTGTTCTCTGTCCGAAGTCTTCGGAGTTAGCGTTCCCACAGAGGGAGTCACAGCGAGGTGCGCTCTGTTTGCATGGGGGAGCCCCTGCCCGCCCCCAGCCCTGTAGAGATGTGCAATGAGAAGAGGATGGGACAGTGGGTTTCTTGGTCCCCTTTCTGTCACTGACCAGGGTTCTTAGCCTCCTAATCAAAAGAAATTGATAAAAGGCCAGACAAGAAATTCAGGCAAGGCTTTATTGGGGCCCCGCTGCAGCAGAGGGGAGCGGGAACAAACAACAGGTGCCCTTGCTAGCTCCCTGATGGGGGCTGAGCCTGGTCCTTATATGGGGTGAGGGTAGGGGGTGTGTCCAGAATTCGGGCCAGAGGGGTGGCTTAGGTGGTGGTGAGTGCAGGGGGCATGCACAGTACCCTGCGTTTGCTCCTGATCCCCTGCTTTTGCTCCCCGCTCTTCAGAAGTGGCAGTTGGGTTTTTGGTCTTTTTGTATCTTGCTGTGCCTAAATTGCCCCAACTGTGCACTGCATGCAGTTACTTTTTTAGTCCCTTGTAGTTTCTTTGTATTTTGTTGCTTGAGGAGACGTTTGTCCAGGTGCAAGCACTGCGGCAAAGGGTCCCAGGTCCCAGGTCCCAGGTCCCAGCCTGTCTCATTTCCTGAGGGATTTTGGAGAATGAAGCTGTTTCTCAATTGTTAGAACTATTAGTTAGACGTAATCTGTGTTTTAGGGGGCCCCCCACTCTTTTTTAGTGACTAAATTTTAAAACTCTTAAAGGTATTCAACTCAACTCCTCCATCCTTCCTTTCAAAAGTATTAATTATGCACCTGCTGGGTGTGAGGCCCTGTGCCCCAGGGGATGCAGAGATGCCCGCCCAGCGGGTCTCCGCTCTGTCAGCACCAGCGCAGCAGGACACTGCAGCCCGAGCCTCCGTCCGCTGAGGAGAATTCCGGGCGAGCCCCAGCCAGCCTTCTCCCAGGCATCTGAGATGATGGGCTTGGGCATTGTGGATGGGTTCAAAGTACGGCATTCAGTCTGGGTCTGAGGGCAGGGTGTTCCGGTCATCAGCTGTGTCCTTGAAGGAAAGAGAAGGAAGGAGAGACTTCCAAAGGCTATGGCAGTTAAGTTTTTCAAATAAAAATTCCTTTTGTACAGAGCTTCTTAATAAGCTCCTGGCAGGGCCGTTATCAGACCATCCTGCCAATAAAGAGGAAAGAGAAAAGGTAAACAGCCCTCACATTCCAGCACTGCCTGCGACTCCCACGTGATTGGCTGATTGTTTCCTACAGTTCTAATTAAATGCTTAGCCCCAGGGAACGCACATAGACATCTGAACCCAATTCCGAATACAAATTCAGAATTGTAACTGAAATGTCTCTGTTTAAATCAGTCTAGTTTTAATGCAAACCAAATCAATTAGCTGTCACTCTAATATTTACCTAGTCGTTCCAGTGAAATATTGGGTAAAATTAGCTGTTTTGCAAAAGTGTTTAGTGTTACCTTGTCCTGCAGCACCAGGACATTTTCCCACATGAGCAAAGCATTTTTGTGTCACCTTCTCGATTGGAGAGTTATGTAATTAATATTATTGAGAAAGGGAAAAGATGATTTAATATTATTCAGAGTCATTGGAATGCAGTTGCCATCGTGTTTGAATGACCAAACTGGAGATGAATGTTATAGGGTTTAGGATAAAGCTCAATCGAATGCAGATGGTATTTTATTTTAATTAGCTCCAGTCCCTATTGTATAAAATTGCTTTGATAAGTGATGGAATTTACAATCCACCCCTACTTCGTGTGAAAGCTGATAGAGTGTACATTTGTTGAACAAAACGGAAACAACACACGAGCGGGAGGGAAGATTTAAGACTTCAGTCACACGTGCACACACATTTATTAAGCATCTCTTTGCTCCGATCTCATACCAGCATCATGCGGTTGTTTTCCTTCCATTCTTAATCACCTTTACTTGATGTTTTTAACCACCTTTGGAAAGGGCCATTTTGCTCGAAGGGGTCTGTGGACCAGCCCTCTCCTTGGGAGAACAGCCCAACTGTTCTCAGGGTGCAGTATCAGTCACTGGGTTTTTCCAAGGGCTGTCATTTAAGCCAACTGAGGGCATTTGTTTTTAACTTGTTCTTTTGCCAAAAGTCGGGAGAAGGGTGGATGTTACTGAAGCACCAGCCAATAGCTGTAAGGGCTCCCAAATTTTTTTAAAATTACTTGTTCTGATTACGGTCCAAGCTGGCTTATAGTTCGACATTGCTGCTGCATCTTCCAACCCTTACATTTTAGAATGATGACTCTGGTTCAGCCCTTCCCTTGCGTGCTCAGCCAGATGGATGAGGGAAATGGGAGGATAAAGATGTTATTAGGGGGGCTCTCGGTGGCTCCTTCCGGGGTGGTGGGAGGCTTCGGGTTGACGCTTTGTTTCAGTCCTTCAACGCTCAGGAGCTGGAAACTGATTTCCAGGGGCGGAGTGGGCATTCTGTTTTGTAGGATGGGACTTTGCCCCAGAGTGTAATCAGAGCTCAGTTTTTTTTTTTTCCAGCGGTGATGCAACGTTTAAGCAGATCTTTCCATTAACCACAGAGGGAATTTTATCTGACAGTCTTGTGTGCTAGAGCCATTTGGAGTGCAAACAAACAAAAAGTTCCTGGCAAATACCAGCACATAGACAGGAAGTGGCCACATGGATCTGGGGGTTGATGAACTGCGAGATGGGCTGGGGGGAGGCTGGGCTGCCACACGGGACCCGACAGGTTCATCCGCGGGGGGACAGCAGG
Source organism: Lipotes vexillifer (assembly GCF_000442215.2). Taxonomy (NCBI): domain Eukaryota; kingdom Metazoa; phylum Chordata; class Mammalia; order Artiodactyla; family Lipotidae; genus Lipotes; species Lipotes vexillifer. The sequence goes on from NW_006778810.1 coordinate 134,045, forward strand.
GCTTCAGCTGTCTCTTCACGTTTCAGCACAACCCTGCTGGGTCTAGTGAACTGGACGCTACCAGTTGGTAAGCAGTTAGAATTTTCAAATAGGCTTTAAAAGATGGTGCTTTATGACTTCACCGGCAGGCCTGACGCTTCCACTTAGATGCCTCCAAGATGTCTCAAAGTCACCGCATCCCGAAGCCGAGTGACCATCCCTGACCGCACCTCTGTCTCACAGAGAAGCCGCCCCCTCCCCCATGCCTGTTCCCCCACCCTCCGTCCACCACCCATGCAGCCTGTGCCCCAGGCCTGTCCTCTGGCACCTGGACGCTGCACGGCCCCTCTCACTGGCCAGCTGTGGGCATCCTTGCCCAACACCAGTCTGCTCTCCACTGTCCCGAGGGAGCCTATGAAACACGCCTGTCATGGTGCCACCGCCCCTGGGAATGCCCTGCCCAGGTCCCCCTTGGTCTGGCCTCCCTGTGGCCCCTGGACCCCCGCCACGCTGGCCTTTAAGATCCTCATGGGATGACATTTGCCCTTGCCCCCTGCACAACCTTTGCACATACTGGCTACCCCTGTGTCTCTCTCTGGTCTCGGCCTGTGCAGCCCTGTCACCGGGAGCTGGCTCAGCGGCTGCTCCTAGTGGTTGGATGTCAGCGCTCTGGGTCTGCGAGGTCCCCTCAGCATCTGCCTTCCCCAGGGACTCCAGGAGCGGAGGGGTCGTGGCTATTCAGATCTTGTCCCAGCACGGAAGTGACGGGGCCAGAGCGCGTCTGGCCGTGTTCGCAGCTGCCCGCTGCTGCAGGGGACGTACCGTCTTAAAGGGTTTAGTGGTCACTTGGGCGTCCCCCTCCCTGAGGTTCCCAGCGCCGTGAGGGTGGTAAGGAGCCCATCCATTGGCTCTCGGGCCCCCACTTTGTTCCTGTGACGTCTGTTTCCTGGCCGCCTTGGAGACAGTGCCAGGACCACAGGACCAGGTGGGAGCGAGGAGGGGTTTCATTTGCTGGGGATCCAGTAATGACAGGGACCAGGGACACGGCTGGTGGGAGCTGCAGGTGGTTCCAGGAGGCCTGGAGCGCGAGGCCGGGCAGAAACCGTGAGAGGCAGGGGGATGGGGGGCGGAGGGAGCTCGGGGTGAGACGCACACAGCCCTCCTTGTGCCGGGGGGTGTCACGTTCTCCAGGGCCAGGGCCGCCCTCACTTGCTTTCACTCCAGGTCCAGCAGGCTACCCAGTAAATAGCAGATGGACCCTTAGTCAGTGTTTATTGAAACAGATCTCAGTTTTCAGGGAGTAGGTTCACGTAGCAAGTTGTATCTGTTACCATTTGCTCATCAACTTCTTTTTACCTAAAGGACTTGAGAAGTATCTTGTGGCCTTGGTTAAACTGTGACAAAAGCCCTGAAGAGGGCTTGAATTCATCAGGCTGCAGCACGACGGACATGGGGCCAGCTGGGCAGTGTGCTGACCAGCGTCTGGCTGGTGACCGTGGAGAGCAGGGCTCCTTCGGCCGCCTGTCCGTCCTGTGTGAGTGGAGGCAGGTGATTCTCGGGGATGGGGTGCTTCCCGTCAGAGCCCTGATTTCCCGAAGTCCATTCATGTTTCCCAGTATTAGCAGGAGGAGTGGTGCCGGCTCTCACCAGCTGTAAGTGGTCACCTTTTGGCCCGTGTAGTTCAGCTTGGATGGAACGAATTCGAGAAGTGGCCTGTTGAGGAAGGGGGGACAGGCCTGGGTCCCTGCTTGCCTCTGTGATGTGGGAGGAGGAGGGGGAGGTCTTCTAGGCTGAGTTAGATCAGCTGTTAGATTTTTGGTTCGTCTTCCTTCTCCTCTGCCTCTTCTACTGCCCTGGCTCACGGATTTCCATAGCAACCCGGCATCTCCTCCCCACCCCAGGTGGTACCCTCAGGAGGGCTCGAGCGTCTCCCTGAGACATGATCTAACAAGGCTGTTTAACCATCACTCACTTGTAAGGACACTTGTCATTGGATTTAGGGCACAGCATGACCACATCGCCAGAACTTTAACTTAATTACATGTGCAAAGACCCTTTTCCCAAGGGAGGCCACATTCACTGGTTCTGGGTGAATGTACCTTTTGGGAGGCCACCAGTCAACTCTCTACAAAACCTAAAGAGAGTGATGTGGAATGAGCAGGGCCTTTCTTCTCAGCGATATTTCCCCTTCCTGCACTCCAGTGATCTGAAGGCTTTGCAGAGTGATTGGTTCTCTTCCTAAGAAGGCTGGGGACCCACCGTAAGAGCTCAGCTCTTACCACGCACGCTTAGTCACAATGTGTATTTTAATGTGCCCCAGGCCCACTCATTTGCAGGCTTACCTGGGTTTAGGACTTACCTTCCAAGTATATTCCTATGGCCTTGAAAGGCAGACAGTGTGTACCACTGTCTGTCCCCTGCCTTTTTCACCAAGGGAAGGTCTGAAAACCTCCTCTAGGAGTGCTGAGGGATCTGATGAGCACAGCACGAACGAAGCTACAGTGTAAAGTGACAGCCGGGCAGACTGCCAGCAAAATATGACGACTTTCCTTTTGCACTAGCCCTCTTAGGGGAGGAAGAGTACTGCCAATTCTTCTGAGCATCTCAGGTTGCGAGATAATCACAGGAAGAACATCACAGTCTGGCCCCCTCCCAGCCTGACTCTCCCCATCACCACCAGCTCACCACTTGTATTCCTTCCTCTGCAGTTTTTTGGAAAAGCTTCAGAAGGATAGGTGTTAACTCTTCTCTAAGTGATAGAATTTGCCTGTGAAGCCATCTGGTCCTGGGCTTTTGTTAGTTGGAAGTTTTTAAATCACAGTTTCAATTTCAGTACTTGTGATTGGTCAGTTCCAGCTCACCGTCTGTTTGCGAGCTCTGCAGAAGAATGAATTCCATGAGTGACATGTCCTTAGGGATCCTGAACTATGTGTTCCTTTGTCATAAAGAGCATCACTGTTCATGATGAGGGTACTCTTTGGGAAAGCTAAAGTTTCAGGCACTTGGATTTCAGGCACTTGGTCATCGGCACCCCTGACCTTCCTGGAGAGGCCAGCTGGCTCTGGGTTCCAACCTGAGGGGCCCCTGAAGCAGAGCTCTGGGTCTGAGCTGGAGGGTGGGACAGGGGCCTTGGTCCTGGATGGGAACCAGTGGTATTTACACTCATACTCATGTTCCTAGAACCTAGCGCCGGACACACAGTGAGACTCAGTGCAGCTTTGGTGAGCGAATAAGGGACCACGGGGGCCGTGCTCTCCAGAGAAATCGGCAAATCTGGAAAATGCCAGGATGGTGGGATCCAGGAGCCCCCGCCCTTTCCTGGAGTTGGGTGAGAAGCAAGGCAGTGGCTGGAGCCTGGAGAAAGGAGACGGGGAGCAGGCTCTGACCAAGTGACCGCTGGCTGAGTCAGCCTCTGTGACTGGGAGGTCACCTGTGAATCCATCTCCACAGACCTGGCGAGTAATTTGTTATATCCAGTTCCATTGGCCTACAGTGCCTGGCTGTCTCTGAGAGTCTTACAATGACCTGTCTCAGGGGAGAGGGCTGCCCCGGGACCACGCCACAAGGAGAGCCTCCAGCTCTGCTGCGGGCCCTGGGCCATCACAGCCGACCCTCAGAACTGTGTGTTAAGTTGGGTTCTTACCCAGAGCCCAGGAACGATTGGAGGCCAGGTGCCCTCACTCTTTTATCCCACTAGGGGATTGTTTTGTGACTTCCGGCAACATGCTTCCCCATGTCACCTGCCTGATTCGGGGGAGTCACCTACTCAGGCTTGGAAGAGGAGGGTCCACCTCCTCTGGGACAGGAAGTAAAGCCTGGTGGGCACCACAGTTGGAAGGCGCTGGTGCCGGTAAGATGGGTAGTGAGTCAGCCAGGCAAGGTGGACGGGAGCATCCCGGGAGCTTGGAGCTGTCAGTGGCTTGCCTACCACTGTACTTTACAACAGGTTGCCTAGCAGGTTAGGAAATACAGTCTTAAGTTTTTGATACTGAGTAAAAGCTTTCTGGTTCAGGCAGTAATATATGAGGAAGTTGCAAAATGCCATCAGAGGGTGTTATGAGCAAAATATCTCACTGTACAGTTTTATTTTCCATGGAAGTATCTACCAGTGGCAACTATAAATGATCCAGGACTTGCGCCTGGGCTTGTTTTAGTGCCTAATCCAAATTGCTTTTGAGCTCTTTGCGGCATTTCTCAGGAAGCTGATCCACTGGTGTTTTGTAGACAAGCCACATTGGTGGGGGGACAGGCTGTGATGTTTCTTTCTAAGCATTTTGTCCTGGTGACCAGCAACGCCTTGAGATCAGTCGTCACCCTTAAATGTGAATGAGGCTGTCCTCTCCTCCCTCAGGACCAGGTCGGGGGGTCGAGGCCGAGCGGTCTGAGGGGAGCAGCTTGACCCTCGGACCTTGTGCCTTCATTCCCCTGGGGTCACCGGCCTTGGCCTGGCCTCCAGGTCAGCCAGGGTCCCCCATCATCACCCTCGCGGAGGCTCCATCCTCCTCCTCCCCTTCACCTTCTCTGCCCTGGGCCACCTGTTGCCTTCTTGGAGCTTGCATCACACCCTGTGCTGTGTGCTGGGAGCCCCTGACTGGTTCACAGACTTCTGAGAGCAGGGCCTGGTGCCCCCATCCTGCCCATCTCAGCCCCCCGTGCAGAGCTGAGCCCCAGCGGGAGGTGTACTGAATCAGGGGGCCCATAGCAGCAGGACCAAGAAAATGTTTCGGTTCAGGGCACAGGGATTCAGGTCCCACATCTTTTAAAAGTGAAAAAACTCAGACTTCCCTGGTGGCACAGTGGTTAAGAATCTGCCTGCCAACGCAGGGGACATGGGTTCGAGCCCTGGTCTGGGAAGACCCCACATGCCGTGGAGCAACTAAGCCCGTGCACCACAGCTACTGAGCCTGCGCTCTAGAGCCCGCGAGCCACAACTACTGAGTCCATGCGCCACAACTACTGAAGCCCGCACGCCTAGAGCCCGTGCTCCACAACAAGGGAAACCACTGCAATGAGAAGCCCACACACCACAACGAAGAGTAGCCCCCGCTCGCCGCAACTAGAGAAAGCCCGAGCGCAGCAACGAAGACCCAACACAGCCAATAAATAAATAAATAAATTTTAAAATAAATAGATAAATAAATAAAAGTGAAAAAACTCTTCCACCTTGAAAAACTCTTACACACACACATACACACGTGAGGATAATACAGCCGTGTGCCAAGCAGTGATGTGCATGCTTTATATGCCAGTTTATATGCCAGTGCTCCCTCATGACAAGCCACAATGATGCCCATCATCCAGGTGAGGCCAGGGAGGCTAACCGACTGAGTCACACAGCTGGTGAGTGTGGGGCTGGCTTTTGAATCCAGTCAGCCAGGCTCCTGGATTCCTGCTCTTAAATAATATTTATCCTGCCTCTCAAGCTTTTTTCCTTGGTTGTGAAGGCAGGTCCTGCCGATTGAAAGAAGTTTATAAAACCCTTAAAATAATTTAAAAATTTTAAATGAATAATAGTGTCACCATCAAGGAATTGCTGTTATTAATAGTTTGCTGTATCCCTTTTTAGGTTTTCTGTACATGTTTTGGTACCATGTTTGCAGAAGCTGCTAAAAATGCCAATATATGGATTATCATAATTAACCGTATCCTCCCTGTAAAACATTTTACTTCCAACTCCTGATCACCATTTGACCGGTTTCTCCCCTCTCTTCACTCTTTTCATACCCTTGCATGTATTTCCTTTTAATTAGGGACAAGGGTCACCAGAGAATCTATTGGCAACTTCACAAGGTCTTTTTTTTTTTTAGTAGAATCATTTCAAACTCTATGAGAGTGGTCCTGTTCCCTCCCCTACAGACCCAGACTAGTTCTTATCTTTCAAATATGATCACTTGAAGTGAAAACATCTCCTTGGAATTTACCATCCAAGACATCTAATAGACACAGATGTTCATGGAAAAGGACAGCTGGAGCACCTACGAGGAGGCCACGTGAAACCAGGAGATCGTTTTTAAAACAAAAAGTAACTGTGTTTCTCCCCTGGTAGGTGAAATGGCTCCAACAACAAGAAGTTAAACGCAGGGTGAAGAGACAGGTGCGAAGTGACCCTCAGGCCCTTTATTTCAACGACCCCATTTGGTCCAACATGTGGTACATGGTGAGTAGGGTGTGGGCCTCTCTGTCCCTGGAGCGTTTGCAGTGCCGTGTTTCTGAGATGGGTCAATTTCCCCCAACAAAGCTAAATTCTCATGACAGCTCCAAACAGACACACTTCATCTGAGTGTAAAACTCCTGTTGTAATGCTGTGAGGTGCAAGCTTTCTTGTGAAGTTTTTTTAATTATGTGAAAGTCCAAGGGGAGGGGCTTTTTGAGCAGGGGAGCAATTGGCTGCACGGTGTATGAGTCACTACATGGTGAGTAGTGAACAGAGCCCCTGAAGGGCGGTGGGTGTCCTGGGAAAGTGATGGACAGATTGCCGGGGCAGAAAAATCAGTAGACCCTCCACGTGGACCGTTCCCAGAAATGGGTGGTCCTGCTCTATCAGGACCTGCTCTATCAGGCACGGGAAAGCATTTTCTCCGTATTCCCTTATGAGCATAAGAGCACCTCTGCTGGGTTTGCAGGTCTGTGTCAGGTGTGTCTGTGCTGGGGGGCTTTGTGTCTTCTGTGCCTGCAGCATTGTGGCGACAAGAACAGTCGCTGCCGATCGGAAATGAATGTCCAGGCAGCGTGGAAGCGGGGCTACACGGGAAAAAACGTGGTGGTCACCATCCTGGATGATGGCATAGAGCGGAATCACCCCGACCTGGCCCCAAACTATGTAAGTCAAGCCTTAAAACTGGCAACTGGCATGCAGAGACATTCAACTGCGTGGGTCATTAAACAAGGACACATTTATAAAACGATAAGGTGCCTACCCCTCCCTATATCAGACAGTACAGAAAACTGAGCTGGGTGGGCTGGTGAACCCAGCTCCCCTGCTACCTGGAGCCAGGGGTTCGCAGAGGGATTCGTTCACACGTTAGAGGATTCACATGTACTTCTGGGAACGGGTCCTAAGAAACTCAGAGACGTGTGCATGTGGAGGTCGCCATCAGATCAACATCAGCGACATACGAAATGGCAGGGTTAAGACGTGGGCTTAGGACCCAAACTGCTGGGGCTCCTGTCCTGGCTCTGCGGCTTATTAACTCTGAGACCCCGGGCAAGTTACTTGACTTCTCTGTGCCTCAGTGTCACCATCTGTAAAATGGGGTTAGTAACAGGACTACTACCTCCTCGGGTAATTGTGAGGGTTAAATGGCTTCATAAATGTAAAGAAGAGAGCCCAGCACATAGTAAATGTGAGAAAGGTGTTTAGTATTCTGAGGCACCTGGGGTACAGTGTTGTCTTAATTTCTGCTGTACGGCAAAGTGATTCAGTTATGCATATATTTTTTTTTTTCATGTTCTTTTCCATTATGGTTTATCACAGGATATTGAATATAGTTCCCTGGGCTCTACAGTAGGACCTTGTTGCTTATCCATCCTATATATACTAGTTTGCAAAAGATGACAGTTTTGAAGTCAACAATCTGGAGAGCTTTTATAATGTGTTTTAAAAGGACGTTAGGATATTACACAAATACTATGATTATAAGTATATACACAAAAACATACATATTAAAAACATAAGGTGAAGGAAATTCTGACACTTGCTACCACGTGGATGAACCTTTACCTGATGCATGCTACCACATGGATCAGGCACATCGATAAAGACATTATCTAGGTCACAAAAGGACAAACACTGTATGCGTTCACTTACGTGAGGTCCCTAGAGGAGTCGAATTCATAGAGACAGAAAGTAGATGTTGGGTGCCAGGGGCTGGGGAGGGGGATGGGGAGTTAGTGTTTCATGGGGACAGAGTTGTAAGTTTGGCAAGATGAAAAGCGTTCTGTGGATGGATGGTGGTGATGGCTGCCCAGCAGTGTGAATGTACTTAAAGCCATTGAACTGTGCACTTAAAAATGGTTAGGGTGGTAAATTTTGTTATGTGTATTTCCCACCATAATATATATACATATATATATATATATATAAAGTTACAGTAAGGGAGTACCAAGCGTGCATTTTTCTCTGTTTCCAATTGAGGCATAAAAACAATTTAAAGCAGGGCTGTGATATGCCAGGCCATTTCTCTTCGGTCATGAGGGTTTCATTTCTTAGGATTCCTATGCGAGCTATGACGTCAACGGAAACGATTACGACCCGTCTCCGCGATATGATGCCAGCAATGAGAACAAGTATGTCACTTGATCACTTGGCCGGCCCCTCCTTGCTTCCCTTTCCATCACCCTGCAGTCACTGTTGAGCTGGCCCACAGTCGGGATCCTGGAACTGTGACGGGTCAGAGGCACCTCTCCGGCTGCCTGGCTGGGTCTGGGGCTGAGCCAGGAGCCAGCCCCACGCAGCCCTTCAGGCACAAGGCAGCCTCGGTGGATTCGGCCCTTTCCTAAGGGGCGTCACCCCTGCTGGTCAGCTAGCAATGGATGTTGGACCAGCATCGTTCCTGTTCGAAACACTGTTGGATTTGAAAAGAGTAACCCTTAAATCTTGCGGTCTCCACAGCCGGCTGTGTTCGGACCACAGTGCATGGGTCAATATCTGAGCCTTTTTGAGTCTGTCTGTGACCTCACGAGGGAGGTGGCAGAAGAGTGAATGATGCTGGGTAAATCGGGGCCCAGATCCTGGGCCTGGCTGTGTGCCTCTGTGCAGGCTGGGTGATGTCTCGTGGCCTGAGGCTCCCCATGCCCCAGGGCTGTGGGTGGGAGTCAGGTGATGGGTGAGGGACACACACGGAGGGTGTTCAGTCAGTGACGCTTGTGATCGTCACTTTGCAAATGATGGCGGGAGGTCTGGAGAGATCAGGTGACTCGGCTCCGTCGGTGGCAGCCCTGGGGATGATGTCCACTTTCCCCAGCCCAGCCCTGGAGCTCGTTTGCTGTGTCCTGCCTGTCGTTTCTCCGTCAGCATGCCCCATGCCCCAAGCTCTTCCCATTCTTCCAAAAATATTTAGAGAACAGAAGCCGTTTCTTTCTTCTCCACTGTTTTTTTGGTTTTGTTTTGTTTTGTTTTTAATTTAATTTTATTTGTTTTAGTTGTGCTGGGTCTTAGCTGCGGCTCACCAGTTCCTTTAGTTGCGGCATGTGTGCTCCTTAGTTGTGGCTGGTGGGCTCCTCAGTTGTGGCATGTGAACTCTTAGTTGTTGCATGCGTGTGGGATCTTAGTTCCCTGATCAGGGATCGAACCCATGTCCCCTGCATTGGAAGGTGGATTCTTAACCACTGCGCCACCAGGGAAGTCCCTTTCTTCTCCACTGTTGACATGACGCTTGCCAAGGTGTGTCTTCATCCATAATATTTTAGGTTGTGGTTGATTTGATTCTGGGGTTCAAATCCTGGTGCCCACAGGGTGCTGTGCAGGGAGACTCAGCCGGCAGACGCGGTCAGCACGACGGACCACAGCGCTCCAGGGAGCCTGCAAAGGCCCCAGCCTCACGTCCCCAGGTGCCCTTCCCACTCAGCCGCCAGCACGCCAGTGGTGCAGGGCACCTGGTCTCCCAGCCCTGAGTGCAGGGAGCCAGGAGGGATAGTCCAGACACTGCACAGTGATCCATGAAGGGCAGGATTGAATGCTGAGTAGGACGGTGGGCTGCGTGACTTGGGAGCAGCCCTGGCTGTGGGCGCACGAGGTCCAGAGGACAGAGGGCTGCCTCCCCAGGGCTAATGCATGAGCCCTGGACTAGTTTCAAGGGTGGTTTTAAAGTTGACTCAGTGATTCTGATCCCCTGTGGACTATTCTCAAAGATGTGCTCCTTAAACTTGCCGGTATTTTTTTGGCTTCTGCTGGAGGAACTGACCCGATGCAGCATGTTGCAGACGGGGTCATTACCCGAGGGGAGCGATCTGTTTTTCAGGTGGCCTCTTCCTAGTCTGTCCACTGCTGCTGAGTGTTCCATTTGGAGCCTTCTTCCTCAGCTCCTGCTGGAATGGCGGTGGAAAGGGTGGGGGGGGCTGCCCGAGGTGAGCATGGGGTGGGAGGAGGGGGACACAAGAGGACACAGAATCTAGGTTCTCATTTGTTCTTACTTCAGCTCGGCAGCCAGGCAGGCGTCTACACTGTGTTGTCAGTCACGGGGACGCAGAGCTTGGGAGGAGGGATGCTTGGGCCCCTGGCGCCGGAGCAGGAGACTCAGCCTGATGCGGGAGCATCGTGTCTGCAGGGCAGCGGGAAGGCCTTGCCAGCCTACGGGGCGCAGGGCGGGGGTGGGGAACGGGACGGTCCAGGCCCGTGCAAAAGCCCACTTGATGCCCCTCCCGGAGCAGCCATCAGAGGGCGGGGGGCGATGGGAACAGATGTGGGGAGAAGGCTTCAGCATCCTCCCTGGGCTTAGGGATAATGACTCTTCTTGCAGGAGAGCTGAGCAGGGCACTGAACCCACTGCAAGGTGCTGGCGGAGTCCTAACTTCGTTTTTTCCTTTGCCTCAGACATGGTACTCGCTGTGCGGGAGAGGTCGCCGCTTCAGCCAACAACTCTTACTGCATCGTGGGCATCGCGTACAATGCAAAAATCGGAGGTAAGGCCCAGGAGTGTGCTGCCCGGGGGCTCGGGCCTGGGGCAGGGGTACTGGACGTGTCCCTCCTGCGAGTCTCAGCAGTTGCACTTCCATTGGCCTCGGTGGCCGAGTCGGACCCTGGCCCTGACCTCACGCTGCCAGGGGCCTGGAGGCAGAGGTGTTGCTCACTGGTTTGCCTGAAAAGCCTCCGCCGGTCCTGTGGGTCTGGCTGCTGACTTACCGCTGTCAAGCAGACCAGTCCTAATAGGCCGCGTGGGTCCCCTCCTGCTGCCCATCCTGCCCTCCCTCTGACTTTCCCAGCAGGGTTTACGGTTTTCACTTGGGACGAAGGCCTTTCCTTGGCCCCGACTCCCACTCGAGCATCCTGGCCCACTGCTCCTGCCCTGTCCCTCGGCTTTAGCCAGAGGACATTTGTCATAGGGTTCCCCAGAGATGCCTGGTCTCCCCTGTTTATGACGGGCTGGTAACATTTGCCTCACCCCAAAAACCTCTCCCCGCCACTCCGTTCTGCTCAGTCCACCCGTGACTTATGGCCTCTCACGCCCTTTCTGCTCCATGGAGTGCTCCCCAAATCCAGGTGTCCCCCCTCGTCTTGTTTACTGAGGGAGGTCAGCCTTCCAGGTCCCTTTAAGGAGCACGCCTGACCCTGGGTGTCTCTGGCTCTGTTGTTTGGTTTCTCCATTTGTGAGTCAAGCTTCTTTTGTTAGGATGGGGCTTTAGAGCAAAGAGTCACATGTCTTCCATGCCCCCCGCCCCTGCCCCTGCCCCCGCCCCCTGAGCCTAGCAGATTGATAACTCAGACTGGTAGACAGTCAGTAAGTCTTCTGCAGTGCCTGGTAGGTGCGCATCACTGAGCTGGCACTGAGCAGGTGTGACCAGGGCAATGAATTGTCCTCGACTGTCCACATGGCCTTGGGCACTGGCTCTCAGTTTGGAGGTGCTCACACGCACGCTGATGGCCATGCTGGGATGCCTTCCTGGGGTGTGGCCTTCTCTGCTGCTTTGCCTTTGTGGAGGTGGTTGTAGCTCCCTCAGCTCTACTACGAGCAGCACAAGGTGGAGAACTCTGGGTCACGAGTCTTTGGGGAATTTCTTGAGTTTTGAAAATAGGGTCCCCAGCTTTCACTTATTTAGGACCCTCTGCCTGCTCTTTCCC
>NW_006778810.1:145852-164484 GCF_000442215.2 Lipotes vexillifer
GAAGTGGCTGGGATTTAACCAGCCATCATTAGCCACCAAGGGCGTGTCCTGCAGAACAGATCAGGAGACTGTCACCTGGCCTCACTCCTTCGTGGATAGTTCTTTTACGTTGAGATGTGTAAGTTCTCCTTGGAGCTCTTGATGAGTGAAGAGCCGCGAGAAGTCTCCCTGGCTGACCTGAGTACCAGTTCCATTCCCTCCACCCACTGGCTCTGTGTCCTTGGGCAACGGGTATAAACTGTCTGTGACACGGGGTTGGGTTTGCAATGGAGACATAGTGTGGGCTTGAGGTTGGCATTGACCCAGGGAACCTGTAACAGCCACGTCTCCAAGGCTGCTGCATACAGCTGTAGCCTCTCAATATAGGCAGCCGCACCTCTTCCTGCCCCTCCCTCCAAGCCCACCCCTGGACGGGGCAGCCTTCAGGCACCCCTAACATAGCTTCTCTCTCCACATGTTGACACAGAGCAGGGAATTTCTCTGAGATGCCCCTGGTGTGACCATGAGCTCTACTTTTTTATACCTTTTTTATTTTTAAAGTTGTTGTTCAAGAGATTAAAATGGATATCCTAATTTATTCCAATCTATGTGGAATTAATATTATACCACTTCATGTATAGTATATAAACCTAAAACATTATTTGAGTTCACACTCACTATTGTTCTTTATACCGTTGTTTTTGTGTTTTACTTCATATATTATAAACCCAATGTTTATTCTTATTTAAACAGTTGGCTTTAAAATACTTATGGAAAGAAATATACTTACCTACATGTTTATCAGTCCCAGTGCTCTTCCTTATTTTCTGGCTTCATATTTCTTCTGACTGGTTTCAATTTTCCTTCAGCCTGAGAATTTCTTTTAGTATTTTAGTATTTCTTTACATGTAGGTATGCTGGCGAGAAGTCATCTCAGCTTTTAGGTGAAATTTATCTAAATTTCATCTTCATTTTTGAAAACAATTTTACTGAACATAGAATTCTAGGCTGACATGTTTTTCTTTCAGCCCTTTAAAGATGCTTTTCCATTGTCTCTGGCATCCACTGTTTCTGAGGATGAGTCAGTTGTCATACTTATCTTATTGTTGTTCCCCTTTATGTAACGTGATTTGTTCCTCTGGCAACTTTTTTTTTTTTTTTCTATCTGTGCTTTGTCTGTGACTATAATGTCCCTTGGTGTAATTTCTTTCATATTGATCCAGCTTGGGGTTAGCTGTGCTTCCTCCTGGGTTATTATTCTTATTACTTTTTTTCTAAATCAAATTTGGAAAAATTTCTGTCAGTACTTTTTGCAGTCCTGTTTCCTCTCTTTTCTCTTTGGGCACCAATTATACTTGTTAGATTGCTTGATATACCTCACAGGTTGAGGCTGTGTTCATTTTTTAAAATCTTTTTTTATCCGTGTGCTTCAAATTTGATAATTTCTTTTGCACTGTCTTCTTCAGGTTCACTAATCCTTTCTTTTTTTGTGTCCAATCTGTTGTTGATTCCACCAAATGAATATTTTTTCTTTTCTACTCAGATATTGTGCTTTTCTGTTCTGTGATGTCCATTTGGCTTTTTTTTTTTTTTAATATTTCCAAATCTTTTCTTACATTTCACTTCTCTTCACCCATTATACCTATATATTACTTTGGACTCTTTAACATACTTATGAGTTATTTTACAGTCTTTTATACTAGTTCCAATACCTAAGTCATTTGTGGGTATGTTTCTTTTTTTCCTTTTTCCTGTGGAATGCCTTCTTCACTTTTTTCTTTTTTAACGTCTTTGTTGGAATATAATTGCTTTACAGTGTTGTGTTAGTTTCTGCTGTATAACAGAGTGAATCAGCTACATGCATATGTATATCCCTATATCCCCTCCCTCTTGTGTCTCCCTCCCACCCTCCTTATCCCACCCCTCTAGGTGGTCACAAAGGACCAAGCTGATCTCCCTGTGCAGGGCAGCTGCTTCCCACTAGCTATCTATTGTATATTTGGTAGTGTATATATGTCAGTGCTACTCTCTCACTTTGTCCCAACTTACCCTTCCCCATCCCCGTGTCCTAAAGTCGATTTTTACGTCTGTGTCTTTATTCCTCTCCTGCCCCTAGGTTCATCAGAAGCATTTTTTTTTAAGATTCCATATATATCTGTTAGCATATGGTATTTGTTTTTCTCTTTCTGACTTACTTCATTCTGTATGACAGACTCTAGGTCCATCCACCTCACTACAAGTAACTTAATTTCATTGGTTTTTATGGCTGAGTAATATTCCATTGTATATATGTGCCACATCTTTATCCATTCATCTGTCGATGGACACTTAGGTTGCTTCCATGTCCTGACTGTTGTAAATAGTGCTGCAATGACCATTGTGGTACATGACTGTTTCTGAATTATGGTTTTCTCAAGGTATAATGCCCAGTGGTGGGATTGCTGTATCGTATGGTAGTTCTATTTTTAGTTTTTAAGGAACCTCCATACTTTTCTCCATAGTGGCTTTATCAATTTGCATTCCCACCAACAGTGCAAGAGGTTCCCTTTTCTCTGCACTCTCACCAGCATTTATTGTTTGTAGATTTTTTGATGATGGCCATTCTGACCGGTGTGAGGTGATACCTCATTGTAGTTTTGATTTGCATTTCTCTAATGATTAGTGATGTTGAGCATCTTTTCATGTGTTTGTTGGCAGTCTGTATATCTTCTTTGGAGAAATGTCTGTTTAGGCCTTCTGCCCATTTTTGGATTGGGTTGTTTGTTTTTTTGATATTGAGCTGCATGAGCTGCTTGTATATTTTGGAGATTAATCTTTTGTCAGTTGCTTCGTTTGCAAATATTTTCTCCCATTCTGAGGGTTGTCTTTTCGTCTTGTTTATGTTTTCCTTTGCTGTGCAAAAGCTTCTAAGTTTCACTAGGTCCCATTTGTTTATTTTTGTTTTTATTTCATTTCTGTAGGAGGTGGGTCAAAAAGGATCTTGCTGTGATTTATGTCATAAAGTGTTCTGCCTATGTTTTGCTCTAAGAGTTTTATACTGTCTGGCCTTACATTTAGGTCTCTAATCCATTTTGGGTTTATTTTTGTGTATGGTGTTAGGAAGTGTTCTAATTTCGTTCTTTTACATGTAGCTGTCCAGTTTTCCCAGCACAACTTATTGAAGAGGCTGTCTTTTCTCCATTGTGTACTCTTGCCCCGTTTATCAAAGATAAGGTGACCATATGTGCATGGGATTATCTCTGGGCTTTCTATCCTGTTCCATTGATCTATCTTTCTGTTTTTGTGCCAGTACCATACTGTCTTGATTACTGTAGCTTTGTAGTATAGTCTGAAGTCTGGGAGCCTGATTTCTCCAGCTCCGTTTTTCTTTCTCAAGATTGTTTTGGCTATTCGGGGTCTTTTGTGTTTCCATACAAATCGTGAAATTTTCTGTTCTAGTTCTGTGAAAAATGCCATTGTTAGTTTGATAGGGATTGCACTGAATCTGTAGATTGCTGTGGGTAGTAGAGTCATTTTCACAATGTTGATTCTTCCAATCCAAGAACATGATATATCTCTCCATCTGTCTGTGTCATCTTTAATTTCTTTCATCCGTGTCTTATAGTTTTCTGCATACAGGTCTTTTGTCTCTTTAGGTAGGTTTATTCCTAGGTATTTTATTCTTTTTGTTGCAATGGTAAATGGGAGTGTTTCCTTATTTCTCTTTCAGATTTTTCATCATTAGTGTATAGGAATGCAAGAGATTTCTGTGCATTAATTTTGTATCCTGCTACTTTACCAAATTCATTGATCAGCTCTAGTAGTTTTCTGGTAGCATCTTTAGGATTCTCTATGTATACTATCATGTCATCTGCAACAGGGACAGTTTTACTTCTTCTTTTCTGATTTGGATTCCTTTTATTTCTGTTTATTCTCTGATTACTGTGGCTAAAACTTCCAAAACTATGTTGAATAACAGTTGTGAGAGTGGACAACCTTGTCTTGTTCCTGATCTTAGTAGAAATGCTTTCAGTTTTTCACCATTGAGAATGATGTTGGCTGTGGGTTTGTTATATGTGGCCTTTATTATGTTGAGGTAGGTTCCCTCTCTGCCTACTTTCTGGAGAGTTTTTATCATAAATGGGTGTTGAATTTTATCAGAAGCTTTTTCTGCATCTATTGAGATGATCATATGGTTTTTCTCCTTCAATTTGTTAATATGGTGTATCACATTGATTGATTTGCATATATTGAATAATCCTGTCATTCCTGAGATAAACCCCACTTGATCATGGTGTATGATCCTTTTAATGTGCTGTTGGATTCTGTTTGCTAGTATTTTGTTGAGGATTTTTGCATCTATGTTCATCAGTGATACTGGCCTATAGTTTTCTTTCTATGTGACATCCTTGTCTGGTTTTGGTATCAGAGTGAGGGTGGCCTCATAGACTATGTTTGGGAGTGTTCCTCCCTCTGCTATATTTTGGAAGAGTTTGAGAAGGATAGGTGTTTGCTCTTCTCTAAATGTTTGATAGAATTTGCCTGTGAAGCTATTTGGTCCTGGGCTTTGGTTTGTTGGAATATTTTTAATCACAGTTTCAATTTCAGTGCTTGTGATTGGTCTGTTTATATTTTCTATTTCTTCCTGGTTCACTCTGGAAGGCTGTGCTTTTTAAAGAATTTGTCCATTTCTTCCAGGTTGTCCATTTTATTGGCATAGAGTTGCTTGTAGTAATCTCTCATGATCTTTTTTATTTCTGCAGTGTCAGTTGTTACTTCTCCTTTTTCATTTCTTTTATTTATTTATTTATTTATTTATTTTTGGCTGTGTTGGGTCTTCGTTTTCTGTGCGTGGGCTTCCTCCAGTTGCGGCGAGCGGGAGCCACTCTTCATCGCGGTGCGCGGGCCTCTCACTGTTGCGGCCTCTCTTGTTGTGGAGCACAAGCTCCAGACGCGCAGGCTCAGTAGTTGTGGCTCACGGGCCTAGTCGCTCTGTGGCATGTGGGATCTTCCCAGACCAGGGCTTGAACCCTTGTCCCCTGCATTGGCAGGCAGATTCTCAGCCACTGCGCCACCAGGGAAGCCCTCCTTTTTCATTTCTAATTCTGCTGATTTGAGTCTTCTCCCTTTTTCTTTTGGTGAGTCTGGCTAATGGTTTATCAGTTTTGTTTATCTTCTCAAAGAACCAGCTTTTAGTTTTATTGATGTTTGCTCTTGTGTCCTCCATTTCTTTTTCATTTATTTCTGATCTAATCTTTATGATTTCTTTCCGTCTACTAACTTTGGGGGTCTTCTTGTTCCTCTTTCTCTAATTGCTTTAGGTGTAAGATTAGGTTGTTTATTTGAGATGTTTCTTATTTCTTGAGGTAGGATTGTATTGCTATAAACTTCCCTCTTAGAACTGCTTTTGCTGCATCCCATAGGTTTTGGGTCATTGTGTTTTTATTGTCATTTGTTTCTAGGTATTTTTTGATTTCCTCTTTGATTTCTTCAGTGATCTCTTATTTAGTAGTGTATTGTTTAGCTTCCATGTGTTTGTATTTTTTTACAGATTTTTTCCTGTAATTGGTATCTAGTCTCATAGCACTGTGGTTGGAAAAGATACTTGATACGATTTCAGTTTTCTTAAATTTACCAGGGCTTGATTTGTGACCCAAAATATGATCTATCCTGGAGAACGTTCCATGAGCACTTGAGAAGAAAATGCATTCTGTTGTTTTTGGATGGAATGTCCTATAAATATCATTTAAGTCCATCTTGTTTAATGTATCATTTAAGCTTGTGTTTCCTTATTTATTTTCATTTTGGTTCATCTGTCCATGGGTGAAAGTGGGGTGTTAAAGTCCCCTACTATGATTGTGTTACTGTTGATTTCCCCTTTTATGGCTGTTAGCATTTGCCTTATTTATTGAGGTGCTCCTATGTTGGGTGCATAAATATTTACAATTGTTATATCTTCTTCTTGGATTGATCCCTTGATCATTTTGTAGTGTCCTTCTATGTCTCTTGTAATAGTCTTTATTTTAAAGTCTATCTTGTCTAATTTGAGAATTGCTACTCCATCTTTCTTTTGATTTCCATTTGCATGGAATATCTTTTTCCATCCCCTCATTTTCAGTCTGTATGTGTCCCTAGGTCTGAA
The DNA here is from genome assembly GCF_000442215.2 of Lipotes vexillifer. Classification (NCBI taxonomy): domain Eukaryota; kingdom Metazoa; phylum Chordata; class Mammalia; order Artiodactyla; family Lipotidae; genus Lipotes; species Lipotes vexillifer. The sequence goes on from NW_006778810.1 coordinate 151,953, forward strand.
GTGGGTCTGTTGTAGACAACATATGTATGGGTCTTGTTTTTGTGTTTATTCAGCCAGTGTATGTCTTTTGGTTGGAGCATTTAATAATTACCTTACGTTTAAGGTAATTATTCATACGTGTGTTCCTATTACCATTTTCTTAATTATTTTGGGTTTGTTTTTGTAGGTCTTTTCCTTCTCTTGTGTTTCCTGCCTAGAGAAGTTCCTTTAGCATTTGTTGTAAAGCTGGTTTGGTGGTGCTGAATTCTGTTAACTTTTGCGTATCTGTAAAGGTTTCAATTTCTCCATCGAATGTGAATCAGATCCTTGCTGGGTAGAGTAATCTCGGTTGTTGGTTTTTCCCTTTCATCACTTTAAACGTGTCCTGCCACTCCCTTGTGGCTTGCAGAGTTTCTGCTGAAAGATCAGCTGTTAACATTATGGAGATTCCCTTGTTTGTTATTTGTTGCTTTTCCCTAGCTGCTTTTAATATTTTTTCTTTGAATATAATTTTTGATAGTTCGATTAATATGTGTCTTGGCGTGTTTGTCTTTGGGTTTACCCTGTATGGTACTCTCTGTGCTTTCTGGACTTGACTGACTGTTTCCCATGATAGGGAAGTTTTCAGCTATAATCTCTTCAAATATTTTCTCAGCCCCTTTCTTTTTCTCTTCTTCTGGTACCTCTATAATTCGAATGTTGGTGCATTTAATATTGTTCCAGAGGTCTCTGAGACTGTCCTCAATTCTTTTCATTCCTTTTTCTTTATTCTGCTCCCTGGCAGTTATTTCCAGCATTTTATCTTCCAGCTCACTTATCCGTTCTTCTGCCTCAGTTATTCTGTTACTGTTTCCTTCTAGAGTATTTTTAATTTCAGTAATTATGTTGTTCATCATTGTTTGTTTGCTCTTTAGTTCTTCCTGATCCTTGTTAAGTGTTTCTTGTATTTTCTCCATTCTGTTTCTGAGTTTTTGGATCATCTTTACTATCATTACTCTGAATTCTTTTTCAGGTAGGTTGCCTATTTCATCTTCACTTGTTTGGTCTTGTAGGTTTTTACCTTGCTCCTTCATCTGTAACATATTTTTTTGTCACTTCATTTTTTTTTTTTTTTGATGGGTGGTGCTGTATTCCTGTCTTACTGGTTGTTTGGCCTGAGACGTCCAGCACTGGAGTTTGCAGGCAGTTAGATAGAGCTGGGTCTTGGTGCTGAGATGAGGACCTTCGGGAGGCTGCACTCCAATTGATATTCCCTGGAGTCTGAGGTTCTCTGTTAGTCCAGTGGTTTGGACTCAGAGCTCCCACCACAGGAGTTTGGGCCCAGCTTCCGGCCTGGGAACCAAGATCTGGCAAGCTTCATGGCACGTTTAAAAAAAAAAAAAAGGAAGAAAGAAAGGAGCAGTACAATATCAACAATAAAAAACAGTGGCGCAGTGGTTGAGAGTCCACCTGCTGATGTAGGGGACACGGGTTTGTGCGCCGGTCCGGGAAGATCCCACATGCCGCGGAGCAGCTATGCCCTGATCCACGGCCACTGAGCCTGTGCATCCAGAGCCTGTGCTCCGCAACGGGAGAGACCACAACAGTGAGGGGCCCGCATACCGCAAAAAAAAAATAATAATAAAATAAAATTAGGATAAAAAATATATTAGGAAAAATAAAACTATAATTGAAACAGCTGCAACAAAGTAAAATAAAACCACAGCAGAAAAAAGAAAAAAAAAAAGGGTGGGTGGGGGCAAAAAGCCAAAAGGAGAGATCACTAACAAAGTATAAAGAATAAAATAAAATTAGAAGAATAAAAGATTTATTAGGAAAAATAAAAATATAAAAGAATCAACAACAGTGAATCAACAAGGTAAAACAGAATCCCAATGTAAAAGAGGAAAAAAGAAAAATAAGAAAAGCCTTGGCTATGGGGGTGTTTAGGCAGGGCAGGGGGTGGTGGTGGAACTTAGGCAGGGGTGGGGTTTAGGGTGGGGCAGGACCTAGGCGGGTGGGAGTGGTGATGATTGAGCGTGGGGCGGGGCCTCTGCTTAGGACCTGAGTGAAAGAGGAGAGGCAGCAAGTCGAAAGGAGGGCCTCTGGAGTGTGGGGTTCCAGAGTTTGGAGGTAGGGCCCTGAGTGAGGGTTTGTGGGTGGAGTTTAGGCCCAGCACATTGGAGGGGTCTCAGAGGGCGTCTCCGAGTGTAGAGGTAGGGGCCTGGGTGGGGGTGTAGGGACGGGGCTTGGGCTCTGCATGGCAGAAGGGAGGCTCTGAGCGTAGAGGATTAGGCCCGGGAGCCCAGCAGGCTTCCCGGTGCCTAAGTGGACAGGGAAAGCATTGACCGCGTTCCCTTCTGTTCCTTCACGCCCCTCCCCCACCATCTCCCCCAGGGTCTGCCCCCTCGCCGCAGGACCCCTAACCATATGTGGGTCCCGCTGGGTGTAGGAACTCTTCCCCTCCCCCAGCCACTGCTCAGGGGTGCCGGTCCCGGAGGTCTGGCCTTTACTTTTGCTCCCCCTTCCCTCCCTCCCACTCCCTCAGGACCCACGTGGCTGGAGGGGGGCCTAGGTGGGCAGAGGATCAGGCCCAGGATCTCAGCAGGCTCCTGGGAGCCCAAGTGGGCAGGGAAAACCTGGCCATGCTCTCTTTTGTTCCTCTGCCCTCCCAGTGGTTCCCCAATTTCCCCCTTCGGGTGTGGGACCTCTTCCCCTCCCCCAGCCACCCCTCAGGGGCACCAGTCCCGTCCTGCCTCCACTTCACCTCCCCCTTCACTCCCCTCACGTCCCATGTCCTACCCGGTCGCTGGGGGTTCCTCCCGTCCCCTTAGGTGTCCGTGGTCCCCCCATGGGTGCCTGGTAGGTTCCCTAGTTGTGCGGAGCCACTAATTCCACGTCCTTCTAGTACGCCATCTTGACTCCGCCCCGTTTTTTTTTTTTTTTAATTGAAGTATAGTTGGTTTTCAGGTGTACAGCAAAGTGATTCATAGGCGTATGTATTTATACACACATGCATACATATATATCTTTTTCAGATTATTTTCCATTATAGGTTATTACAAAATATTGAATATAGTTCCCTGTGCTAGACAGTAGGTCTTTGTTGTTTATCTATTTTATATATAGTGTGTATCTGTTAATCCCAAATTTCCAATTTTAAGTCAAAGACAAATATCATATGATATCACTTATATGTGGAATTTTTTAAAATATGATAAAAATGAACATTATCAAAACAGAAATATACTCACAGACATAGAAAACAAACTTATGGATACCAAAGGTGCAGGGAGGGATAAATAGGGAATGTGGGTATGTTTTCAATCACTGATATTTCTTTATACAATGTGCACATTTGTGCATGTCAAGTAATTGTTTATTGTACACCGGACATTGTTATGCTACATTGTGGGAACTCTTGATCCTATTATCCCTGAATACTGTTGAGTTTTGTTCTTGCAGTCAGTTCAGTTTGAACTTATGGAGGCTTGATTTTTCATTTTTTTAGGATTGATCTCTTTCTGATTTGTCCTTAGCCTTAGAGAAAATCCTTTAGCCCAAGCACATAATCTTTACTCTTAGGTAGTGTGACCCTTTTGGTATTTCAGCAGAAAGACTGAAGTGTTTAGCCAACACCTGTAACTTGGCAAGACTCAAACTCCAAATTGACTGCCCTGCAATGGGCAGCAGCTGGAACATCTGCTCACTCACTCATTCAGCCTCCAGCTCTTCCTTTCCTCCTGGACTTCTTAGAGAGTTGCCCAAACATGTTTAGTCCAGCGGTTAGCTGAGTGTTTGAGGGAAGTTTCAGTATGTCCTCTTCTGTAGCTCTTGCCTTTCTAGGATTTCTCTCAATTTCCAGCTGCTCTAACAATCCCAGACTCCATCCCACGACTCCCCAGGAGAATAAGATTGCATTGTCCTGATGGAGTTCTAGCTTCTCTGCATCAAGAGAAATGGGGAGTTCCCTCAGAGGAAAAGTATAAACTCGCATCATACCCAGTATTGTTGCTCTTTTAAGAACTGAATTGCCTGCCTCTGCCTTCTTATGGTAGCTTTCCAATGCCCTTAAAAAGGTGGTGTTTTCTTAAATAAGTATTTAGTCCAGGGTTTATAGTTATTACTTTTAGAAGAGTTAGTGTGATAGAAGCTACTCTGCCATTATTGACACTAAAACATGGTTTCTATTTCTTTACCAGATAGATGGTGTATTAGTTATCTATTGCTGCATGACAGTTACTCAAATAAACATTTGTTATCTAGCACAGATGGTGGCTTAAATGAGTGATTCTGGCTGAGGGTCACTCATGAGTTTGGCTGTGACTGTAGTCTGAAGGCTTGGCTGGGACTGGAGTATCCACTTCCAAGATGGGTCACTTCTTTGTTGTTGGCTAAAGTCCTCAGTTCCTTGTTGGCTGTTGGCAGGAGGCCTTGTTTCCTCAACATGTGTATATCTTCATGGAGTTCTTAGAGTGTCCCCATGGCATGTAGCCAGCTTCCCTTATTGCAGGTGATTCAAAGAGAGAACCAGGAGGAAGCAGCAATGTTTTTCTTATAACTTAGTCTTAGAAGTAACATACTGTCACTTAGGTCATACTCTATTCTTTAGAAATGAATTCTACATACACTCAAGGGGAGAGAAATAAGGCTTCACCTTTTGAATGGAAAAGTGTCAAAGACTTGTGGTTATGGTTTAAAATCACCACAGATGGGCTCCTAAAAGTTTGACTATATATTTATACAAATGGAGTAATTTTTCCTATCAGATTTCTTTGTAGAATTGCATGTTTCTTACATGTTTTATCACATAAAAATAAGTCGAATGAAAGTAGTAGAACTGTCCAAATTAGATATTTAAAATAATATGCTTGCTAGAACATTACTAATAAGTCATGATAACTCCAAAATATATATAATGCTGTATCAAAGTGCAGAAGAGCACAAGGAAGGTAAAATATCATCTGGATCCTGGTGAAAGCAGGGATAACCAGTACTTACTGAGCTCTTGCTAGATCACAAGCACTGATCTAAGGTCTCTGTATGTATTGTCTTATGTAATCTTTACAAAACACTATGTCATTGATCCTACTTTTATCCCCATTTCACAGGTAAGGGCCAGAAAGGTTATGTAACTTTTGCCAAAGATCAAACCAAGCTGACTTCAGGCCCCAGCTCTTAGTTTCTACTCTTTAACAAAAATCTTTAAACCGTATATACAAAGTGTGGATGGATGGGTGGATGGATAGATGGATGGACAATATTATTTCTTTAACATTTGATCATACTATACAGATGGTTCCTGATATATAATGGTTTGACTTATGATTTTTCAACTTTACTATGGTGTGAAAGTGATACACATTCAGTAGAAACCCTACTTTTTTGAATTTTGCTGCTTTCTTGAGCTAGCAATATGCAGTACAATACTCTCTCATGATGCTCGGCCGTGGCAGCCACAGCTCCTAGTCAGCCCACAGTCACAAGGGCAAGCAACTGATAAACCATTCTGTTCTCACTTTCAGTATAGTATTCAATAAATTACATGAGACATTCAACATTTTATTATAGAATAGGCTTTGTTTTAGATGATTTTGCCCAACTGTAGGCTAATGTAAGTGTTCTGAGCATGTTTAAGGTAGGCTGGGCTAATATTTTCAACTTACGATTCATTTACCAGGATGTAACCCTATCACAAGTTGAGGAAGATCTGTACTTGTTTTCAGTAAAATATACTAAGTTAAATTTTATGCAAACTTAACACAAGAGAAAGTAAGTCAAACTGAATACTGCCGAACTTCAGATTTAATTCTATGTTTATTTGTTTACTGTTTAACTTCATGCTTAATTTATTTGGTTTATGTGAATTTGACAGAAGAAAAAGAAACAAGTTTAAAGGGAAGGAATTGCTGAACTTCATATAAATACTTCCTTATAGTGAGATATTTTCTCAAATATCCCTCTTTTATTGAAAAAAAACAAAGCCCCAAGATTATGACAGTCTTTAAGAGGCCAGGGTTACATTTTTTTGTTGTTGTTACATATTTCCCATATTGAGTAATTAGAATTTACTTCAGTTCTCACTTCTTCACCCCACACCTCAATATTAGTTTTTTTTTTAAATTTTCTTTTATTATTTTTGTCTGTGTCGGGTCTTAGTTGCGGCATGCGGTCTCTTCATTGTGGTGCTCAGCCTTCTCTCTGGTTCCAGCACTCGGGCTTCTCTCTAGTTGTGTGTAAATTTTCTCCTCTCTAGTTGTAGCATGCAGGTTCCAGAGCGCGTGGGCTCTGTAGTTTGCGGCACGTGGGCTCTCATGTTGAGGCGAGGGAGCTCAGTAGTTGCGGCTCACGGGCTTAGTTGCCCCTCGGCGTATGGGATCTTAGTTCCCTGACCAGGGACCAAACCCACATCCCCTGCATTTTTTTTCTTGCTTCTTTTTTTTTTTTTTATTGAGGTATAGTTGTTTTACAATGTTGTGTTAGTTACTACTGTACGGCGAAGTGGAGTTCCCTGTGCTATACAGCAGGTTCTCATTAGTTACCTATTTTATACATATTAGTTTATATGTGTCAATCCCAATCCCCTGCATTGGAAGGTGGATTCTTTACCACTGGACCATCAGGGAAGTCCCTAGGGTTTTTGTTTATTTTCTTTGATGTTGTTTTTACATTGTCGGGGTTCAGTATTAACCGTCTGTCACTGTGATTCTCACAGTTTTTTAGTCTTGGTCACCACCATCATTTTCAGCACAGTTTTTCCATTCCTGATTAATTAATTTTGATTCATTTCTTAATTCCCTGGACTTTGCCACCAAGTAACGTTTTCAAGAAGGGCCAACACGTGTTGTTTTCTTTCATCTTTGAGAAGTTCTGAAGGTTGCCTTTATACCTGAATTATATCTTTTATATATTACAGCCTTACAGAACTTGGTAAACATCACCTGTTTGTCTTCTGGATTCATTGTTGCTTGGAAGAGTTTGAAGCCAGCCCAACTTCTTCCCCCTGTAGGTGACGACTTTTTGGCTTGGATAGGATTCTTCCTTTATCCTTGAAGTCCAGTAGCTTTGCTGAGCCACCTCTGGCTGAGGATTATTCTATAGCAGCTGTTCTTGGGATTCAGTATCCTTAAAAAGATCTGGGTATTTTAAAATTTTAGGCAAATTTTCTTATCATGATTTTTGAATATTTTTAGCTACATATGTTCAGTTCTATGCTCCCTGTGTACCACTTATACATATATTGGATCTCTATTTCCTGAATTCTATATCTCTTTCTAAACATATTTAACTTATTTCTTTTCTATTTTATTTTTCCTCAGGCTTGTCCTCTGTGTCTCTGACAGTTTCCCCAGTGCCTTTTTCTCCCTAGAGAAAACTCTAATATGACTTTCATTTCTAAAAGTCTTTAATTTTTTCCATCTGTTTCTTTCCTGAGGATGAACACACTTTGGGCCTCTTGCTTTTGTCTTGTTATTTCTTCATGGAATCCTTGTATCTCTTTGAGCTCTTGCTTCATAGAGAAATCATTTTTTCTTTAAATTTTAGATATTATGGAGAAATGTTTGTTTATAGTTTTCATCATTTTCTTGCACTTGTTATGCCCCCTTTTTCCTTATTTTTTGCAGCATTGTTGCAGAGGTGTCATGGTAGTCACTTTCTGGTTATGATTAGTGACTGGCTGGAGAGGATTGAGGTCTTTCTTTCTAGGCCAGTAAGATGCTAAAATGTGGGAAGGAAGAGAAGGGGGAGTGAGCTAGGCTGTAGGCACTGTGAACCCAGATCCTTCTCGTCTGCCAGTCCAGTATCTCTCAGAGATCCCCTCCCCTCACCAGTGAATTAGCATTAATTCATTATATGTGGACACAGCAGGGACAGGGGCATATCTGACTGCCACTTAGTTTTTCTCCTCCAACAAATCATGCCACAGAAACTGCCTGTTCTTGGAAAGATGATGTGTTTGTGCGATTCCTGGTCAGACATCACTGTTTCTAAAATAATGGGCATTTAGGTGGCTTTTCATTTTTGCTATAAAAGCAATACAGTGTGGCAAAGAAACAAACTCCCCTAGCCACCCATGCCCCAGTCATATGGACCTGAGGTGCATCACTACTTTGTGGAGAAATTATATGCCCTTGGGAATCACAGAGGCATGTGTCATCTTTATTGTTTTCAGAGAGGAGAGTGGATCACTCCTACATGTTTAACTGGAAGTCCCAAAGTTTCATTTCAGAGAAATTTCAATTTTTAAAAAGTTGTAGAGGGGACTTCCCTGGTGGCACAGTGGATAGGACTCTGCGCTTCCAATGCAAGGGGCCTGGGTTTGGTCCCCGGTCAGGGAACTAGATCCCACGTGCATGCTGCAACTAGGAGTTCACATGCCACAAAAAAGGAGCCCACATGCCACAACTAAGGAGCCTGCCTGCTGCAACTAAGACCTGGTGCAACCAAATAAATAAATTAATTAAATTAATATTTTTTTAAAAAAGTTGTAGAGCTGTACATTGATGATTTTTGCCCTTTTTTCTATACGTAATATTTCAATAAAAATCTGTTTAAAATTTTTATGATGTCACATTTGTTAGTCTTCCTTTATGACTCTTGGGTTTTGGATCTTGCTTAGAAAAGCCCAAGATAATAAATCTGTTTTATATTTCATCTAAAAACTTAGCTTTAGAAGAATAGTTTGTCTTGAAACCTTCATGGTTTTGCCTTTTCTGTTAAGCTTTTTAATCCGTGTAGAATTTATTTCTGTGAATGTTGTGAAGGGGAAATCTAACTTTATTTTTCTCCAGAATTAATATTTAGTGATCTCTGCATGCCACCTTTATTATATACTAAATTCCCCTATGTGTACCGGATCCTCCATTATGTTTCATTAGTCTTTTAATCCCTAAATAATACTTCATTTTAAATTATCATGGTTTAAGAAGATTTTTTTGATAACTGATAGAATAAATTTTCTCTTAAGGTTCTTTTTCAAAAATTTCTTGGCTATTCTTGCACATTTTCTCTTTCAGGTGAACTTGAGAATCTACTTATCAAGTTCCATAAAAAATCCTGTTGGGATTTTGATTGGGATTACATGGAAATTATAGATTAATTGGGGGAGAATTGACATCTTTACAGTATTGAGTCTTCCCACCCAGGAACATGGTATGTTTTTATTTATTCAGGTCTTTGACATCATTTAAAATAGTTTTATCACTGTCTTCATATTGATCTTATGCATTTCTTGTTAGGTTTATATCTAGGTTGATTTTTTAAAAATTATGTTGCTAATTATTATTGAAATGGATATAGAAAAACTTGATCTTTGTGTGTTGGTTTTTTGTACCTAGCCACCTTAATGAACTCTATTGGTGCTATTATTTTTTATTCTCTTGGCTTTTCTCGACAGGTGTAAATAAAAGCTGTCTGTAAATGGTGGCTTTTATCCCTTTAATATTAATTACTGTCATTTCTTTTTCATGTCTTATTTCAATGCATAGGAACTCCTGATGAATAATTAATAGTGGCTGTCTATAGGTGGTGGTGTTTTGTTTCTGATGTATACAGGAATGATCCTGTGTTATACCATTTGTAGGTGTCTTCTGTAGGTTTCCTGCAGTTATTCTTTATTAAATTAAGGAAATTTTTATATTTCTAGATTTCTAAGAGTTTTGATCAGGAATGAATGTTGAATTTTATTACATGCTTTTAAAAAAAGCATTTATTGAGGTGATTTTATTGTTTTTCAACTTTACTGTTTAATCTGTTTAATGTAGTAAATTTCAGTAATAGATTTCTTAACACTGGAAATTTCACCCTTCCATTCTTGGAATGAGTTGTATTTGATTATGAGTATTGTTCTTCTAATACAGTGCTGCATTCAATTGTTAATATTTTATGCATGGATTTTCCATCTTTATTTATAAGATAGACTGAGCTACAGTTGCTCTTTTTTTGTGACGTCCCTCACGAGTCTGGGTATCAGAATCAAGCTGGTTTTGTAGAATGAGTTAGGAAGCGTTCTGGCGTTTATTGTGTTCTGAAACAGTTTACATACTGTGGACATGGCCTGTTTTTTGAAATGTTGGTAGAACTTATTAATCAGTCTGACCAGACATGGTGACTCTTTAAAGAGCTAGGTCTGTTCATGCTTTACATTTCTACTTGAGGGAATTTTAGTAGTTAAGTTTTCCTAGAAAATCATCCATTTCTCCAGATTTTCAAATATATGACATACGAATTTTATATCATATTTTCATAATTAAAAAATATATTCTCCATGTTTATAGCTATAATTGTTCCTCATCTTATTCGTGGCAACTCTCCTTTTTCCCTTGATCAGACTAGTGAAAAATTTGCTATTTCCTATAAAATAGGTTTTTCAGAGAACTAGATTTCTTAAATTTAAATACAATTGACATACAACATTATACTGTTTCAGGTGTACAGCATAATGATTCGATATTTGTATACATTGTGAAATGATCTCAATAAGTCTAGTTACCGTCTGTCACCCCACAGTGTTATGAACTATTTTTTCTTGTCATTTTAAGATTCATCTTCTTAGCAGTTTCAAATTTGCAGTACAGTATTATTGACTATATTCACCATGCAGTACGTTATATTCCCGTGACTTATTTACTTTATAACCGGAAGTTTGTACCTCTTGATCCCCTTCACCCATTTCCCCCCCACCCCAAACCCCCTTCCCTCTGGCAACAACTAGTCTGTTCTCTGTACAGTAGTGCCCCCTTAACCATGGTTTCGCTTTCTGTAGTTTCAATTACCCACAGTCAACTGTGGCCTGAAATACAAAGTGGAAAATTCCAGAAATAAACAATTCATAAGTTTTAAATTGCACGACCATCAGAGTAGCGTGATGAAATCTCGCGCCAACCCGCTCAGCCCTGCCTGGGACATGAATCATTTCTTTGTCTAGTATATCCCTCCATTAGGCACTTAGTAGTCATCTCAGTTATCAGATGGATGTCGCAGTAACACAGTGCTTGTGTTCAAGTAACCCTTATTTTACTTGACAATGGCCCCAAAGCCCAAGGAATAGTGATGCTGGCAATTCGGATATGCCAAAGAGAAGCTGTAAAGTGCTTCCTTTAAGTGAAAAGGTGAAAGTTCTCGATTTAATAAGGAAACAAAAAAATCATATGCTGAGGTTACTAAGATCTACGGTAAGAACAAATCTTCTATCCATGTGAAGAAGGAAAAGAAATTTGTGCTAGTTTTGCTGTTGAACCTCAGACTGCAAAAGTTATGGCCACAGTGCATGATGAGTGCTTAGTTAAGATGGAAAAGGCATTAAATTTGTACAATAAGATATTTTGAGAGAGAGCGAGAAAGAGACAGACTGCATTCACATAACTTTTTTTTTTTTTTTGCGGTACGCGGGCCTCTCACTGCTGTGGCCTCTCCCGTTGTGGAGCACAGGCTCCGGACGCGCAGGCTCAGCGGCCATGGCTCACGGGCCCAGCCGCTCCGCAGCATGTGGGATCTTCCTGGACCGGGGCATGAACCTGTGTCCCCTGCATCGGCAGGCAGACTCTCAACCACTGTGCCACCAGGGAAGCCCTCCACATAACTTTTATTACAGTATATTGTAATTTTTCTATTTTATTCTTAATGTTGTTAATCTCGTCCTGTGCCTAATTTATAAGTTAAATTTTGTCGTAGGTATAGGTATGCATGTATAGGAAAATACATAGTATATATAGGGTTCAGTACTATCCATGGTATCAGGCATTCACTTCAAGTCTTGGAATGTATTCTGCATGGGTAAGGGGGGACTGTAGTATCTAAAAGTTTTGTTTTGGTTTTTAGATTCAACATATAAGTGAAATCATACAGTATTTTTCTTTCTCTATCTGGCTCATTTCACTTACATTCAAGGTCCATCCCTGTTGTTGCAAATGGCAAGATTTCATTCTTTTTTGTTTTTGTTTTTGTGGTACGTGGGCCTCTCGCTGCTCTGGCCTCTCCCGTTGCGGAGCACAGGCTCTGGACGCGCAGGCTCAGCGGCCATGGCTCATGGGCCCAGCTGCTCCATGGCATGTGGGATCTTCCCGGACTGGGGCACGAACCCGTGTCCCCTGCATCGGCAGGCGGACTCTCAACCACTGCGCCACCAGGGAAGCCCAGATTTCATTCTTTTTAATGGCTGATTATATGCCGTTGTATATGTGTCTCAGATCTTCTCTATCCATTCATCCATCAGTGGACTCTTGTTTCCATATCTTGGCTACTGTAAATAATGCTGCAGTGAACATGGGGTGCATGTATCTTTTTGAATTAGAGTTTTTATTTTCTTCAGATAAATATCCAGACCAGATTTCATCTTTTTAATGGCTGATTATATGCCGTTGTATATGTGTCTCAGATCTTCTCTATCCATTCATCCATCAGTGGACTCTTGTTTCCATATCTTGGCTACTGTAAATAATGCTGCAGTGAACATGGGGTGCATGTATCTTTTTGAATTAGAGTTTTTATTTTCTTCAGATAAATATCCAGAAGTGGGATTGCTGGATCATATGGTATTTCTATTCTTTTTTTGAGGAGTCTCTGTACTCTTTCC
>NW_006778810.1:164494-247213 GCF_000442215.2 Lipotes vexillifer
TTTGAGAAATCTCCATACTGTTTACCACAGTGGCTACACCAATTTACATTCCCAACCACAGTGTACACAAGGGACTTTTTCTCCACATCCTCACTAACATTTGTTATTTCTTGTCCTTTGCATAATAGCCATTCTGACAGGTGTGAGGTGATAATAGCTCACTGTGGTTTTGATTTGCATTTCCCTGATGATTAGTGATGTAGAGCATCTTTTCATGTGCCTGTTGGCCATCTGTATGTCTTTTTTGGAAAAACATCTATTCAGATCCTCTTCCCATTTTTTAATCAGATTGTGGTTTTTTGTTGTTGAGCTGAATGAGTTCTTTAGGATATTAACACCTTATCAGACAGATGATTTGCAAATATCTTCTCCAATTCAGGAGGTTGCCTTTTTATTCTGTTGATGGTTTCCTTCACTGAGCAGAAGCTTTTTAGTTTGATGTGGTCCCATTTGTTTATTTTTACTTTTGTAGCCATTGCCTTTGGAGTCACATCCAAAAAGATATTGCCGAAGAGTGATGGTAAGGAGCTTGCCACCTATGTTTTCTTCTTGGAGTTTTATGATTTCAGGTCCTTACATTCATGTTTTTAATCCATTTTTAGTTAATTTTGTGTATGGTGTAAGATATTTGTCCAGTTTTGTTCTTCTGCATATGGCTGTCCAGTTTTCCCAATACCATTTATTGAAGAGATTGTCCTTTCCCCATTGTGTATTCTTGCCTCCTTTGTTGTAAATTGACCATATATGATTGGATTTATTTCTGGGCTCTCTATTCTGCTCCACTGATGTATGTTTCTGTTTTTATGGCAATACCATACTATATTGATTACTATAGCTTTGTAATATAGTTTCAAATCAGGGAGCATGATGCCTCCAGCTTTATTCTTCTTTGTTACGATTACTTTGGCTTTTTTGGTTTCTTACAGATTTTAGGATTATTTGTTCTAGTTCTGTGAAAAATGTCATTGGAATTTTGATAGGGATTGCATTGGAACTGTAGATTGCTGTAGATTGCTTTGAGTAATATGGACATTTTTACAATATTAATTATTCCAATCCATGAACATGAAATATCTTTCTGTTTATTTGTGTCATCTTCAATTTCTTTCTTCAGTGTCTTACAGTTTTCAATGTACAGGTCTTTCACCTCCTTGGTTAAATTTATTCCCAGATGTGTTATTCTTTTTGATGCAATTGTAAATAGTATTAATTCTTAATTTCTCTTCTGATAGTTTGTTGTTAGTGTATAAAATGCAACAGATTTTTGTATATTAATTTTGTATCCTGAAACTTTACTTAATTTATTAGTTCTAACAATTTTTTTTGTGTGGAATGTTCAGGGTTTTCTATATATAAAATCATATCATCCAGCAATAGTGATAGTTTTACTTCTTCCTTTCAAATTTATATGCCTTTTATTTCTATTTCCTGCCAATCACTCTGGCTAGGACTTCCAATACTATGTTGAACAAAAGTGGCCAGAGTGGGCATCCTTGTCTTATTCCTGATCTTAAGGGAAAGGCTTTCAGCTTTTCACTGTTGAGTGTGGTTAGCTGTTAGGCCTGTCATATATGGCCTTTATTATGTTGAGGCATGTTCCCTCTGTGTCCACTTGGCTGAGAGTTTTTATCATAAATGGATGTTGAATTTTGTCAAATGTTTTTTCTGCATCCATTGAGATGGTCATATGATTTTTATCTTCGTGTTGTGTATCATGCTGATTGAGTTGCAGATCTTGAGCCATCCTTGTATCCCTGGAATAAATCCCACTTGATCATGATGTATGATCCTTTTAAATGTATTACTGAATTTGATTTGCTAATACTTTGTTGAGGAGTTTTACATCTATGTTTATCAGGGATGTTGGCCTGTGTAATTTTCTTTTTTTTGATGTCCTTGTCTGGTTTTGGTATTAGGGTGGTGCTGGCCTCATAACACGAGTTTGGAAGCATTCCCTCCTTTTTAATTTTTTTGGAAGAGTTTGAGAAGAGTAGGTATTAAATCTTCTTCAAATGTTTGGTAGAATTAACCAGTGAAGCCATCTGGTTCTGGGCTTCCGTTTGTTGGGAATTATTTGATTACTGATTCAATCTCCCTACTAGTAATTGGTCTATTCGAGTTTTCTGTTGCTTCATGATTCCGTCTTAGAAGAGTGTATGTTTCTAGGAATTTATCCATTTCTTCTCGGTTGGCCAATTTGTTCATGTATAATTGTTCATAGTAGTCTCATGATCTTTTGTATTTCTTTGATATCAGTTGTAATGCCTCCTCTTTCATTTATGAGTTTATTTAAGCCCTCTCTTTTTTTCTTAGTGAGTCTAGCTAAAGGTCTGTCAATTTTGTTTATGTTTTCAAGGAACCAGTTTTATTGACCTTTTCTATTGTCTTTTTAGGCTCTATTTATTTCCACTCTGGTCCTTATTATTTCTCCCCTTCTATTAACTTTGGGCTTCATTTCTTATTTTTTTTTTAGTTTCTTTAGTTATAAAGTTAGATTGCTTATTAGAAATTTTTCTTGTTTCTTGAGGTAGGCCTGAATTGCTATAAACTTCTTTCTTAGAACTGTCTATGCTGCATCCCATAGATTTTGTTATGTTGTATTTTCATTTTCATTTGTTTCAAGGTATGTTTTTTTATTTCTCCTTTTATTTCTTCATTGATCCATTGGTGGTTCAGTAGCATGTTGTTTAATTTCTACATACTTGTGATTTTTCCAGTTTTCTTCTTGTAATTGAGTTCTGGTTTCATACCATTACTTGATATGATTTCAGTCTTCTTAAATTTATTTAGATTTGTTTTGTGGCCTAATGTATGATCTATCCTGGGGAATGCTCCATGTGCACTTGAGAAGATTATATATTCTGCTGTTTGGGGATGGAAAGTTCTGTATTTATTCGGTCCATCTTTTAAACATCATTTAAGTCTGATGTTTCCTTATTAATTTTCTGTCTGGATGATCTATCCATTGAGGTAAGTGGGGTATTAAAGCACCCTACTGTTATTGTATTGCTGTCCAATTTCTCCCTTTAGGTCTGTTAATATTTGCTTTATATATTTAGGTGTTCCTATGTTGGATACATAAATATTTATAAATGTTATATCTTATTATTGGGTTGACTCCTTTATCATTATTTAATGCCCATCTTTGTCTTTTATTACAGACTTTGTTTTAAAGTCTGTTTTGTCTGATACCAGTATAGTTACCCCAGCTTTCTTTTGGTTTCCCTTTGTATGAACCACCTTTTTCCACCCCTTCACTTTCAGTCTGTATTTGTCCTTACATCTGAAGTGAGTCTCTTGAGGGCAGCATATAGTTGAGTCTTGTTGTTGTTGTTGTTTATCCATTCAACTATGGATAAACATTGGAGAATTTAGTCCATTTACATTTAAAGTAATATTGATAGGAATGTATCAGTACTTACTGCCATTTTGTTAATTGTTTTCTGTTTTGTAGTTTTTCTGTTTCTTTCTTGTTATCTTGCTTTCTTCCCTGTGTTTTGATGACTTTCTGTATTGTGACGCTTGGATTCCTTTCTTATTATCTTTTGTGTATCTGCTGTAGGTTTTTGCTTTGTGGGTACCATGAGACTCACATACAACAGCCTATATATACAACAATCTATTTTATGTTGATAGTAAGTTAAATTTGGGTGCATTCTAAAACCACATTTTCACTACCCCCCCACACACTCTATGTTCTTTTTGGTTTTTTTTGTTTTTTTTGTTTTTTTTTTTTGTGGTACGCGGGCCTCTCACTGCTGTGGCCTCTCCCGTTGCGGAGCCCAGGCTCCAGACGCGCAAGCTCAGTGGCCGTGGCTCATGGGCACAGCTGCTCCGCGGCATGTGGGATCTTCCTGGACCGGGGCACGAACCCGTGTCCCCTGCATCGGCAGGCGGACTCTTAACCACTGCGCCACCAGGGAAGCCCCACACTCTGTGTTTTTGATGTCACTTTTTACATCTTGTTATTTTATCTATCCCTTAACTAATTATTACAGTTATTTTTACTACTTTTGCCGTGTCATCTTTATACTAGCTTTATAAGTGATTAACCCACTTCCTTTCCTGTATATTTACCTTATTTACCTTACCAGTGATACTTTCACTTTCAGTTATTTTCTTGTTACCAATTAGTTCCATTTCTTTTCAGCTTAAAGAAGTCTCTTTAACATTTCTTGTAGGGCCAGTTTAGTGGTGATTAACTCCTTTAGCTTTTGCTTGTCTGGAGAACTCTTTAGCTCTCCTTCAATTTTGAATGATAACCTTGGCCAGTAGAGTATTCTTGGTTGGAAGTTTTTTTTTTCCTAGCACTTTGAATATGTCATGTCACTCCCTTCTGGCCTGCAAAGGTTCTGCTGAGAAATCTGCTGATAGTCTCATGGGGGTTCCCTTGTATATAACAAATTGGTTTTCTCTTGCTGTCTTTAAGATTCTGTCTTTAGCTTTTGACATTTTAATTATAGTGTGTCTTGGTGTGGGTGTCTTTGGGTTCATCTTGTTTGGAACTCTCTGAGATTCCTGGATCTGGATGTCTGCTTCCTCCCCAGGGTAAGGGAGTTTTCAGACATTATTTCTTCAAATAAATTTTCTCCCCCTTTCTCTCTCTTTTCTCTTTCTGCATTCCCTATAATTCGAATGTTATTGTGTTTGATGTTGTCCCATAGGTCCCTTAAGCTATCTTTGCTTTTTTTAAAAAATTCTTTTTTCTTTTTGCTTCTCTGTTTGGGTGAGTTCCACTGCCCTGTCTTCTGCTCACGGACCCTTTCTTTGCTTCATCTGGTCTGCTGTTGAACTCCTCCAGTGTATTTTTCAGTTAAGTTATTGTGTTCTTCAGCTTTGTGACTTCTGCCTGGTACCTTCTTATATTTTCTGTCTGTCGAAATTCTCACTGTGTTCATCCATTCTTCTCCCAAGTTTGTTGAGCATTTTTATGACCATTATTTTGAACTTGTAGTTGGGTAAATTATCTCTGTTTCATTAAGGTTTTTTTCTGGGATTTTTATCTTGTTCTTTCATTTGGAGCTAATTCCTCTGTTTCCTCATTTTGCTTGACTCTCTGTGTTTGTGCCTCTGTGTTAGGAGAAACAGCTCTCTCTCCCAGTCTTGATAGGGTGGCCCTGTGTAAGTGATGAACTTTGTTGTTTAAACTTGCCCTCATTCTTGGTTGTCTCTTGAACTACCTCTTTGATTGTTTCAGACCTGTTAGCCCCAGAAACACAATCCTCTCTGGCCACCAGAGCCTGGCACACAAGGGCATCCCATGTGTGGGCTGCATGCACCCACTGGCTTTGGGGGACTGTGGGGGGCTGCGGCACTTGCCTGCTGCCTCTGATGGGGCTACAGCAGCAGTGCAGGGGGGGCAGGGAGGACAGGTGCTAACAGGTTAGAGTCAGAGGGCAGAGGGCAGAAATGGCACCTGCCAGCCTCATTCCCTGAAGAGACTCCCAACAGGCTTTTGCTCCTTTGGCAGATGTTTTAGGATTTTCAAATGAATCTTTTTCACATAAGGTCAAGGCTCTTTTCAAGCTTCTGCTTTTGTGCTGGTTTCTGGGGCGAGTGAATCTGCATGGGAGCCCTTTAAGGGCAGAATCTCTATTCCCTACAGCCCTATGGTCTCCTGGACATAAGCACCATTGTTTTTCTTTCTTTCTTTTTTTTTAAATAAAGATATTTAGTCTTCAGTTTTATTGAAAATGTATTTTCAGGTGCAAAAGTGAATCACCTCACCCCCAAACTCCTTAATGGCTAAAACTAACCCCCTTAATTATTTTTTTTTTCACTTTCCCCAAAATGAAACATTTTTATTGACTACAAGTTGTGTGTGGGTGGATGGGAATTGTTTATCAATTTTCAAGATACTGTTAATTACCCACTGGTTTTTATTCCCTTTAAGTGGAGTCTTTATGGTAGGGAACACTTCTTGCTCCCCTTCCCATTTCCTTCTTTTTATTTAATTATTATTTTTTATTTTTAAATTTTTATTGGAGTATAGTTGCTTTACAATGTTGTGTTTCTGCTGTACAGCAAAGTGAATCAGTAAAATATATATATATATATATATATATATCCCCTCTTGTTTAGATTTCCTTCCCATTCAGGTCACCACAGAGCATTGAGTAGAGTTCCCTGTGCTATACAGTAGGTTCTCATTAGTTATCTATCTTATACATAATAGTGTATATATGTCACTCCCAATCTCCCAATTCATCCCATCCCTCCCTTCCCCCTTGGTATCCATAAGTTTGTTCTCTATATCTCTGTCTCTATTTCTGCTTTGCAAATAGGACTTTGCACTTCCACTGCAGGGGGCACGGGTTCAATCCCTGGTCAAGGAACTAAGATCCTGCATGCTGCGGCACAGCCAGAAAGTAAAAAAAACCCTGTTGGTTTTCAAAGCCAGACATATGGGGAGCTTGTCTCTCTATGGCACATCCCCAAGGTGGGGGTACCTGACATGGGACAACAACCCTCTGGCTCCTCAGGGAGAAGTTATGTATTTGTGAGATCCCTCCAGACTGTGGGTCTCCATGCTGGCAGTGGGGGGTGGAGTAGGTTTGGCGAGACCATGTCCCTGCCTCTCCTACCACCTTGATGTGGCCCTTTTATCCTTTGTTGTGGAGTAGCTGTAGCTACTTCTCAGGTTCTCTTCAGAAGAAATATTTCCATATGTTGCTGTAGATTTTTGTGTGTCCATGAGAGGAGGTGAGTTCAGGATCTTCCTATGCCAGCATCTTGAACCAGCTCCTTCCTTCTCCTTCTGCCAGTCTCCATACCTCACTGAGCATCCCCTGCCGCCCCCTCTGGCTTCCAGGTGTTTAATTGGTCCCCCTGATTCCTCCCTGAAGAGCTCGGCTTTTTGCCCTGTCTCTCTGGAGAGCAGGCGGAGGCAGTGGAATGCACAGCCGTTTTGGAGCCGTCACAACTCCTGGCAGTCCAGAGCAATCTGCCTCTTCCTTTGTGCTCTCCTTGCCCTCCCTGAATGGGGCCAGTTTCAGATTTCAGCCCGGGAACTACGGGGTCGCCAGCCAACACAGCTTCAGCCTGAGTCCCAGCTCCACCCTCTCAACCCCTGGAAGCCACGTCATCTCCCTCCCACAGCTCAGACCGATTTTTATTTTTTGATTGAGTTCTTTTATTTTCTAACTTATGAATTTCTATTTTTGTTTGTTTATTAATTCTTCCAGCTTTTAAATTTTTATTATTTTTTTCCTAACTCCTTTGAATAGAATGTTTTGTTCTTTATTTTCAGGCTTTGATGTGCTTTAATAAGTAATAAACGTTTTTTTTCCTCTCATTACCTATCTCTGGCCTGATTATACAATGCTCTTATTGGTATTCATTTCTGAATAATTTTTTATTTCGGCTTTGATTTTTTCTCTATAACTCAAAAGTTATTTATAAGGGATTTAAGTTTTTTTCCAACTGCATAGACTTTTTTGGTGCTCCTTTTGTTGCTGATTTTTAACTTGATTGGGATCAGAGACTGCGCTCTGTATAATTTCTGCCTTTCTGAATTTGTTAAAAAATTCTTTATGTGGTTCAGTACATGTTCAGTTTTTGTCAACATTCCAATGAGTATTTGAGGAGTAGTTTTATTCTGTGCTTATTGAGTACAAAAGTCTATATAAATTAGATCAGAGGTTGCCATCAGGAACCCACAGGCTGCCTTGGCCTGCAGATAAATTTTGTACAACCCACATAAGTTTTTTTTTTGTTGTTGTTTTCTTTTGCGGTATGCGGGCCTCTCACTGCTGTGGCTTCTCCCGTTGCGGAGCACAGGCTCCGTATGCGCAGGCTCAGCAGCCATGGGTCATGGGCCCAGCCACTCTGCGGCATGTGGGATCTTCCCGGACTGGGGCACAATCCCGTGTCCCCTGCATTGGCAGGTGGACTCTCAACCACTGCGCCACCAGGGAAGCCCTTGTTTTGTTTTTTTTTAACTTGAGGAAACACTTACAAATCAAGACATTTAATGTACAAAATAGGGATTTGGGGTTTCTCTTGAAAAAAAATCAGAAGCTCTGGCTCTGCTGGACCCTCATTCCTTCATGGCGACACTTAGCTGGGGCTGCACAGTGGCTGCACTTCCAAAGGATGGTTTAACCATCCCCCTCACCTGTCCACATCAGCCATTCATCCTGCCTGCCTGGTGCCTGTAGGGGCCGCATTTGTCACCCGTGGCTGCAAGAAGCTCATTCAGGTGTTTGGGCGTCTTGTGTTTTGTCTACTTGGTCTGTTTCTGAGAAGGGATGTTAGTCTCCATATCGATTGTGGACTTGTCGATTTCTCTCAATTTTTGGTGTATGCATTTCATAGTTATAAGATGTACAAAAGTTATCATCTCATATTGATGTCATGAGCCTTTCTTTAATCAATATAAAAATCCCCTCTTTGTCTTATTCTCTTTTTGCCTTTAATCATTCTTTGGATGATAGTAATATCACCACACCTGTTAAATTATTTTTATCGTCACTTTCTTCATATGTTTTTCATCCCTCTATTTTTAACCTTAGTTTTGCAATCAGCATGTATCTGGTGGCTTCATTTTTTTTTTTTTTATACCATCTAAGAGTTTTTTGTTTTTGTTTTTTTAATTTGTTTATTTTTGGCTGCATTTGGTCTTTGTTGCTGTGTGCGGGCTTTCTCTAGCTCCGGCAAGCGGGGGCTACTCTTCGTTGCAGGGTGCGGGCTTCTCGTGTGGTGGCTTCTCTTGTCGCGGAGCCCGGGCTCTAGGCATGTGGGCTTCAGTAGTTGTGGCATGTGGGCTCAGTAGTTGTGGTGCACAGGCTTAGTTGCTCTGCGGCATGTGGGATCTTCCTGGCCCCGGGCTCGAACCTGTGTCCCCTGCATTAGCAGGCAGATTCTTAGCCACTGTGCCACCAGGGAAGTCCCTCTTTGGTCACCTTTTTTTCTTTACTCTTCTTTCTTTTATGCTAAGTTTTTTAGTTTACAAGATTTTTTCTCTACTAAGCCATTCATTCTTTCGAAAGATATTTTTGAGTGCTTGCCGTATATATGGATGGCTGTCTAGGTAGTAAATTTTCTGAGTTCTTGAAGTCTTTATTTTCTTCCAACAAATTAGGCTGAGTTTCGATTTTAAGTTCAAAATAACTTTCACTGAGAATTTCAAAAACCTTGTACCCTGGTTTTTTGGCCTGCAGTGTTTTTGATGAGGCATCTGGTGCCAATATTAATTTTTGTTCCTTTTCAGATAACTTTCTTCTTCTTCCAGAACCTTTCAGGATTCTTTTCTCTTTTCTTGTTCTGGGATTTGACCTGTGTGTGTTGATGTGAATTTGTTTTCCTTTTCCTGCCTATCCCTCAGTGAGTTATTAACCGTTTTTCATTATACTCCAACAATTATGTGAACTTAACTGTAAAGGTGGGCCAGTTTCTTTGGTCACCATTGTTTAGATTTGAAATTGAAATTCAAAGACTTCTGTGCTTGGCTTCAGGAAATTCTTCTGTTATTTATTTGACTCTTTTGCTTTATTTTTCCTCATTCCATCCTCCTAGAACTCTCATTAGACAGATACTAGACGTTGGCCTCTTCAGACTTTCTATCCCTTTGACCCTTTGTCTTAGGTCTTGAGAGAATCCCTAAGCTCAGTTGACCAGCTCTCTGACACACCCTATCTTTGCAGTTTTTACGTTTTGAAAAGAATTTACCTTCTTGGATTTCTAGTTGATGTTTTCAACTAAATGTGTATTTGAAATAATTATAGATTCACATGCAATTGTAAGAAACAATACACAGAAATCCAGTGTATCCTTTACCCAGTTTTCCATCATGGTGATCTCTTGTTGAAACTACAGCTACATCTCTTGTTGAAACCAGGATACTGATGCCAATATAGTCAAGATACAGAACAGGGTCACAAAAAGGTCCTTCATGGTGCCTCTTTATTACCACAGCCACTCTTGCCCTAGTCCCTTCCTTAACCTCTGGCAACCACTCTTTTGTCCTCCATTTCCATAATTTTCTCATTTCAAAAATGATGTAAAACGGAACCATAATTTGGAAACCAGGAATGTTCTGGGAATGTCTTCCTCTTGGAAAAGTGAATTAACTCTAAGGACCAGTTAGTGACCAGCATTAAGAAATCACTCTGTTTCCTATTACAGAGTATCCAACCAACAGACTCTGGCCAACAGAGTTTGTTAAATACTCTGTGGTAGGATTAAATCATGGTATTGATAAATAGAAATATGCCAATTACAATGTATACATAAAGATGCTCCATTAATATCAGCATTATAGATGCCAGAGAGTTAAATGTAAACTTTCCCCCATCATACTTCCTGAGAAAGAATTAGAGACATTAAAATTTAAACAAAAATCCAAAATTTTTGAGTCCAAAAGAATTGACTGAAAAATCTCTTTTTCTTTTATTTTTAAACTTGTGGAGAAATGAAGTTCAAGATTCTTCCTCCCCAGCTGTCTTACTCACTTTTACCTAGAGGTTGTAATCAGTGTCTGGCTAGCATATATTGATTTTTAAATCAATAGAAATATTATTAACTTTTTTATGTTCAAATATTTTTTTCTCCAGTTTGTTAATAATTGTTATTTAATATTGATGTTAAAAATTTTATTTTTATGCAGTCAGAATAACTTTTTTTTTTACATCTTTATTGGAGTATAATTGCTTTACAATGGTGTGTTAGTATCTGCTTTATAACAAAGTGAATCAGTTATACATATACATATGTTCCCATATCTCTTCCCTCTTGCATCTCCCTCCCTCCAGAATAACTTTTTATCTTTAATTTCTGACCTTAGTTTTGTGATTATTATTGTCTAATTGATTTGTAATAAAGCTCAAAACTTGAAAAAAAAAGGAGATGCATTCCCAACCCCCGCCCCAGTCGCCCCCCCACCCCCACCCCAAGTCCACATCGCAGGGTGACTCTAGTTGTTGGGTCTGCTCTGCGGGCCACATGCTGTGCTTCCACCTCTGGCTCCTTCATAGCTGCCCCAGCTCAGGGCCAGGGCCACATGGCGAGTGAGGTTGGCCTGGGGAAGGTGGTGCTGCCCAGGGACCCTGGGTCATCCTAGGTGTGGGAGGGGGTCCTCAGAAGCAGGGGCCCGCAGTTCCCCAGGTGCGGTGGGGGACCGTGGGTGCTAGCTGGTGGGTCGGGCAAGGAGGGCCACCATCTTCAGGGTAGAGGTCGTGCAGCAAGGCACGGCTCTGGAGGAGCGTGCCTCCAGAGTGTGCCTCCCTCCTACCACAGGGAGGAAGGCTGCACTGGAACAGACCCGGAGATGAAGACACTGGGGAAGCATCAGAGTTTGGCCAAATAGCACAACAGGCAGGAGGCGTCTACAGATGCAGGAGATGGGTGGACGTATCTACCAATGCATGTATCTACCTATGTGGTTCTTGTGCCCAGGGGAGAAATGAGGAAAGGATGGCCAGTGAAGGTTCCAGAGAGCGGGGCCCCACGTGCCAGGAATGACGCCCAGAGAGACATAAGCTAACAAGTGGAAAAAAAAGGAACCATATACCATGTAACCTTTGGGATTGGTGCTTCTCACTCAGCATGGTTCTTCCAAGATTCATCCAGGTTGTTGTGTATATCTGCAGTTTATTGATAAGTAGTATTCCATGGTATGGATGTGACACAGTTTGTCTAACCATTCACCCATTAGGGGACATCTGGGTTGTTTCTAGTTTTTGGATATTACAGGCAAAGCACCTAAAAACATTGTTGTATAGGTTTTTATGTAAGCATTGTCTTCATTTTTGGGGGATAAACATCCAGGAGTGCAGTTGCTGGGTTGTATAATAGTACATGTTTATTTTTTTAAGAAACTGGGAAATTGTTTTTCAGAGAAGTTGTACCATTTGACATCTAACAATGTATGAATGATCCAGTTTCTCTACATACTTGCCAATGTTTGGTATTGTCACTGTTTTTTTGTATTAGACATTGTGATAGGTATATCATAATATCTCATTAATTTGCATTTCTCTAAGGCTAGTGATGTGGGGTATCTTTTTATGTGCTCATTTGCCATCCATCTATCCTCTCCAGTGAAATGTCTCTTCATGTCTTTTTCTCATTTTCTAATTTTTAACTATTGAGTGTTGAGAGATCTTTATATATTCTAGCTACTTGTGCTTTGATGATTATGTTGTTTGTGAATATTTTCTCCCATTTTGTAACATGTCTTTTCATCCTCTTTAACCGGGTCTTTTCCAGAGTAAAACTTTAAAATTTTGATAAAATCCAGTTTATTAACTTTTCCTTTTAGGGTCATGTTTTTTGGTATCAATCTTAGAACTCTTTGCCTTATCTTGGATTCTAAAGATATTCTCTGTTTGTTTTTTTCCTAAAAGTTTTATATTCTGAGTTTCATTTTGAGAGATCCAATTTGAGTTAATGTTGTATAAGGTATCAGACTTAGGTCAAGGGGTTTTTTTGTTTGTTTTTTGTCTTGTTTGCATATGGTCATCCAGTTACTCCAGCACCATGTGTTGAAATGCCTGTCTTTCTTCCACTGAGTTGCTTTGCACTTTTGTCAAGAGTCATTTGGGCATATTTGTGTGTGTTTATTTCTGAGTTCTCTGTCTGTTCCATTGATCTATGTGTCTGTCCCTCTCCCAGTGCAGCAGAGTCTTGATTATTATAGCTACAAAAAGTTGTGAAATGGGGTAGACTGATTGCTCCCACTTTAGTTTTCTTTTTCAAACTTATATGAACTTTTCTAGTTCTTTTGCCTTTCCATACAAGTTTTATCATTATCTTGTCAATATCTACGAAAAATATCTTGCTGGGGTTTTGGTAGGGATTATGTTAGACCTGTACATCAATTGGGAGAAGTGACATCTTTACTATGTTCAGTCTTCACAAACACAATATCTCTCTTCATTGTTTTAGATCTTTGATTTCTTTCATCGGCACTATGAAGCTTTCACTATGCAAGTCCTATACATGTTTGGTTAGATTTATACCTAAGTATTTCATTTTACTTAAGCAATGATAAAAGGCATTGTATTTCTTTCTTTCTTTCTTCGTTGCTGTGCACAGGCTTTCTCTCGTTGCCGCGAAGTGGGGGCTACTCTTCATCGTGGAACACGGGCTCTAGGCACGCAGGCTTCAGTAGTTGTGACATGCGGACTCAGTAGTTGTGGCTCTCAGGCTGTAGAATGCAGGCTCGGTAGTTGTGGCGCACAGGCTTAGTTGCTCCACAGTATGTGGTATATTTCCGGACCAGGGGTTGAACCCGTGTCCCCTGCATTGGCAGGTGGATTCTTAACCACTGTGCCATCAGGGAAGTCCCAGGCATTGTATTTTTAATTTTGATGTTCATGTGTTCATTGTTAACATACAGAAATATAACTGCTTTTGCATGTTAACCTTATATCCTGCAACCTTTCTGAACTTGCTTATTAGTTCTAGGAGTAGATTCTTTAAGATTTTATATTTGATAATGTCGTCTACAAATAAGGGCAGTTTTATTTCTTCTTTTTGATGCTTATGCCTTTTATTTCCTTTTCTTGTTTTGTTGCCATGGCTAGAACTTCCAACCTAGGGCAGACATCTCTGCCTTGTTCCTGACTTTAGGGGATAGCATTCAGACTTTCACCATTAAGTACAATGTTACTTGTAGGCTTTTTTTGTAAATACTCTTTAGCAAGTTGGTGATGTTCCCTTCTAGTCATAGTTAGAGAGGTTTTTTTTCTTTTTTAAAGGAATAGGTATTGAATTTTGTCACTGCTTTTTCCTCGTTGAGTGACATGATTATGTGATTTTTCTTTTTTAAATTGTCAATATGGTAGGTTATATTGGTTGATTTCTGAATATTGATCCAGTACTGAATCTGACCAAGCCCCACTTGGTCATGGTGTTTCCTTTTTTATATATATATTACTGAAACCTGTTTGCTAATATTTTGTTAAGGATTTTTGTGTCTGTGTTCATGAGGATTC
The DNA here is from genome assembly GCF_000442215.2 of Lipotes vexillifer. Classification (NCBI taxonomy): domain Eukaryota; kingdom Metazoa; phylum Chordata; class Mammalia; order Artiodactyla; family Lipotidae; genus Lipotes; species Lipotes vexillifer. Next base: position 178,432 of record NW_006778810.1, read on the forward strand.
TTGGTCTGTAATTTTCTTTTTCTTCCTCTCTCTTGCTCTTTTTTTTGGGGGGGGGGAGGGGTACTGTCTTTGTACTATCAGGGTAATCCTAGTTTCAGCAAATGAATTGGGAAGTGTTCCCTCCTCTTTTATGTTCTGGAAGTGATTGTGTTGAATTGGTGTTAATTCTTTAAACTATTAGTAAAATCTTCCAGTGAAACCATATCTCTTTGGCGGGGAGATTTTTTAAAAATTACAAACTAAATTTCTTGGAAAGTTATAGGGTTGTTCAAATTATCCTTTTCATATTGGGGTGAGTTGTAGTAGTTTCTGTGTTCTGAGGAAGTGGTCCATTTCATCTAATTTATGAAGTTTATTTGTGTAGAGTTGTTTGTAATATTCCCTTATTACACTTTTGGTGTTGGTAGCATCTGTGTATATATTCTTTGTTTCTTTCCTGATATTAGTAATTTGTGTCTTCTTTTTTTTTTTGCTTAGTCATTCTTAACTGGAAGTTTATCCGTTTTATTGATCTTTTCACAAAATTAGCTCTTTGTTACACTTATTTTCTCTAGTGTTTTTCTGTTTTCAGTTTCACTGTTTTCTGCTCTTTATTATTTCCTTCCTTCCTCTTGCTTTGGGCTTATTTTAAAGCTCTTCTTTTTCTAGGATCTTGAAGTGGGTGCTTCGGTTATTGATTTGAGACTTTTCTTCTTTTCTGATGTAAACAATGGTGCCATAAATCTTCCTCTTAGCAATAGTGTAGCCATGTCTCACAGATTTTGGTATGTTGTATTTTCCTTTTCATTCAGTTCAATGTTTTGTTTCGTTTTTCCCTTGGGACTTCCTCTTGGACCTGTGGATTTTTTTAAAGTGTGTTGTTTTGTTTCCAGCTGCTTGGAGATTTTTCTGTTTTCCATCCCTCGTCAGTTACTAGTTGGATTCCATTGTGGTTGCAGAACACATTCTGTAGGAGTTCAGTTCTCTTAAATTCATTGAGGTCAGGGTCTAATCTGTCTTGGAATATGTTCTGTGGGCCCTTGAGAATAACGTGTATTCTCTTGTTGAGTAGAATGTTCTAAAAATGTTTATGAGAACCTGTTGGTTGATGGTGTTGAGTTCTTCCTCATCCTTTCTAATTTTCTGTCTGGCTGTTCTGTCGAGTGTTGAGAGATGTTCAAGTTTGGCAGGGTGGTGGTGACCTCCCCATCCCCGGGCTCTGTCCTGCCTCTTGGCCTCTGAATGAAGCCTGCCGCTGCCCACGCCCAGCCTGGGTGCCCCTGCCCTGCTCCTCTGGCACTGCTCTCCTCTTGGCAGCAGGCTCCTTGCCCAGGCCCTGCTTCCTCCTGCAGCCTCATCCCATCTGTTTGCTGTCTTCCCACAGTTCCTTGGACATCTCATCTGCCAGTCTTGTTTCCAGGGCTGTTACAGTTTTATTCGTTTTCTTCTCTTTTTCCTGTTATTTCTAGGGATTCGGGCCCGTAGTAGAGGTGGACCGAGGGCTCGGTTTTCCTTCGTGGTCCGAGCTCCTTAGTATTTTTATTGTGATGGTGCTAAGTGCTATCACTGGTTGCTCTTAGTTACCAGATGCTTCACCAGACATGTATACTCGTCTGTGCATCTCATCCTCAGAATGATTCTGCAAGTTGGATATTATCATGGCCACTTTACACCCGGGGAAAGTGACAACCAGAGAAGTTGCCTGCCATGTCCAGGTCCACACAGCTGCTGAGGCAGAGCCGGGATGTGAACTCAGGCCTGCTGACTTGAAACCCGGGTTGTCCCTTTGTGGCTGCGGGTCTCTGATGCTGGGCACGGTGGTGGCCGGATGAGGACAGCTGTCACCAAGCCCTGTGAGCAGGAACAGAAGCAGGAAGGAAGGGTCCATGGTGTGCACGTGTATTCTTTTCCTTGTTTGCATTCACATTCCTTCCAAAGATATTTCAGCCTTGCTCTCTCTCTCAGCCTCAAATGTACTAAGCTGTGTGCTCTGTCCTTCCTCCGATAATGGGGCAACATGGGAGGTGGAGGGAAAGGATGGCGGGCCTCACCCCGTCCTCTCTCCTCACTTAACCTCTCTTTACTCTCTCACTCTGTTAACCTTTTTTCTGTTTTTTTTTATTTCAGCCCAATGTTTGATTTTCCCCTTCTCGCTCCCTGTAATGCTCCTTCCCTCTTTCCCCATCTGCTTCTGGTCAGCATTGGTGGTGGGTGGGCTCAGACTTGCCTGCACCTACCAGCCTTCAGCTCATCATCATCATCATCATCATCATCATCATCATCATCATCATCCCCATCCCCATCATCTCACCTGCCAGGTGAGCTCCATAGACAGGGCCCTCCCTGCCGGTGCCTTGAGAGGCCCCTGGGTGTGAGCCCGGCCGCTGCATCACGTCCTCCTGGCTTCATGGCCCCTCCCAGCACCCTGTGAGACAGGCTTTCTGGGCAGCCAGCTGTCCACCCCACCCCAGCCTGAGCAGAACTTGCTCTGTCAGGGAACCTGCAAGGCAGGCAGTGAAGCCCTCACCCCTTTAACTCTAAAGGGCATCAGTCTTTTGGGGAGTTGCTCCCCTGAACTGATGCTTAACAAGATTCAGACACTTCCCTGGGTCAGGACTGTGTCACCTGGAGCACAACCTGTCCTGCGTCCAGCTTGGAGAAGCACCCCTGGCCCAAGGGACAGATCCCAAGGCTGCTAGGGAGCAGGGCCGTGGGTGGCTGCCAGGAACCCCTCCCGGGCCTGGCAGATGCCCTGAAACTGAAAAACTTTCTCCTCAGGCTGCATGAAGGACGTGCATCTTTTCAGTCTGTTGACTCTGTTTCTGGGAAGGAAAAATGAAACAGCAGCAGGCAAATTCCTGTTGGTGTTTTTGTTCTGTTTTGACTGGGGAACTGAATCATGCCTTTCTTTTATCAAACATGAGACTGTTAAGTACATAACAGCTAAATTAATCCTTGCCCATATATTAGTTAATTATGTTAATTCAGACTCACAGAATTCAGCCTCATTAGCGTTTCCATTAAGCAGTTTAGGCTTATGAGTGTTTTAAGAGGGCAGTTTAAGCTACAATTTAATCTTCAAAGGCTCCAAGTGCATTTTCCACTGCAGGAGGATTCTAAATGCCTTGCGAGGTTTGGGGGGATTTAGTGACCGTGGGCAGCTACAGTCCCACATTCTCATCAGAGACTCCCTGCCTGCTGGGTCTGGTACCCCGAGGCTAAGAGGAGCCTTGGGAAGGAGGAGATGGACAAGCGTGGCCACAGCTCCTGCACCCTGTGTCCCCCTGGTGGCCATGCCCCCGCCACGCTGCCCTGCAGCCCCCCACCCCAAGGACAGGTGAGCCGGTTCTAGGCTGCGTTCTGGGCTTCCTGAGGTTGTCCTCACAGACACTGAGCGGGAAGCAGCTCTGCTTCTGGGGGTGTGTGAGGAAGGCTGGGGAGAGCACAGGGAGCACGTCCAAGCCTACGTGACAAGCCGGTGGCCTCTGTTCTGGGTGGTGTGACTGTCTTATCGCCACCGTGTTCTGGTCTCTGTCAAAGGCCAGCTCAGGGCATGTGCTCACGTCCTTGTCACAGGTGCACATCCGCTAGGGCTCCTCGTGTCCCCAATTGCAGGATGGATACTCGGGTCCCCATCATGCTCTTCTGTCCCCTGTCCCAAGCTGCCAGCTCTCACTGGATCGCCTTGTTCTCTGGCCCCTGCTCCCTGGTGGAGAGACCACGAAAGTCAGTCTGCGTTTCAAATCTCTAGAGCATTGCTGAGGTTCTTCCACTTTTTTATAGTTCTCTGAAAAATCAGCAGAACCTGATTATGAAAGAGTGACCTGTTTTAAAATAGAGATTTCATTACTACTTAGGTATGACAAGGCCCACAGATCAGGAGACAATGGCCATTGGACAGAGTTTGTTACTCACAGTTCCCAAGAGGATGGGTTATGCCTGGCGTGGAGGACACGCGGAAAAGCACCAGGGTTGGTCAGGGGGCAGAGGGAGCGAGGGGACCTGTGGGCTTCAGCCTTTATTGTGGTTTCTGCAGGAAAGAATGGGCGAGGTGGGGTGAGCAGGCTTAGGATGGGCTAGTTTGAATCATTTCAGGGCTCAGGGCTTAGGAGCTGCCCCTGGTTGTATGGTACCTGGCCCTGGTGTGATTAGGGCAGGTGGAGAGTAACCCCAAGTGTAAAAGCCCCATAAAGGGGGGTGCTTGGGGGTGTGAGCTCTGGATTGGTTGGTTTGCATAGGAAAAATGTGCTCCTGGGGGAGTTCTGGACCATCTCCAGGAACTGGCCAGCCCTGTGGCATGGGGGTGTCGGTCCCTGCAGGGTCAGCAAGGCCCCAAGATGTCAAAGCATCAGAATACAGAAAATAAGAGACCTGGTTCAAGACCTACCTAGGAGGGGCCCAGGGCTCCGTGGCAGGACAGGCCCGTGAGTTCACTGGGGCACCGCTGGCTCTAGCTGTGTTTCCACTACAGAGGGAGGTTGGGAACCTAGCAGGAGGCCAGGGGAAACTTGGCTTGGCCGTCAGCCGCGCGTCTCCAGGCACTTCGTGTGACAATGGCAAGTGCAGATGTGGCTCACAACCCGGCCGACCATGCCCCCTGCCCCGGGTCCTAGGAGGAGGCTGTCACGTGTGGGTGTATTTAGAGATCTGAGAGCCCTGTTTGTCTTAGGCCATAATGAGAGTTAACAGAAACCTTTTAGGTTTTTAACATTTCTAAACAACTGTTGCAACCTCACTTGGCCCAGAATGGCTGTTGGTAGAACAGAATGTACTGTAGTTTTAGTGGGGGGAGGAAAAAACAACAAAAACCAATTCTCTGTGGATTTATGAAAATAAACAGAATCAATGAGCAAAATTTGTTGGGGAGGCCTATTTGTCACACTCAGGAAGCTACAATCTCATTTTACTTGCCACTGTTGCTCTAGCATTGCCATTCGTTTGCTGAAGGCAAAATACATTACTTCTAACAAAAGTGGCCCCGTGTCCTGCTCCCCTGCCTTCCTGCAAACATTAATAACCAGCTGACTTCTTGTGTGTGCGTGTGTGTGTGTGTGTGTGTGTGTGCGTGTGTGTGTGTGTTCTTCCTGTTACCTTTTTTGGGGCTTACCGACAGAAATGTATTTTCTCTTGGTTATGGAGGCTGTGAGTCCAAGATCAAGGTGTCGGAAGATCTGGTTTCTTCCGAGGCCTCTCTCTAGACCAGCACATGTGGCTGCTTTTCGCTTTGTCTTCTCGTGGTTATCCCTTAGTCTGTGTTGTCTGTGTCAGAATTTCTTCTTCTTAAAAGGACACTAGTCATGTTGGATGGGTGCCCACCCATGTGACCTCATTTCAGCTTATTTACCCCTTTAAAGACCCCGTCTCCAAAACCAGCACACTCTGATCTTCCTGTTTACTTTTTAAAAATTGTTTATTTATTTATTTTATATCGAAGTACAGTTGAGTTACATTGTTGTGTTAGTTTCAGCTGTACAGCACCGTGATTCAGTTTTATATATATTTTATATATAAATATTCTTTTTCAGATTCTTCTCCCATATAGGTTATTACAGAGTATTGAGTAGAGTTCCCTGTGCTATACAGTAGGTCCTTGTTGGTAACCTATTTTATATTTAGTAGTGTGTGTATGTTAATCCCAAACTCCTAATTTGTCCCCCACCCTTTTCTCCTTTGGGAAAAGACAAATATCATATGATGTCGCCTATATGGGGAATCTTAAAAAAAAGACAAATAAACTTATTTACAAAACAGAAAGAGACTCACAGACACAGAAGACAAATCCATTGCCTTTGAACGTGGAACTTCCTCAGGACGTTTTCAGGGAAAATGCTGTGTCTCGGGCTGCTTCACATGGGCGTCTGCATGTCCACGGGTTTGCCTTGCCTTGTACAAGCCTGTGGTTTGCAAAGTCCCACCATAAATTAGGAACAGGAAAAGGGAGGAAGCACGGGTCACTATGGAAAAAAAAGTGTTTTGGGTTTTTTTTTAATAAATTTATTTACTTATTTATATTTATTTTTGGCTGCGTTGGGTCTTCACTGCTGCACGCGGGCTTTCTCTAGTTACAGCGAGCAGGGGCTACTCTTCACTGTGGTGCGCGGGCTTCTCATTGCGGTGGCTTCTCTTGTTGTGGAACACAGGCTCGAGGCGCGTAGGCTTCAGTAGTTGTGGCACACGGGCTCAGTAGTTGTGGCTCGTGGGCTCTAGAGCACAGGCTCAGTAGCTGTGGCACACGGGCTTAGTTGCTCCGTGGCATGTGGGATCTTCCCGGACCAGGGCTCAAACCCGTGTCCCCTGCATTGGCAGGCAGATTCTTAACCACTGTGCCACCAGGGAAGTCCTGCTTGGTTTTTTTTAACTTCATCAAGAGTCTTGTAAAATCATTGCTTTCATCAGGTTCTCCTGGGGCCTTGAAACTATCGTTGGGTGCAGGCCAGTTTATGGAAAGTTTATTGTTTCCTGCGAGGCAAGCTATGTGATTCTTCCCTGGGGGGCTGAGCCCTGGCAGCACTAGGAGGTGTCCACCCAAACGCAAAGCCCCGCCCTCCTCCCCCTCACACTCCTCCCACCTGGTGCCACAGACGTGCCCTTGGAGTGGACGGCTCAGGCCTGCTCATCCTCCCCTGGGAGCCCTGAACCCAGCCCACTGCTGAGTCGTGAGCACGCTAACAACCATGAGTGGATCTGCCATCCAAATGATTTGTCCACATTATTTTTATACCTGACAGTTTATGGGAAATGGGTCTTTATTTTTTCATTGGAGAAATGACTGTTTTCTTCAGTTTGGCGTTTCCAGAGAGCCATTCACATTTAAAGCTAATATTGGAACAGCAGGTTTCCACTGAAAATATTTACCTTTTCCTTGTTGGCAACTTGTCAGTGTTGGGGAAAATAGATGCTTCATTGAAATCTAAATACATTATGCTTTTCTTTCTCACATGTCAGTCACAAGCTGAGGAGCATTGTGAGAAGTGTTGGGAAAGCATTCTGGTCTTCGTTTTTACTTATTTTAGATGTCATCTGGCGTCTTGTTCTTGTTCAAAAAGAGACATCCCAACGCCTATCACTGGCGTGGAGAAGCCCTAGGATAGCAGGTTAAATGTCACCCCTAGGACATCAGAATTGATTGTGGCTAGTGTGACCGGCGGGGTCTCTTGCCCAGGAAAATCCATTGCCAAACAGAAGGGCATAAAGAAAGCAGCTGCCATTTCTCAAAAAGCACAGGGCCCCAGGGCCTTAACAAATATTTAATTCTCCCGACTACCTTGGCAGGTAAGTATTGTGGAAAACAAGGGCTCGGACAGTTTGAGACCCTGGGCCAAGGTCACACGCAGCCGAGATGAGATTCCAGCCCAGGGCTGTGTGACCCCTGCTCTCTTCCCCCAGCTGTGAGCTGCTCTCTATTTTGCCTGGGGCCCCGCCTCTGCCACACCACATGGCCAACGTCCTGTACTGGTTATGGCCCCTCCTTGGGGTTCATGGCTCCAGGAACCTCTGGGCCCAGTGTCTCTGACGCAGCCAAAGAGACGAAGGCCCTGGGCACATAGACTAGCAACTGGGAAGGATGGTACTTTGGGCTACTCTGAGTCTCCTCGTCCACCCAGAAATCTGAGAAGGCAGAAAGTGTGATGAGCTGATGCAGCAGAAGTGGCCCCACCCCACGACAGATGCTCACAAACCCAGAAAAGATTTGGCCCTCATTATAACCCCCTTGATCTTCAAAGGGAAATTGGCTCCCACTCTCTTGAAATTAAGAACCTCTGTTTATCAAAAGACACCGTAACAAGTGAGAAGACAAGGCATCAACTGGGAGAAGATGTTTACAACATACCTAACCAAGAAAGGATGAATTCCCAGTACAAGCAAAGATAAGCAGTGTATTATGCATAGTTGTATTAAAACACCCGTTTTTAAAGGCAATGGAAAGACTAGTCCAAAATTCTGAGCAGTTTCCTCCATGAGAGGCAGGGCTTGGGTTGAGGCCACAGTGGTTCAAGTTCATATTTTCCCAAGATGAATGTTCATGTGTGTCTGTTATTTTATTAGGCTTTATAACTAACATGTTTGTGCCAGGCAATCCTTCATACATGTCAAATAGTAAATGTTTTAAAAATAAAGGTAAAAAGTAGTTACTGACAACCCCCAGAGGTAGGTTTCACTATCCCCGTTTTTACAGATGGGGTCAGACTAGCTGCTGACACACACCTGCACTCCAGGCACTTTATATGAACCGTCTTTTTTAGTGTTTATGGCACCTCTATAGATACAATCATTTTCATCATCACAGTTTATAGAAAACAGAAGCTTAGTGAGACAAGGTAGCTCTTGCAGTCACTAGCTGGTCATGACTGGTGGTCAAAGCAGGGCTTCCCCCGTGGCCTGCCCCATGTCCCTCTCGTGCGTGAGGGGGTGACAAGGCGTCTACCCCCACTTGTCCTGTGCTGCAGTCTCCATGTCTGAATGATGGTGGCATCCCCACGCTGTCTACTGCCAGGCACCTGAGGTTCTGAATCACTCGGGCGGTCATAGACCGGGAGGCCCAAATCACAGACAGTTACGTCCCACAGTTCTGGAGGCTATAAGTCCAAGATCAAGGTGCTGGCCCGCTGGTTCCCCATGAGGCCCACGTGGTGGCTGGCAGACGACCACCATCCGTGTCCTCACGCGGTGGAGGGGACAGGAAGCCAGCGAAGGGTGCTAATCCTGCCCTGGGTCCACCCTCCTGACCTCACCTAAACCTAGTTACCTCCTAAAGTCCCACCTCCAGATGCCCTTACCTCGGGGGTTAGGGCTGTAGCATGTGAATCTGGAGGGACACAAGCGTTCAGTCCATGGTAGGCGGGGATGAGGGGAAGGAAAATAGATGGAGAGCTGGCAGGTAAAGCGGGTGGTGTTGAAATCTATCTCTGCTGCTCCCTTTTAAGGCCGTCCAGCTATAAGGAGCTGGTTCTCTGATGACCTCAGCCCCTTCCTCGATCAGCACCCATGTGTCTGTGAGTACTCTTGTTGAGTTTTTGATGTCACCCGGGCCTAATCTCACTCTTGTTTTGCCGTGAATGTCTCTGACATTGTGTTTGAGTACAGTTTCGAGGTTCTAAGGGTAGGAATTTCCAGTAGCTTGGTGTCCCAGCTAAGCATGGGGCCCGGATGCTATGCCCAGCTCCCCGGACAGCTGTGCGGGGACCACGGTCCACACGGGGACCAGTGGCCGTGCGGGACCAACATCCGCATGGAACCCCCCACCCACCCACCTTCCATGCAACTGTCACGGGCCTGTGCTTCCAGGCATCCGCATGCTGGACGGAGACGTGACGGACGTGGTGGAGGCCAAGTCCCTGGGCATCAGACCCAACTACATCGACATTTACAGCGCGAGCTGGGGGCCAGATGACGACGGGAAGACGGTGGACGGGCCTGGCCGACTGGCCAGACAGGCCTTCGAGTATGGCATTAAAAAGGTGTGAGTAACCCAGAGCTGCGAGGGAGCCTCAGGGATGGGGGGAATAGTGAAAATATTTAAAAGTGAGAAATCAGAAGGAATAAAGCCAAAAAGAATATTAAAAATACTCTCAATCCGACAAACCCAAAGATGATCTTCCAAATGCTCTTTTAACTCTTCTATGCATATAGAAGGAACTGGGTTCACTCACCTTTTTTAGAAACAAATATGGGACCATCTTCATGCTGTTTCGCAGTATGTCTTATCAAACAACCAACATGTCATATAGTTAAGAAGAAATCTTGTCACATAGGTAACAATAAATAAACTTGAGGGACTTTCCTGGCGGTCCAGTGGTTAAGACTCTGTGCTTTCACTGCAGGGGGGCGTGGGTTCCATCCCTGGTCGGGGAACTAGATCCCACATGCCGTGCAGTGTGGCCCAAAAATAAATAAATAAATTTGAGCAGCATACACACAAAATCAGAGTGACACAGGGGAGAGCCCCAAAGCAGGACGGCGATGGTGCCAGGACCAGAGCGAGGGAGAAGTCATTTGGGGGCTCAGGGAAGTGGCTGTCCACCAACGAGAGCAGAAGGACATCACCTCATTACAGAGTAGCTGTTCCAGAGAGTACCAGCTGGTCACTCACCAGCCCCCTGGCTCTGAGCCTTGGAGCCTGATTGCCCCCAGCTGAGGGGTATATGCAGGTGGGTGGTGGGGATCCTAGACTAACCACTTGGCCCGTTAACTGGGACAGTGCAGGCGGAAGGGGTGTCTGGGCCTCGGTCCACCTGCTCACAGGAACCCCGAGCCGTGGAGCTGTCTGCGTCCATCATGGGGAGTGTGCTCACCCAGCACCCCCGAAGCAGCAGGTCTTGGCCATGTTCCCTCCTTGCCAGCTCGCAGCCCAGTGTGTTTGGGGTGGACCCCACTGGGGGCTACACCAAGCAAACATCTGAGCATGAGCCCTCCACCCACCGGCTGAGGGGGAGCAGAGGAGGCTGTCAGGCTCCTCTCGGGAGGTCCAGCCCAGTCACTCTGTGGTCATCAGTTCTGGGTCCTTGTGAGTCAGAAAAGCCTGGAGATGTCCCAGCTCTTACAAGCACGGTGGCAAGGCAGATTTATGGGCGAGGACAACTTCTTGGAGCAGACACAGAGCTGTGGTCAGCGTCCGGGTGGCCCTGGGAGGCCCGGCGATGCTGGCAGGGTTGGGTCAGGAGGTCCAGGCATCCCCAAGGCAGGGTTTATACCTCTGACTTCTACAGGAAACAGGACGGGGGGCCAGGTCAAGCCCATTTTATTATCTATATTTTTTAAACATTTTTTTAAAGTTCTTACCTTATTGTAAACCATGCATGATTAAAATGTGGTTAATAAATAAAATAGTACCAGAGGATTATAGTGAAAGCAGCCCTTATCACCCTCTGCCCATCCCCCCGTGGTGCCCCACAGAGGATCAATCCTGAATTCTGAGCAACACTGGCTTCATCCAGCTCTCAGGGGAGTGTGGAAGGTGCGGAGAGGACCATGTGGTTCTTGTCACAGTTTCTTGAAATACTGAAGTTACTTCATTTTTTTTTTTTTAGTCATTCTGAATAAAATATGCCACATAGGGAGCCTTAGATCACAGCTGTCTGAAGTTGTCACTGAAAATGCTCCTAGAGATTTGATGATCTCAGACCGAACCACATTCTCCCATCTGTTTTTCCTCCTCGATGCCCTGTTTGTCACCTATATCCTTTTTCTGTAAAATCTGACTTCATCTTTGGTAGATGGTGTGGGTTGGTGGTAGGAGACGTCAGACCCTATACTTTGGCATAAAGATGTGTTTGATGTTGGTCCTCATGTGGCTTGTCACCCAGAAGGGGAGAGTCAGTGTCACTGTGGCTGAAAGCACTGGCTTTGTCCAGATGCCGGGCATTTGCTAGCCCTCTGAGTCCATGGATGAGGTCTCCGCTTCCCAGGCAAGATGTTCAAATACGTTCCGAAGGTGTTGAGGTGTGGTGGCTTCCTGAACAGAAGTGCAAGTTCATAGCCAGGGTTGAAACGTCCCCTGGAGCCTCTGTCCTGTGGCTTCCATAGGAACAGAAGACCCGGAAAGTGAAAATGCAGTCCTCAGAGATGGCTCAGACCTGGGTGTTTCCTCTGCCTCATTCCCACATTCCCTTTCCAGGAAACTGTTTTCAGAAGGGAAAGAGACTTTGGACACCTTGATGCCTGTGAGAACTCATGGGTCTAGTGGTACCTGCAAAGTGCAAGGTGAAGAGATGCAAGTCTTTGGCATTTAGGCCTCTGTTATTCAAAGTGGGGTCCCAAGCAGCAGAGCTGGCATCACCTGGGAGCCCGTCAGAAGTGCAGAATCTTGGGCTCACCTGGACCAGCTGAGCCCAAGTCTGCAATGTAGCAAGACCCCCAGGGATTCTTCTCACAAGTGTGAGAAGTGCTTTTTGAGGTCATTCTCCATGCTGCTGGAGCAGTAAGGTCGCTTGCCCTGCTTTGCAAAATGACAGCCTTTGATAAGTAATTTGGAGTGAGGTGAGGAGTTGGAGGTGAAATAAAGACAGGCTCTGATGGGTTCAACACCCTTTCATTCCAATTTTCGTTGCTTTGAACAAGCTTCTGATTAATCTTTTCCTACAGGTAGTTATGGACACAGACACATGCATGTCCTTAGTCCTTTGTGCCTTTTTTTCCAGAAGGTTGCCATTTTTGCTAACTGTAAGTAACCTTTCTGTCGAGCTGTTGGCAGTTTGGGCAGGTCTACCTTCGAGATGTGGGAAACGGAGTGGATGAGGCAGTTTTGAGCCCTGGGACTGGGCTGTCCCTCGAGCCTCAGGTTGGAACTGGTGCAGATGTGGGAGTGAAGACAAATAGGCACAAAAGGGTGGGGACCTGTGGTCTACTTGGCCCAAAAGTGGGGTGTCCTGGTGCTTCTGGAGCAGGTGGGTGCCCTCAGTCCGGGTGGACTTGAGCTCCAAGGGTGTGTCAGGCATCCTGTCAGAAGCAGGGCTTCAGTCAGGCTACAGGGAATTGTGGGATTTTGTTGAAAATTTTCTTTAAATTGGCCAGTTGTTGGGCGTAAGTGTCAGCTTCCTCCTGTGTGTTTGGACAGGAGTATCCTTGGCAAGGATGCCGGAGCCACCAGCCCACGTGGAGACGGGTATTGGCACCTCTCTCTGGGGCTGGCTGTGCCCACCAACAGTCCAGCCTTTCGGACCGAACGGGTCGGTTCCGTCTTGGAACTGGTGTTCTTCTTTAGCTGGTGTTTGTGGCTGGGATGAGTGTTGGTTGGATCCCATGGGTGTGGGTTGGAGAGACTGCAGGAGCTCCCCTGACCTGCTACTGTCTTACAGAGACTTGCTGTCACGTGTGTGTCCTTAAATGTGAAAACCTACACACAGGTGAAGCCGCTGGCCTTGGTTGCGCTGGCAGTGTGGCCGCTTCAACGCTGACCCATGGGGAAGCCCCGGGGCACTCTCCTAGGATGGCCCCGGGGTGTTCTGGCCCTTGGCCCTTGTTCCTGCAAATCCTGGGCCCGCCGCTTTTCAAGGAGCTCTTCTCCAGGAAGGATGCTTCTGCAGCTGGGTTTTCAGGAACTTTTGCCCTCTTCCTAAGCCAGAAAAATTAACGTCATAAATTCAGTCGTCAGCTTTCATCTCAGTGTACTTGGGGTCGCTGCTTGGTCTTTCTGATCGTGGGTCATTGCAGTGGAAATTACTGGTGTTGCTCTGGGACAGAGCAGCTTGTGTGAGGGCCTTGATTTTCCCGTGAAGAACAGGGAGGACTTTCTGGGCCAGCTTCTCAGTATGACATTGTGATTCTATGGTGTCATGGCTGTTGCTGCCAATACTCTATGAAAATTGGAACGCCAGAGCCCATCAGCCCACAGACCACGCACTGGGCGGCCTCTGTCTGGTCTGAGTGCATCCTCCTCGGCCCCCTCCCTCTTCAGGGGCAGAGGGGGATGCCGGACAGGGGTGAGACCAGCTGGGGGTCCATGTGGGCTGACGCCTGTCCTCTCCCCTCCAGGGCCGGCAGGGCCTGGGCTCCATTTTTGTCTGGGCGTCGGGGAACGGCGGCCGAGAGGGGGACCACTGCTCCTGCGACGGCTACACCAACAGCATCTACACCATCTCCGTGAGCAGCACTACAGAGAATGGCTACAAACCCTGGTACCTAGAGGAGTGTGCGTCCACCCTGGCCACCACCTACAGCAGCGGGGCCTTCTACGAGCGCAAAATCGTGAGTCCTCGGCGGAACCCCGGGGGATGAGCTCTTTGTCCCATTCTCAGGAGGACGGGCCAGTCAGGGCAGTGTGTACCTGGCCCCGGGCCCAGCCTTGCCTTCAGGGAACTAGTTGTGCCTCAAGGTAAACCCCAGGCCCTTGGCAACCTTCCTCAGACCTTGCCTTTCTAATTTTGGCACAGAATACCAATTAAAACCCTCTCTGTCTCTAGGGATCTAAAAATAGCCTTTAAGAACCGGGTGTATTCTCAGCACTGTGTCTTTTTTTAGCTTTCTATGTTCTGTGGTCACATTGCTTGGGATCCAACTGGCCAGTTCAGTTTCAACGTGCAAAACAGAGTGAGAGAAAGTCTTGCTTCTATACGGAAACAGTTTAGAAATCCGGGTGTCCTAGGTGTTCCCTCCTCACAAAAGGACTTTTCCAGACACTTCAGTTTGAGAGCGGTTTCTGTCGGTTACACTCACTTCAATGAACATCAGTGCGGTTTATCTTTTAGAAAGTAACTTTTAGTTTAGTGATGGGTGAAGTTTGTGCTTGTTCCTTCCCTACGTGCTTTCCTACTTTGAAAAAATGTAAGAGGGGAGGGTTTCAAGTTGAAATCAATGCAGAATTCAAATGCACAGTCGTTAGGATGGTTTTTAGACCTTGAAAATAAGGAGACCGTGGAGCTGGCCAACTGGTTTAACCTGAAAGCTCACTGGCGTCTTTTCATTTCTCCTGTTCCCTGGCCACATCTTTAGACATTACTTGTAGGCGTATTTTTACATTTTTCTGTGGGAGCGTGCAGGCTTCCCGTTCCCTGATTTGCTCTGCACCAGTGGGAAGGTCAGCGGCGATCCTCCCACCGCCAGCCTGGCAGCAGCCCAGGCTGTTTCACGAAGGTATTAATTTATTTTCCTTTTCTACTGGACTGTGCACCCCTGGGATGGGGCTGAGATTCTGAATGGTAACCTGTTCATTTAGGAATCTAGCTCATTTGAACACGGACTTGCTGGAGTCTCATTAAGCAGAACCTGACAGAGGCCTTGGCTGGAGGGGGCAGGGAGGTGCTGTGTCCCCGGGAGCTCTGTGCTGGGTGGATGCCATTCACCATCCCTGGGAGGTGGGCTTGCAGCTTTATTTGCTTAATTAATCACACGGCATCTGCAAGTGTGTACGTGTGCATGCGTGGGCACACGCCTTAGCTGCAAAATGCCTTAATTTCTTTTTCTTTTTTAAAAAAATTCTCTGAGCCCTAATGTATGGTAATGTATGCCCTCTGTCGTTGGGCAGAGGGTGAAAGAGAAAATCACACTCCATTGCAGCTGCTGTCCTGGTGCTCGTCCCTGGTAGTACGGGTGGCAGGTTGTTTTTTGTTTTGGTTTTTGTTTTTTCCCCCAACTCAACAAGGCCAGGTGTTTCCTCTGAGTCCCTTAGAGACCCTGCCAGGGGGTGAGCCCCTTCCCTGGATGGTGGGCAGCTTGCATATGCACATTCAGGCAGGTGTCCATGGAAATTGGAGCTCGGGCCCCTCATCCTCTTCCGTTGCTACAATCTAGCGAGTACCGACCTGCAAGGGATTGCCCGGTACTGAGACAGGGCTTGTGATACAATAAGTTGCACCTAAAGCGGCATCTCTCCCTCATTCATTCACTCACTGAACACAGCCAAGTACCAAGCAGGATGTAGAGTTTCAGGAAGGGGCTGCCCACCTTGGTTCAGCCATCCCCTCCCTGTGGGGAGGCCCCTCTACTCATGCCCCTTTCTCTGAGGCTGGAGAGCCAGCCACGGGCCTTACCTGCCCTTGGGAGCTTGGTCTCCTGCCCACACAATCTCACTTTCCCTCACTGGCCACCTTTGACTGAGTACAAGTATGTGCCAGGTGCCAGCTGTGCTTTCACAGGAGCCCCGTGAAGGACTTGGCATTAAGCCCCTTTGCAGATGAAGATCCTGGGGTCAGAGAGGTTGCATCCTCATCCCTGCTCCCTTGCCCTCCCCAGTGTCAAGGTCCTGCTGAACTAGGAGGGGGGAGGAGGCTGGTCTCCACCAGCATCCCTGTCGAATCTTCCTCTGTGTGTGTGACACGGGCTGGATCCCTCTCACTGGTAATGGTCGGCCCAGCTGAATCATGAGGAAGGAAAATGCTGTGTTTGGAAGAGGATCTGGACTGTTACCATGGGGGAAATTCATTCTCAAGGGTTTTGCAGATGGGTTGCTGGGGCCTTACAGTTGGTGGGTATATTAGTCTCCTATTGCTGTCATAACAAATTGTCCCAAACTTTGCAGCTGGAAACAGCACAGCTGTGTCATCTCACAGCTCTGTGGGCCAGAAGTACTGCAGCCTCCACTGGGTCTCACAAGGCTGATGTCCAGGTGTTGGCTGGGCTGCATTCCTTTCCAGAGGCTGGAGGGAGAATCCATTCATTGTTCATCCAGGGTGTTCACAGAACTTAGTTCCTGGTGGTTATAGGACTGAGCTCCTGTTTCCATGTGGGCTGGCTGCCGAGGGCTGTTCCCAGCTTCTGCGGGCCACCCATGTTCCTGGCTTTTGTCCCCCCCCCAGCGCCCTCTTCAAAGCCAGCAGGGAGGGTCAGGTCCCTCCTAAGCCTCATCTCTCTGACAGACTTTTAAGGGCCCTGTAATTACATCGGGCCTGCTAGGTAATCCAGGATAAATCCCCAATTTAAGTTCAGCTGGTTAGCAGCCTTAGTTCCACCTGCAAAATGCATGGGAGTCACACTAGGGCCAGCGTCCCATCCAGCACAACAGGCGTCTCCCAGCTGTACCCACGCGTGCTTCTCCGTTTCAGTTCAAAGGGAAGGTGCAGTCAGGCTGGACTGTGGTGAGGCCCAGAATCAGTGCCCACCCCCGTCACCAAGGGACACAGGTGTAGCTCCTGCTGCAGACAGAACTGGGTGCTCTGGGACACTGTCAGCTACCTCGGAGGACGTCCTGATGGAGAGAGTGCTCTGTGACCTTCTCTGACCAATGGCCGACCTCTGGCTCACGGCAGAGATGCTCTCTGGGCCAGACGGCACCTGCACGTGTTTCCCTGCTCTGAAGTCTGGAGTGACTTGGGGGTTGTTGATGGGGGCCCTGGCAGGGGGTCTTGCCGTGGAGGCCCCTCTGTTTCATTCTGTCTCTCTGTTGAGTCTCGGGCTGCATCTGCAGTGGTGGGGGGCTGTGGCCTTGACCCCCTGTTCCTACCCCACCATCACCCTGTTGCTGCAGGGGGTGCCAGACACGCAGAAACCTCCGTTGCCAAGGTGTGTCTGCATAGCACCTCTTCCATCCCTGGGGCCAAGGTCATGCCTGCCCAGGGGCAGTGTCCTGAGCAGCCTCTGACCCCGGCTGCTTGCTGCCCTCGCCCAGGTGACCACAGATCTGCGCCAGCGCTGCACTGATGGCCACACCGGGACCTCTGTTTCAGCCCCCATGGTGGCCGGCATCATCGCCTTGGCGCTGGAAGCAAAGTAAGTTCCCACCTACCTTCCCTCCTTTTCCTTTCTTTAAAAAAGTTTTTATTGTGGTAAAATACACATAACGTAAAATTTATGTTTTACGCACCATTTTAAGGGTGATGCTCATTAAGCACATTCACTGTTGAGTGACCGTTGCCGCCAGCCATCTGCAGAACATTTTCATCTGCCCAGACTGAAGCCCTGTACCCATCAGATAGCTTCCTGTGTGGTCTGCTGGGGCTGCCATAATGAAACACCACAGACGGGGCTTAAACAACAGAAACGTATGATCTCACAGTTCTGGAGGCTAGAGGTCTAAGATCGCGGTGTCGGCAAGGCTGTTTCCCTCTGAGGCCTCTCTCCTTGACGTGTCAGTGGTCACCTCCCCGTGTCCTCATGTGGCATCTGTGTGTGTATGTTTAGATCCTTCTATAAGGACACCAGTCATGTTGGATCAGGGCCCACCCTAATGACCCCATTTCACCTTAATTACAGACCCCCCCATCTCCATGTGCAGTCACGTCTGAGGTCCTGGGGGTCAGGGCCTCAACGTGTGATTTTGGGGAAGGGACGTGCAATGCAGCCCATAACACTCCCCATTTCCCCCTCACCCAGCTCCTGCCAACCACCGTTCTAGTTTCTGTCTTTATGAACCTGACTTCTCTCAGACTTCAGATTTGTGGGATCACACAGTGTTTGTCCTTCTGTGTCTGGCTCACTTCACTCAGCATAGTGTCCTCCAGGTTCACGTCAGGATTTCTCCTTAACGGGCATGAGTGGCTTCTTCCCTTCTCTCCCGTTTTCAAGCTCATAGTCTCCTGCCCTTCGTAGGAGCACAGGGAGCTGGGGGCGGGGGGGGTGCCCCAAGCCTGCACCGCACCTCCCGACCACACTTTAGGTTGATACAGCTGTCCTTTGTCAACTTTAGTTCATAAGTTGACAATACGGTGGTGATGATTTATCTGCTTTAAGCTGAACAAAAACCCTAGAGTTGTCAATGGGTGGATGGTTCAGAAAAAGAGAGTCTACTACACATACAGTCATGGGATCAAAAACAGATTTTAGTTTAAATATCAAAACTGGCTCAGAACACCCAGCCCTTTGAAGGAGTCATTTGCCGCAGGTGAGATTTTAAATGATTCAGCAGTTATATTTGGGTTACTGCAATCCTTCTAATTATGTATGTTTGCTCGTTGATTTGCATCAGGCGAAAGAGCGTAAAACTCAAATGCTAACCATTTCACAAAGAAAGAGCTAAATATGTTTGATTTTCAGGCCAAAATGATAGCTTCTGTGTCCTGAGGCTCATTTAAAAAATGCTAAATAGTTGCTTGTATGGAAAGTTGCTTTCACATACTTGGTGGTTGGTTGTTTTTATATTTTCTTTCCTTCCTTATTGGAAACACGGAAGGAGTTTTGTTAGTTGAAACTAAATAGGAAACAAACCCCGCTTTGTGCCGGATTGTCCCATTAAACTTGGCCTGTGGACTCATGAATTCCCCGATCACTGCCTCATCATTTTAGCTCATCCTCAGAATTTTACAGGTGGTAGGTCAAGCACACGTCATTGGAAACAGCGTCCACTTAGAGCATTTAAACACATAGGGTTGGTCCAGGAAGGAACTTGGTATAACTAGGGGCACTGCTGGCCTCAGCTGAGGGACTTTGGAGGCCGGGGTAGTGTCTGGGCAGCTTCTCACGTGTGCAGCAATTTTGCTGTGGAAGGAGGCCGGGCAAAGCCAGGTCACCTGGAGGGAGAAGCTCTCGGGGGTGCAGGAGGCCTGCGGGCAGCATGTGACAAGGATGAAGGAAGAGCCTTATGTGTGAGAACCACCCCCAAGGCCTAGCAATCCCTTCTTCATTTAAAAAAACATTTTAAACACCATTTCTTAGACATGTTTTCATACAACTGTATATGTGATTTTATTACTATTATCAAAAATGAAATGGAGTTTCTCCTAGTAAGATGGTTTCTCACATCCTCCCTTTCTAAACCCTTTCTGTGTCAGCTCTGAAGCTCAGGCTTCCTGGCATCTGTGCTGAGCTCCCGGGGGGCTGGCTTTCTCCATCTTGGGTGGACCCTGCGGATGTGAGGGGTGACGAGCCCGGCCAAGCAGGGGAAAGGGCGGCAGGCACATCTGCTGTCTGGAATCCAAAGCCTGTGTGTGCGCCTCTCCACCAGAGGGCAAGGCCGTGGGCCACTCAGGGCCTCAGATCCTCCTCTAACAGTGAGGCTGGCTGTGGTCCTCAGGAGGGCAGTGGATAAGGGGAGGATAGCAAGTCAGCTCGTGCCAAGAAAAGGTCTGGAAACTGTACTGATGGGAACAGTTGGGATAGGCAGCCAGGAGGCCACTGACTGGCCGGGGACCAGCACAGTGTCAAGAACGTGGTGGAGAAGTCAGGGGAAGCCAGGGCTAGAGCCCAGAGAGTGGGAGACCCCAGGGAGGAGGAGTACACAGGCCCCCCAGGACTCAAGCCACAGGTGAGCTTCTAGTACTAAAGCAGGCAAAGCATTTGTTGGGAAAGTAAAATAGTGCAGCTGCTGTGAAAAACAATGTGATGGTTCCTCAAAAAATGAAACAGAATTACCATATAATTTAACAATTCCACTTGTGAGTGTGCACCCAAAAGGACTGAGAGCAGAGACTCGAAGAGATATTTATACAGCCATGTTCACAGCAGCATTACTCACAATAGCAGAAGGTGGAAGCAACCCAGATGTCCATCGATAGATGAATGTGGTCTATGGAATGTCATTCGGCCTTGAGAAAGAAGGAGGTTCTGACCCCTGCAGCAACGTGGACGAACCTGGAGGACATTATGCTGAGTGAACTAAGCCAGTCACAGAAGGACAGGTACCTTGGGACTCCACTTCTGTGAGGCACCTGGAGTCATCAAATCCATAGAGACAGAAAGTAGGATGGCCTGGCCAGGGGCCTGGGGGAGGGATAGGGAGTGAGTGTTTGATGGGGCCAGAGGTTCAGTGGGTTAAGATGATCACGTCCTGGAGACGCACGGTGGTGATGGCTGCATAGCATGGTGAATGTGTTTAATGGCCCTGAACTGTACGCTTAAAAACGGTTGAGATGGTACATTTTATGTTACATATATTTGCAGACACACACACAAAGAGTGGGCAGTTGGAAAGATGCCTGTGAGAACTGGCCAGGGCCGGTGCTATTTAAGAAGAGGTGGCGAAGGCCACGTCCAGGGAGCTCCCGCTCTTTTTTTTTTTTTGGCTGTGCTGTGTGGCTTGCAGGATCTTAGTTCCCCAGCCAAGGATCGAACCCATGCCCCCTGCAGTGGAAGCACAGAGTCTTAACCACTGGACAGCCAGGGAAGTCCCCAGGGAGCTCCCATTCTTGTCTTTGATGCAGTCCTAGCACTGTGGACAGAGCAGGGTTCTGAGAGCATCGTTGTCAGGTGGATCCTGTTTTGAGGAGTGTTGAAAAGGCAAGCAGATGTATCTTAGTGTCCAAGATATCTCATCTCTGCATTTTTAATCGTGGGCAAGTGTTCTTTTAATGAAATGTTTCTACTCTGCACCAAAATGAATATATTGTTAATGTAGAATTACTAAAATCTCAAATTCTAGTGTGTGGGCAGTGGTCCTGGACATGGGGTCTGAGTAGGTGATGGCTGGGCGTGCCCCGGCCCACGGAATGCTCACTCACGTGGTAAAGACTAGTCCAGATTCTCCCAACACGTGCTGATACGTAAGGCTGTCCTCTCCCCGGGGCCAGAGTTTGCCATAGAGCCTCATACAGACTCAGGTGGATCGTGGTAGCAAGGCTAGGCTTTAACACTGTGGGTTTTTGGTCACCCATTGTACTATCTTATCTCAGGGTTTGATGACTAGAAACCATTCTTTACAAAGAGGTTGTGACGTTGACCCTTGACAAGGAGGGGAGCCTGCGGAGCCTTCCTCAAGTCCAGGCACGAGGCTGGCTCCCAGCGCCCCACCTCTGTTGGGCCTTGTGGCCGCCTTACAGACCCACATGAGTACAGCCGTCTGTCCTTGTGTCATTGCAGCAGCCAGCTGACCTGGAGGGACGTCCAGCACCTGCTGGTGAAGACGTCTAGGCCGGCCCACCTCAAAGCAAACGACTGGAAGGTGAACGGTGCTGGTCATAAAGGTGCGGCCAAGACTCCGGGGCTGGGTGGGTCCTGACCTCCTGGAGCCTGTATGGGTGGGGACATGAATTTCTCAAAAAGAACCCCCAAATAACATTAATTATGTGTCACGAGAATGAAAAGTAGAAATCCAGTAGTTTAATAAGGTCACTCAAGTTCTGGGCTTGCTAAGCCTCACGACTTCTGCCACGACAGGGGCCACCTGTACCAGTATTGACTTCATGGTTCTCTTTAAATGGGCTTGCCTATTTTTTTTTTTTTTTTTACACAAAGAAGTATATTTTAAAAGGAAGCTCTATTACATCTAGTTAATCATGGGTTTGATGTGTAGTTATGTTTTTTCTAATGCCCATTAAAACAAATCCATAATTATTAAGATAAATGATGTTTGCTTATGTGCCACCTAAGGACAACTTGCATTCTTAGCCCTGGGTAGCTCTACAATTTTGAAACTATCCCTCAGTTTCCTCACCTGTACAAGGAGGACATTGAGATAGTTATAGAAGTTACTTTCCAACTATAAAACTTCTGTCAGCAAGCCCTTGTGTTTTATAAGGGCTCTATCCCCATCATAGCCTGGGACAGACCCAGGTACCATGAAATCAACCCACAGTCCAGGCTTGTAACCCAGATATTTGGAGCCTCTTGAGCAGGTGATTATAGGACTGTGCCACTGGCTTTGTTTGCCTTGCTTCTTACCAGAGATACTTGAAAAAGATTTACATTCAGCCATGGTATGTTAGGGAGGACGTTTTTTTCCTTTTCTTTAGCTCAGGTCCAGCTATTTCGACACCAAGCCTGATACTACTCTTTGAAAAATATAGGTCAAGCATTGTTACCCTAAGTTCCGAGGGACATTCCTTTTAATAAGGAGGCCATTGATTAGGCCTGATGCATCTTTGTCTTGCAGGAATGTTTGTGGTAGTGGTGTGCTGTAACAAGAGCTGACCTACGTTTCAATTTTGGCCTAATTAAATAGGAAACGAGATTGTATCTAGTTCTTGACCCTGCCTCTTAAATTCAACTCTGAAACTCTCCTGCCTTGGCCAAATTAAACACCAGCTTGGGCCAGCCTGTGTGCTGGGTGATGCTGCTCTCCCTGAATGCCCTAGAAATTCAGCAGGGAGAGCAAATGGCAGAAGAGGTGAGCAGAGCCTTGTTTTATTGCACGTCATGGTTGTGTGAACTAAGGTGTCTCATGTTTTGCTTTTCATGTCTGGTTCAAAATTCGGGGAGCGCAGATGCCAGGAAGTCCCTTTAATATAAAGAAACTCGCCCTCATCTTATAAAAAGAAAGTACTAGGCCCCCTCAACACTTCCTTTATTTTGCGCCAAAATGGGACGTATTTTCTGGCCCTCACTCCTGACCTGAAAGAGTTGGGAGAGTAAAGCAGCTGGGAGTGTCCTCAGAAGGACGGGTGCTGTGGCCCGGGGCTCTCAGGCGCTGGCAGGGGCCCTGCAGGCCTGGAGGCACACAGGTGGCCTGTCCCCGGACGGTGGTGGCATTGGGGAGCTGGGTCTGAAGGCCCTGTCTTTTCAGTTAGCCACCTCTATGGATTTGGCTTGGTAGACGCGGACGCCCTCGTCATGGAGGCCAAGAAGTGGACTGCGGTGCCCCTGCAGCACAGCTGTGTCGCTGTCACAGACAAGAGGCCCAGGTGAGCTCGGCTCTTCCGGTGTGTCCTTTGGACTCTGCTGGAAGGTATTTCAGGGATGGGGGCGATAGGTGTTCACACACGCATTCCTGTGCACGTTGATGAGGACATGCGTGTGTGGGTGCGTGCAGTGCGTCTGTAAACAAGTCTGCATTTTTTCTTGTGGATTGTGAAGCAGGAAAAGGAATCGATTCTTAATCCAGTACTGTTCTGAGGCCTTTTGCTCTCATTGTAGTTAATTGCTCCATTCTGAGGCGTCCGTCCCTCAGCCTGAACCCCAGCCTAGGATTGGAACTTCTTAGCCATAATATTTAGCAGAGCCACCCAGACCTGGGAGCTGCCCTGCTGGCTGGGGGCGATGGGCAGCAGCACCAAGCAGCCTCCTAGAGGCTGGAGCCGTAGCTCTGGCAGCTCCACCGGCCCCAAGAGTCCGCAGTGAGACCCCATTGGTCCTGGACCAGGGTGGCAGCCCCGACTCCTTCTCTGTGGCAGGAGAGGGTTTAGTATCCAGGGAGCACAGCAGCACGGTGTCGCTTTTATCTGGACTCAGATAAGCTTAAGGTGTAAACACTGGGATTTTTTTTTTTTAACATCTTTATTGGAGTATAATTGCTTTACAATGCTGTGTTAGTTTCTGCTATATAGCAAAGTGAATCAGCTATATGTATACGTATATCCCCCATCCCCTCCCTCTTGCGTCTCCCTCCCACCCTCCCTATCCCACCCCTCTAGGTGGTCACAAAGCACTGAGCTGATCTCCCTGTGCTATGCGGCTGCTTCCCATGCCCCTCCAACTCTATTAACTAGAAAATGCAGAATTATTGTCACAAACTAGTACTGATATCAATACACAATTAGTCTTGCTTAATAACTCATTTTTTTTTTGCGTTACACGGGCCTCTCACTGTTGTGGCCTCTCCCGTTATGGGACACAGGCTCCGGACACGCAGGCTCAGCGGCCATGGCTCACGGGCCCAGCCGCTCCACGGCACATGGGATCCTCCCGGACCCGCGCACGAACCCGCGTCCCCTGCATCAGCAGGCGGACTCTCAACCACTGCGCCACCAGGGAAGCCCTCAAGTCCATTTTATATGTCTGTGTCTTTATTCCTGTCCTGCCCCTAGGTTCACCAGAACGTTTGTTTTTTTTGGGGGGGCGGGAATCCATATATATGTGTTAGCATATAGTATTTGTTTTTCTCTTTCTAACTTACTTCACTTTGTATGACAGACTTTAGGTCCATCCACCTCACTACAGATAATTCGATTTCATTTCTTTTTATGGCTGAGTAATATTCTGTTGTATATATATGCCATGTCTTCTTTATCCATTCATCTGTCAGTGGACACTTAGGCTGTTTCCGTGTCCTGGCTACTGTAAATAGTGCTACAGTGAACATTGTGGTACATGAGTCTTTTTGAATTATGGTTTTCTCAGGGTATATGCCCAGTAGTGGGATTGCTGGGTCATATGGCAGTTTTAAAAGAAATCTGTACGGAATTCCCTGGCAGTCCAGTGGTTAGGACTCCGCACTTCCACTGCAGGGGGCACAAGTTCAGTCCCTGATTGGGGAATTAACATCCCTCATGCTGCGTCGCATGGCCAAAAAAATCAGCTGTAAAGTAAATAAAATAGCAAGAATCCTATTCCGTTAGGAGAGGAAATCAGATTATTCTCCTGAATTCTGCTGTTGCCGCCGTCCGTTTTATCCTTTTCAGAATGGTGTTTCTCTAGGCTTTAAAACCTGATGAAGAATGGAATGCATTTCTTTATAACTGTTTATTACCGTTGGAAAATGTGTGTTTGAGAAAAAAAAGAAATGATGGGGTGATTAAAAGGGATTCTTGCTTTATCAACAAAGATAGATCATTCTCTTTGAGATCGCCCCTTCCTTAAAGGCATCTACCTCTTATAATATGCCCTTCTGCTATAAAATGTTGAGAAAAGTGTTTCTTGCTGATGCCTTGCATACAGTAGGAATTCAGAAAGTATTTGTTGGATGAATAGCCACAGAAGGATCTTTTGAAAAATTGCATTTCCCTCCTGCTGCTAATCGTGAAGACTGACTGCCGGGTTATCCCTCCAAGGCCTGAGGAGCTGGTAGGCCAGCAGGCGAGTCTCAGCCTTGACATTTGAAAGCATCGTTTCCTCTGGGGAGCCTTAACTGTCAAACTCAGGAGAAAGTGGAAGGTTTTCTGAGATTAAGAGGCCTTTTGCATTCTTTTGCTTGGTTATTTGGAAGACCCCTGGCACACAGGCACTCAAGCTCCAGGTTAGGTGGTGCTGGACTCGGGGGCTGGGTCCCACCCGCGAGGCTGCCCTCTGCCCTGCCGCGTCCAGGCTGCAGCCCTTCCTTTCCACTGGCCTCCCCGTTGGGGCAGCTCCTGAATGAAGCATTCTTCTGCTGCCAGAAATAGTTTTAAGATGGGGGAGTGGTGCCTAGGTGGCGAAGGGTTGTTTTTATTTTTATTTTATTTTGTTTTTTAAGTGCTGGTACATGGAGTCTAGACAGCATGGGTTGAGGGGCGCAGCCATACTACACAGTGTGACATTGTTCCTGTCCTTTGAGGAAAGGTCCCCGCAAATTCCAGCAGACGGGAAGAATCGCACTGCTGTTTCTAAGGGAAAATCATGTTTACGTTTAGCAGTTTCAGACTCTCTGGAATATTCAGCCAATCTGGTGTCCCAAACCTCAACTGCACATTCAGTTGTTCCCAAGGACATAAGGGCCGAGAGAGAGACAGACAGCCAAGTGCTCCCACGTGGAAGGCAGATACATGTTTAGCCCTGATAGCCTCATCTCCCGGCAGAGCTGCAGCCTGCCTGCCAGGGTCGCTTGAGCCAGGGCTGCTGAGCACCCCCAGTGCTTATGGCTGGTTTCCTTCATCAGGGTTCTTGTGTAGCTTTGCCTAAGCTGCTGGGACCCTTTAGCTTAAAGATGAAAAGGAAGTCTTCCCACACGCCTGCTTCTCCCTCTGCCTCTCCCTGCTCCCTCTCTGCAGGTGTTTCTTGATCTGGGGGTCCCCGGAGACGGCTGTCCACTGTCTTGGCCTCTTTCTGGTTTTTCCTTCTCATTGTGGAATCTTAGGATGCCGTGAATGTCCCAGACCTGGCTTCAGTGCTTCCTGTGGAGAAAAGCACAGAGAGAGGGAGGGAGGGAGGGGGGAGGGGGCCTCTTTGGCCGCCCTGTGCGGACCCATGTACCCATGGGACATGTTTCCCTGTCTTCCCTCCTGAGTATAAGGACCAGGCCACCCTACTGTGACCTTCAGAGAGCAGTGTTCCTTGCTATTAAGTGCAGGCGTCCTGGCAAGGACTGTGGCCACACTGCCAGTTCTGCGGTGACGTCTGAGCCAGGGGGCCTGGGTGTCCATGGTCACGTGCAGGGCAGGAATGAAGAGCACTGACATCCTTCTTAACTCCTTTGAGCCTCAGTTTCTTCATCTATGATGTGGGGATTTAAAACAGCTCCCAAACCTCACACCCTGGTTGGGGGTTTTGAATGAGTGAATATACACGGAGTGCTCAGAACAATGCCCGGCTCACAGTAAGGGCCTGATAATTGCCATGCATCACATTCACCTACGTATTTACAAGCAGAGTTGTTATAAAATGACATCACATGCAGTCTGGTTTGATGAAATACCAGAAAAGTAAACAGCATGTGGTCAGTGCACAGTTAATTCTTGAACATCTAGAAATAGATGGTCTGTTCTATAGATAAACCTAAATATTCAAAGCTTTTAGTTTTGAAGTATATTTTGTGTGGTGGGTGAGTTCTTTACTAAAAGACAAGCCACACTAAACCACAAGCTGTCAAGATGGTAATCTTCCAAACCTGCTGAAGCCGAAGACAAGTACATGAGTCCTCTGCTTTAGAGGACTCTGGCTGTCTTTCCAGCACCAAGTTAGGAGACATGGATGTCATAAACTGTTTTGCTGTCGCCTGGGTTTTTAAAGATGCAAGGGAAGTGCCGGCTAGAAGATACTTAAAAGCTGGGCCTCTTTTTCATTCACAGGAATTATACTAAGCTTGATTTTCTTCTTCACTTTTCTAGAAAGGCTATAAAAGTGTTCATTTTATCCTCCTCTGTCTGACACCCGCAGACTTTCAAATAATTCTGCACAGGCAGATGGCACTGGTCATGATCCTATTTACCTTCCTGCAATTGACAAAAGTTCTAAGGAGATTTAAAACCATCTGTGCCCAAGACCAGGCAAGAATGTCTTCCATGTGTGTTTGAATGTCACAACAGAGACTCGGTCTCAGCTCATATTTTCACGGGTGTCATCTGTAAGGCCCGTAACAAGCCATTCTCTATCACAGAAGTGCCCAGCGAGTTCAAGGGATTTCCCCTCCTGCTGCACCGACACTCAGCCCTCACTGAAAGCTGCATAGGCTGTGCTTTCCCCGTGGGTGCCTGAGAGGTGGGTCAGACACCACAGCCTGTTCCGTGGGGTGGGGGGGCTGTTCCGGGGTGGGGTGGGTGACAGGCTATAAAGAGACGGCCCAGGGAGATCTGGCAGCGCCTCGGAGTGGGGGGGCCTGGCCCCTCTTGTTCCTCGCCACGCCCACCCCTGCAGGCCCGTCTCTCCTGGCGGCCCCCTGACCTTCTCCACGACTCCAGGGACTTCTTACTGTCTCTCAGGCAGGGGATCCCGACAGAAAGAGGCTAAATCCCCCACCCCCAGTCCCTAGATGTACAGCATCCAGACTAGGGGTGTCCACATGGCCTTCCTTCAGAAGGGAACGAGCACAGCTTCCCCCGACGGGTCTGTGATGGCAGCCCCCAGCCCCCACCCATCACAGCCTCTCTCCTGCTGTGCTGCTGGCCTTTCTGCTCCTCTTGACCTGAGCCTGACTCTAGGGTGGGGGGCGGTGCTGGACAGAGCAGGCCGGCTGAGGGACACCAGCAGGGCCTGAGTGGTCCCCCAGGGCACAATGGGTGCCATGTGCATGTCTGAGCACAGGCTGGGTCCCGGGTAGGATCTGCAGAGAGGGTGGCCCTGTGACTCCTCGGGTCATGGCCGTGGGGACCGCCTCCCTGAACAGGATGTACCCCAGGGGAGGACAGCCCCGTTAGGGCCGAGGGGCGGGTGAAGGTAGAGGGGTGTCAGTGCTCTTTGTTGTGACCACGGACACCCAGGCCCCTGGCTCAGAACCCACACGACCTCACGCAGAACTGGCGGGTGTGGCCTCAGTCCTCACCAGGACGCCTGCACTTAATGCCAATGAACGCGGTTCTCTGAAGGTCACACTAAGGTGGCCTGGTCCTTCTACTCAGGAGGGAAGACAGGGAAACATGTCCCTCTGGGCAGGAGCACATCCTAGTAGCTCAGGCAGGATGGAACCACGTTCCCCAGAACACGTTCCCTCCATCCCTCTGCATCCCGGCTGCGGGGCACACTGGCTCTGAGACGGGAAGGCACCTTGGCCTTGGCTATCTGCAGGCTCCTGCAGTCTCAGTCAGCTGCCACCACCCAAGGGGCCGGGCCCTGGTGTCTGTCGTGCAGCAGGTCAACTGGGCTGGCCCGGAGCACCTGTGTGGCTGGACCCATGCCGGCCCGACTCCAGGGCTCTGCAGGGGGACTGTGGCACACAACTGGGGCTCACAGCTCTTCAGGCAGCTAGAAGCCCCTCTTTCCTGCTCTGTACTGTGCAGGTTCCCTGCCCTCCCAGCCCCTCTCCAGGGCATCTGATCCGTGCCCGCCGGCTACTGTATGAGGCTGCTGCTCCTGGCTTCCTCCATCATGGCATCCTACATGGGCCTGGGTGCCTTGAGGAAACTCAAGGGGTGCTCTGCAGTCCTGCGCTGGGGGTGACTGTACCCAGGCCCTCGACCTTTGTTCTGTCTCCTCATATCCCTTTAGTTAACTGTTTGTTTTCCTGCAGCCCTTGTCCTCCTTAGCTTTTTATTTTTTTAAGACTTTTTGACGTGGACCATTTTTAAAACATCTTTGAGTTTGTTGCAATATTGCTTCTGTCTTATGTTTTGGATTTTTGGCCGCAGGGCATCTTAGCTCCCTGACCAGGGATCAAACCTGCACCCCTTGCGTTGGAAGGTGAAGTCTTAATCACTGGACCACCAGGGAAGTCCCCTTAGCTTATTTTTTGATGCAAACCTGTTTCCCTAGGCTTCCCTGGTGGCGCAGTGGTTAAGAATCCACCTGCCAATGCAGGGGACGCAGGTTCGAGCCCTGGTCCACGAAGATCCCACGTGCCACGGAGCAACTAAGCCCATGCGCCACAACTACTGAGCCTGCATGCCACAACTACTGAAGCCCACACGCCTAGAGCCTGCTCCCTGCAACAAGATTAGCCACCTCAATGATAAGTCCACGCACTGCAACAAAATGTAGCCCCTGCTCGCCACAACTAGAGAAAGCCCACGCACAACAACGAAGACCCAACGCAGCCAAAAATAAATAAATAATTAACCAAAAAAAAGAAAAAACCTGTTTCCCCCACATTGTGAGTGCTCCCTACTTCTAAGACAAGCAGTTGAAGTTGAATGATACCATGATTCTCATTGTTCACCGTAGTTGTGTTCTATGACGTCACTACAAACGCTGACTTCATGAATGCAGCACCATCATTCCTGGGAGCCTCTGGTCACGACACTTTTGTCAACCAGTCAATACAGAAACTTGTTTCGTATGTGTTTCTGTCTAGAGACACTTTAAAGTGTATAGTTGACTCATTGACAACGAACCATGGTCGGCGGCACCGTAACTCAGGCCTGGATGATGCCTGAACCAGCACATGGATTTTCTCCACAAGCCACATCAGTGCCTTCCTGTGCTTAGGATGCTAGCCAGCACTGCAGCACTGTGCTTGGGGCCATTTCAAACAGTGAAACCACCAACAGAAAAGCACAAAAATGTGAAAAACGTGGCACTCGGTAGACCAGAAGAAGGACATTTGTTTATAGTCTGAGCTTGTTTGACCTCAGCTGGGAACACACACACTGGGCAGTTCACATATTCTGCCTCTCTCTCTGCAAATGACCACAAAAGCACCACAAGTATTGATTTGAAGTTATAAATAAATTTTAGTGAGTAGGTGAATTTGCAAATATGGACTCACGATACTGAGGATTGACTGTAATTTCATTGTCTCCCCCCACCCCCATCAGATTGAACCTTAGAATTGGAAGGAATGTTTAAAGTCAGCTAATTTAGCCCCTTCATTTCACATAGAAGAGAAATATGTGCCATAAATTTAAACATTGTGTGTTTAAAACACCTTATAGCCCAATTAATCATGGGCAGCCCTGTCTAAATTAATATACTGGATTAGCCTCTTTTTTTTTTTTTAAGCTCAATTTTATTTGCAGCCTAAATGATCGTCTATGGTTTGATAATCAAAAGTAATTTCATCTAAGGAAAATCCTACATGTGGACTAACCTGAGTAAGAAAGTCACAGAATCTCTGCCTCAGACTCTCATGACCCTCCTTCCCAAAACGGTCATCCTGGAACATAGACCCAGGAAGTGACTCAGAACCTCCTTGCTGTCCCCATACAGATGGCCCCAGGCCCTCCCACAGACCATGTTGCCTTCCCAAGTCTAATAAGTCTGTGCCAATTAACCCCTCTCCATCCAATCATGACCCTTTAGAAGATGGGTGCAGGGATTTCCTGGTTGACCTTCTGGTTGACCTTCATGGATGACCCTCTGTTGTCATGGTCCTCGGCTTTGCAGCAGCCTCTCCACCCCCAGACGGATGCCAAATACCACAGGGGGAAGGACACTGCTGCTTTCTGGTTCTGCTGGGTCGCCAGCTCCACGTGACCTCAGGACTGTCGGGGGAGGAACTGAGCACTGCCCGCTTGGCCCCAGCCCTGCGCGTGGAAAGGTGGCGTCACCCTGGGGATGCTCGGGGCCAAGGCACAGGTCTGGCCTTGCAGCTGAGCTGGGAGAGGTCTTCAAGGTGGGAGTGAGGAATACAGGCAGACCTTGGAGATATTGTTGGTTCAGTACCAGACCACCGCAATAAAACAAGTCACATGAATTTTTTGGTTTCCCAGTGCATATAAAAGTTACGTTTCCAATGTGCCGTAGTCTGGTAAGTGTGCAACAGCATTATGTTTAAAAAGACAATGTACTTACCTTAATAGAAGATACTTGATCGCCAAAAAAGGCTCACCATGATCTGAGCCTTCAGTGAGTCATAATCTTTTTGCAATAGTAACATCAAAGATCGCTCATCACAGACCACCAGAACTTTTAATAATAATACTGAAGTGTTTGAAGTATTGTGAGAATTACCAAAACGTGACACTAAGTGAGCGAATGCTTTTGGAAAAGTGTCGCCGACAGACTTGCTTGTCACAGGGTTGCTGTAGACCTTCAATTTGTACAGAACGCAATTAAGCGAAGTGCAGTGAAAGGAGGTGTGCGTGTGCTGACCTGTAGTGGCTTCCCAGCTTGAGCAGAAAGACGCGGGGAGGGAGAGAGCTTCTGTCCATGGCCCACCTTCTCCTGCTTTGCCCAGCCACTTGGTTTACTAGAAAACATTTCTGCCTCTGGCTCTGAATGTCACTGATGCCATAAGATTCTAAGCGTTGTGAGCGCCTTGAATTTAGTGAACTGCGAACTTGTTTCTACGCATTTACAAGCAATTAGATGGTATTATGTACTAGAGAATACTGGAGGGAGGTACCGGGAAGTTACTATGAAGCCTGTGGGCTGGTAGCCCTCCCCGCTCAGGAGAAGGGAGCTGCTGAGGGCCCTTAGGATGAAGGAACATCTGGAAGGTCCATAATTAAGTCTGACGTGTGGCTCAGCAGGGAGTGCCGCGTCTCTGTCCCCAGAGCCCTCTTCTAAGGAGGGCAGCCCCCCGAGCTTGAATATCACTGGGGCTGGAGGGAGGTCTTATAGGACCTTTGACTCCTCGGTTCCCCTAGGTCCTGGGAAGATGGCTTTGTGCACAGACAACAATTTCGGGAGCTTAGTAGCAGAGGAACATTTTCGGTTATCTTGGGAGCTTTAAGATCTCTCTAAATCAGTTTTGGTGATTAAAGTACAACTTATCTTTGTTTGTGTTTCTGTGCATTGTTTAACCTAAACCCTGCAGCTTCTGTGCATCAGACTGGCCAACCTTTGTGACCTCAGGGGCCTGGCAGCTGGGGTCCCTGAGCCAGAGTAAAAACAGCAGATTGCAAGAGGCTTTGACAATCTTGTTGAGGATGTCACATGCCCTGAACTGCGCTTTCCTCTAGATGTCCGCACCAGGGCTGGGCCCAGG
This sequence comes from Lipotes vexillifer, assembly GCF_000442215.2. NCBI lineage: Eukaryota > Metazoa > Chordata > Mammalia > Artiodactyla > Lipotidae > Lipotes > Lipotes vexillifer. Next base: position 210,578 of record NW_006778810.1, read on the forward strand.
GAGGCGGCCGTCAGGGGGGTCGGGCTGCCCTTCTTTTTTCTCCTGCTCCTATTCTCTGAATGCCTGCACCTCATCCCTAGGATTAAGGTTTCCTGGCTGGGATCCCATGTCTGTTTCTAGCGGGCCTCTCACTGTTGTGGCCTCTCCCGCTGCGGAGCACAGGCTCCGGACACGCAGGCTCAGTGGCCATGGCTCACAGGCCCAGCCGCTCCGCGGCATGTGTGATCTTCCCGGACCGGGGCATGAACCCGTGTCCCCTGCATTGGCAGGCGGACTCTCAACCACTGCACCACCAGGGAAGCCCCATTATGACTTTTGTTTCTGTTTCACCCCCATCTTGCTCTTCAGCCCAGGAGAGCATGGGGTTGTTTAGTGAGTCCTCACACGGAGGGGTCCCCTCCCCCCAGCACCCACGCTGCCTTCTTAGTGCAAGAGGGCCAGGAATAATTTACCTGGAGGTACTTGAGTGCCCGGTGGGGCTGGAACTCTCCAGGGCTTTCTTTTCTGTGCTGAGTCTCCCGCAGCGGGGGGCCCACTGACCTGTAAACACAGACAGTGAAACTTGGGAGAAGGCAATGGAAGAAATCAGCATCTCTAAATCAGTTTAGGATGTATGCAAATCATGTTTTCAAATATTTAGAGAGTCTCTGAGGGAATTACATCACTGTTTATAAGTGTTTTGATTGTTTTTTATGACTCGGGCCCAGTCGAGCCAAGCGACGTAATTCCTGAGATAGTGAGCCCACGCTGCCCCAGAGGGAAGTTGGGCATAATGGGAAAAGTGCTCCCCATAATAAACAGAGCGCTGGCCAAGCGGTGGGGAATTATTCCTGTGCTGCTGGGCAGAGGGTGGCCTTTGTTCAGTTTACAGACCATTAGGGTGAGCCACGGTGGTGCAGACTCAGAGGGTGGCCCGGCTGGGGCTCTGCAGCAGCATCGTGTGCAGGCTTGTCTGCTCCATCTGGGGAGCATGTGAGAAAATCCTGGTGGAACTGAGTCTTGAATGACTGGAGCTTGGTGCCTGTCCTCAGATTCCACCCCAGATGATAAAGCTCCCGCGAGTTTGTACAGAGAACTGTCACCCACTCCCTTCACGGGGCAGGGGAGGAAGGGGCCCCCAGCCTTCAAGCAGACGGTCCTGAGCAGACCATCTCCTGTCCAGTCACTGTGGCCTCGACCAGTACATTCAGCACAAGAGGCCAGGTCCGGCCCTGGGTCCCTTGTCTGTCTCCTCTTTCCTAGTTATTTGAACAAGAGTGTGGGTCCACACAAGCTGGGCACGTCTGGGGACTCAGAGCCTCAAACCCCAGCTCTGCCTCTCAGTAGCTCTGTGACCTTGGGCACGGTCCTCGATCTCTCTCTGGATCAAAAGGGTCGGTTCTCGTGAATTCTCACAACAGGGGCTGGTGTCCGGCATGCAGCCAACTCAGGAAATGTTTGCTGTTGTTATCATTCAGCATCACGACTTATATCTTCAAGGCCAGTCTTTGAGACAGAAGTGCTGGGGTTTTAAAGCCTTGCAGATCCCAGGCGTTGAGGAGATGAGCTGACCAAAGGGTTAGAGCACCGAGGGGGCGGATCCATGGGTACGTTAGTAGAGTCTGCACAAGAAGACATTTTTTAAATGTCTCTAAGCAAAAAAAAAAAAAAAAAAAAAAAAAAAAAAGTCTCTAAGCAAATTCCAGAATGATAAACCTCTTCTGGGCAGGTGATGTAACCCCGACAGGCACTTCTGAGTGTAAGACCAAGGGGCTGCGGCCGGGAGGCCTGGATCCGTCCCCGTAGTGCACGACTGAGGGCTTCAGGTGCCAAGTACTAAGCCCCTCCCTCCTCCACCAGGAGCATCCCCGTGGTGCAGATGCTGAGGACCAGCGCCCTGACCACCGCCTGTGCCGACCACTCGGACCAGCGTGTGAGCTACCTGGAGCACGTGGTGGCCCGCATCACCATCTCCCACCCACGCCGAGGAGACCTGCAGATCCATTTGATTTCTCCCTCAGGGACCAAGTCTCAGCTTTTGGCGAAGAGGTAAATCTAGGCTGGCCTAGGGGGCCGGGGCGGGAGCCAGGCTCACCTCAAGGTCACATGGCCCTGTAAGGCACACGGCACATTGGGGGTCTAGCTGTTTCTGCCTCTTGAAGACACTCACACATAGACCCAACAAACCTGAAAAAATAGCCTCCTGCAACCTGCCCTTCAAAGCTGCCCTGGGAAACTCTCCATTTCAGGCAGTAAGTAGTTACAAAGGTTTGTGGTTGTTTCATGGCTTAGTGGAGAAATGCATGGAATTCTGGCCATGACTTCATTGCTGAGGTCATTGGAGATCATTTTTATCATATTCATTCTGCATTTTAAGTGAGAACGTGTGTCAGAGGAGCACTGTTTTGTGTCCTGGGGTAGAGCCTGCAGGGGCAGGAGGCTCTGAGGGAGACAGACGCACAGGTGTTGGGAGGCTTCTGTCTGTGGAGGTCTTGCCCATGCACTAGGATGGTCCCTGTGGAACAGATGCTCTGAGGGAGGCTCTGAACTCTTGGAGCCCGATGCACAGTTTGTGGTGCCCGGTTTGTGCAAAGCTATGGAGTCATTTCTTCGACAGACTTCGAGACAAGAAGCGCTTTGCTGTGTTTATGTGACTTGTCATCAGAGTGAAGGGGTATCGGGAGCTCAGGGGAGGCTAGAGGGGCCTGGGCCTCCTTTTCCAGCTCCTTCCAGCTACAAGGCAGAGGGAGAAAAAAGGTTTCACGGACAAATCAGCATTTCCCGCTTCTCTTGAAAAACGGAACTGGCAGTCGTGCCCAGTACCCCTCAGGATGCACCCTGAGACTGCCCTGCCTGCTGGACCGCAGCCCCCGCTGCCTGCGTGCTGCATCTGGGCCCCCTGGCCTCATTTGGGTCCCCTGCCCAGGACTGCAGCCCTTTCTTGGGGCTGCAGGATTCAGAAATGGGGGTGAGTGACAGCCTCCAGACAGGACCAGGCAGGAGAGGGGCCCTTTTTCTTGATGCCCCTCTGTCCCCGGCTGCTCTGCTTGACACAGAGAGAGGCAGTCGACCTCCATCAGAGAGAGGGGAGTATGCTGTGTCCTCCTGGGCACCCCCCCCTGCCTCCCCAGCAGCCCAGTCTCTCTGTGGCAGGAGACTGTGGGCCCAGCCCTGGGCTTGTCCTCAGTGCGCTGGACACACCTGAGGACCAGACCCTGGCTTCATCAGCTCCCAGGGCTTGGGCACCAAGCTTGGCCCCTGCTGGGCTCCCCTCTCATAGCACAAGAGTGACAGGTGGCATCTCCCCTCTGAAGGTAGGCCCAGGCCACCCTCTGCACATGGGATACCACCACGGGCATGAGTATTTTGAGGGTGCCAGCTGGCAAGCTACAGCTTTGTGCTATTTTGCAACCAGAGTTGTTGTTGTTATTAATCAGAACTTGTAGAGATTTCCTTTAAAAGTCCAAATTTCTAGTGTTCCTTGAAAAATTGGAAGCTGTCCAACACTGGGCTCACGTTCCAGAGCAAATACTCACTAGAGCACCGCAGGGCCCTGTCCTTGCACCAGCACTGAGGCCAGGTATGGGCCGCTCGTGCCCAGGCTCTCATGAGGTCACCTCGCTGGACCCCCATTTGCTCCAGGCCAGATGCCTAGAGGCATCCAAGTTGACAACCCTTGAATCTGAGGCAGGAGCTGGGTGCAGACTCCAAATGGTGGCCTGCATTGACCTTGAGCACGGGGAGGCTTGGGGTGGAGGCCACAGTGACCAGGAAGGGCTGGCGTGGGCTCTGGAGCCCAGAGGCCTGAGCTCACAACCTGCTCCTTCACCTCCCAGTGGGGCATCTGGGAGCTGGCCGTCACTCCTCAACTCTGGAAACGTCCTGTGACCCCTCCCTCACAGTTAAAAGTATTACAAGAACTGGATGTGATTATACAGGTGGAAATGCTGGCATGGTCCCTGGCTCAGGGGCTGGCTGTGCTCCCATCCTGCTTACACCTGCCTACCCGTCAGCAGAAACCTTCCAGCACCCGGCTCTGTGTTCATCCCTTCCTAACTTCCATTCCTCTGCTCAGGCCCAGGGTTGGAGCCCCTGGGATGAGAGAGCGGGCGCTGCTGAGCTCACCTGGTTCACAGCTGCCCGCTCCCTGGGTCACGCTGAGCCAGCGCCATCAAGCATGCTCAACCCGTCTGGAGCCACTGGGCCGTCATCTGAGTCTTGGGAATTTGGTTTTTTCCAAGGCAGTTTGTGTGATTCTACCAAGAATTTGTGTTTTAGGATCCAATCGCTTCTCGGCCTTTTGGCTAAGATCAAGTGTAGGATCGATTACCTTCTACTTTATTTCACATCTTGCTTAATTCAGAAGATTTTTCAGGTTTCCAGGTGTTTTTCGCTCCGAGTAAGCTGACATCTTAAGTACCTCAGCCCTTGAAAGAGCTTGTCTTTGTTCTGTCCCCAGTGCCCTAGATTCAGTCTGGCATCGTGTGTGAAGACCAGCCTTGACCTTTGTGGTTTCTTAGAAGAAAGTAGAGGTTTTCCCCTCCCCGCACTGTTCTCCTCGCAAAGCACATTTCCTTGATGAACATTTTTGTACAATGGATGTTTGGAGAACCCCCAATTGGGAATTGAATCTGACATCACACAAGACATATACCTGAATTTCTGATGAACAGTAAAGAGCCTCTACATTAAAAAATTGTTATTCCAAAATAGAGATAGAAAATTAGGCTGTGAAGGAAGAGTCCAGAATTGTTCCTTCTACAGAGACTGAGGGGCCCTGGGTGCTGGAGAGGGAGGGTGTCCATGAGTTGCTCCCTGTTTCTGCCTGAACCAAGCGTGAGGAAATGGACCGGGGCCAAAGGTCCAACAGGAAGGACCTTCTTCCAAGTCTGGAAGGACTGAGGAGGCTCTTGCACCTGCAGGGGACACGGGCCATGGGAGGAGCGCCCAGGGGTGCCTCCTGCCCGCAGTGGAATACCACCAGGCCTGTTGTGTTCTCTCCCCCAAATGCAGCTGTGGAAACCTGCTAAGCCCTGGAGATTAAGGGACAACATCTTTCCCACAAGTTTGAGTAGTTGCTCATTTTTTCTTACTTGTATCTTCTGGAGAAGAACCACAAGAGCTGGCTCTCAGACAAATGTGAAAGATTCCTTCGTTCCATAACCCAGCATTTTAGAAAGGCCTCCTCTGTGATGACCTTGTGGCTTTGGGGGAAGGATGGTGTGGCCCAGCCTCCATCCAGGAACTGGGGGTCACAGGCTCTGTAGGATCCCTCCTGGGGTGGAACATGGGGGCATTCGTTGGTGATGGAGAGAACCCAGGACAGGAGTCAGAATGCCCTTGAGGGCATTCCATCTCAGCCAGTCACTGGAGGGGGGACCTGCAGTAGATCCCTACTCCCGGGGCCTCTCGTCTGCGAATTAGGGTGGGGGGAGGAGCCCACTGCGGACCCAGCCCCTGCCTTATGCTGGCGCCACCTGTGCAGCCTGACTGCCTTCCTTTCAGAGTGTTTGGAGACCCAGTGAGGTAACGGAAGTGAAGGTGCTGTGCAGGGCTGTGCTGCACAGCCAGGGCCTGAAGGCATCAGCGTCTACTGCACCTTCACGCCAGCCATGGGCCAGGCCCCTTCTGCCCTGGGAGGCACATCAGCCAACTGTGCAGTCACCTGGGCATAGTTCCCAGGCAGGAGAGCCCTCGGTGGGCTGGTCACCCCGGCCACCATCCCTTTGGGGACCCTGTGTTCTGACCCCACGTTTCCGATTGCAGGTTGCTGGATCATTCCAACGAAGGCTTTACAAACTGGGAGTTCATGACTGTGCACTGCTGGGGAGAGAAGGCCGAGGGGGAATGGACCCTGGAAATCCAGGACATGCCATCCCAGGTCCGCAACCCAGAGAAACAAGGTCAGTGGGTCTTCAGAAAGTCCCAGCAACTTTTGTATTTCAATCCTTTTGTTAACTCTAGACTTTTATTCAACTACAGTACCTGGATTATTCTTTGCTGTTGTTTTTTCTTGGAGGTAAAATTTACATAATATAAATGTCACTGCTTAAATTGTTGTTAAGTGTACAATTCCATGGCTTTCAGTGCCTTCACAGTGTTGTGCAGCCGTCACCACGATCTAATTCCAGAACTTTGTCATCACGCCAGAGGGAAATCCCAGTACCCATTAAACAGTCGCCCCCATTCCCCCACCCCTCCCAGCTCTTAGCAACTCCTCACCTATTTTCTGTTTCTGGATTTGCCTCTTCTGGACGTTTCATATAAATGGAATCATACAACACGTGACCTTTTGTGACTGGCTTCTTTCATTTAGCTTGATGTTTTCAAGGTTCGTCCGTACTGTAGCAGGTGTCAGTGCTTCTTTCCTTTATATGACTAAATACTCTCCCACATTTTGTTTATTCATTCATCAGTTGGTGGACAGCTGGGTTGTTTCTACTTAATAGCTATTATGAACATCCATGCACAAGTTTCTGTGTGGACATGTGTTTTCAGTTCTTTTGGCTGTATACCTAGGAGTGTAACTGCTAGGTCATATGGTAACTGTGTTTAACTTTTTGAGGAACTGCCGAACTGTTTCACAGTGGCCAGACCATTTTACATTTCTGTCAGCAAGATATGAGGATTTTAATTTCTCTACCAGCACTTTTTTAAAATTATAACCATCCTACTGGATGAGAAGTGGTATCTCATTGTGGTTTTGATTTTCATTTCTTTTATGATTAGTGATGTTGACCATCTTTTCATGTGCTTCTTGGCCATTTTATATCTTTGGAGACATGTCTATTCAAGTCTTTTGCCCACTTTTAAATTAGATTGTTTGTCTTTTATTATTGAGTTATAATCATACAACAGGAGTTGAGTAAGAGTTCTTTAAATATTCTGGATACTAGACCCTTATCGGTTAATATGATTTGCAAATTTTTTCTCCCATTATGTGGGTTTTTCTTTCACTTTATTGATAGTGCCCTTTGGTGCACAAAAGTTTTGTTTTTTTGTTTTTTTTGCGGTATGCGGGCCTCTCACTGTTGTAGCCTCTCCCGTAGCGGAGCACAGGCTCCAGACGCGCAGGCTCAGCGGCCATGGCTCACGGGCCCAGCCACTCCGTGACATGTGGGATCCTCCCGGACCGGGGCATGAACCCACGTCCCCTGCATCAGCAGGCGGACTCTCAACCACTGCGCCACCAGGGAAGCCCTGGTTGTTTTGGTTTTTTTTTTTTTAATTATTTTATTTATTTATTTTTGGCTGCATTGGGTCTTCGTTGGTGCGCACAGGCTTTCTCTTGTTGCAGAGAGTGGGGGCTACTCTTTGCTGTGGTGTGTGGGCTTCTCATTGCAGTGGCTTCTTTTGTTGCAGAGCATAGGCTCTAGGCACTCCAGCATCCGTAGCTGTGGCACATGGGCTTAGTTGCTCCGCAGCATGGGGGATCTTCCCGGACCAGGGCTCGAACCCGTGTCCCCTGCATTGGCAGGTGGATTCCTAACCTCTGCACCACCAGGGAAGTCCTGAAACCTATGTTTTCTTCTAAGAGTTTTATAGTTTTAGCTCTATACGTTTAGGACTTGGATCCATTTTTAATTACTTTTTGTATGTAGCGTGAGATAAGAGTCCAAATTCATTCATTTGCACGTGGCTTTCCAGTTGTCCCAGCACCATTTGTTGCAAAGACTGTTCTTTCCCCAGTGAATGGTTTTGACACCTTGTCTAAAATCAATTGGCCATAAATGTATAAGCTTGTTTCTGGACTCCCAACTCTATTGCACTGGTCCATAGGTCTCTCCCTATGTCAGTAACACACTGTTTTGATTACTGAAGGTTTGTGGTAAGTTTTTTTGTTTGTTTGTGTTTTTTTGCGGTATGCGGGCCTCTCACTGTTGTGGCCTCTCCCATTGCGGAGCACAGGCTCTGGACACACAGGCTCAGCGGCCATGGCTCACGGGCCCCGCCGCTCTGCAGCATGTGGAATCTTCCCAGACCGGGGCACGAACCCGTGTCCCCTGCATCGGCAGGTGGACTCTCAACCACTGCGCCACCAAGGGAAGCCCTGTAGTAAGTTTTGAAATCAGGGATATGTGGGTCCTCTGACTTTTTCTTTTTCAAAATTGGTTTGGCTATTCGGGGGTCCCTTGCAATTCCATATGAATTATAGGATCAGCTTGTTAATTTCTGGAAAAAGAGTAGTTGGAATTTTGATAGAGATTTTGCTGAATCTGTGGGTCAACTTGGAGAGTATCGCTGTCTTAACATCATGAAGTTTTCCCATCCGTGGACACAGATGTCTTTCCATTTATTTAGGGCTTCTTTCAGCAGTATTTTGTAGTTTTCAGTCTACTTCCTTGGTTATATTTGTTCCTAAGTAGTTTATTCTTTTTGATGCTATTGTAAATGGAATGGTTTTTTCAATGTTTTCAGATTGTTTACTTCTCTGGTAATTTTTGCTCCCTTTCATAACTCTTAGCTAATAATCGTCTGTTTAACCCATCTTTATTAAATGCCTGCTACTGGCTAGGCGTTGATCTAGGTGACAGGGTACATACACCAGGAAGGAAAAGCAGGTAACTGTGATGTCTTGTCCTGTAGTCACCACCGAGGTGCTGAGCTCTACCGAAGTCCCTCTGTCGGGTTCCTGGTGGAGTGCAGGGACTGTGCTCCAGTCTGGCTTGTCTGTGGAACAATTTTACCCAAGGTTTGTTTTCTCTGATCAGCTGTTCCCTGCAGCCTTCTCTGCAGACATGCTCTTCTTTTTGATGACCCTAAACCCTTCCTCTGCCCTGGTTCTTTTCTGATTCTCTGTAAAACAGTTTCACGGATTTTTTTTTTTTAATTGGGGAGAAGAGAGGAGCATTGACTTGCTTTATGCAAAAAAATTGACTTTAAGTGATCAAGTCGTCTCCGAGGTCCCCCTACCCGCCCCCCAAATCACTTTCTTTCTGCCTTTAAAATAATAAATATTATGCAATACATTAGTGGAACAAATTCTGAAAATACAAAAACTTAACATTTTAAATTACTTGAAATTGACGTCTTTTAAAACTAGACGCTCCTCAATTAGTCCTTTAAAAGCCCCAGAGTGCATCGGCCCTATTAAAGGTCCAGGGTCGGCTTGTCAGGCCGGCTGCATCCCCTGCGCCATGGGCAGAGGCAGAGTCCCCGCGCCAGCCGGCACCACCCCGGCCACTCGTGCAGGGGAGCAGTGAAGGCCGTGCATCCACACGCCACAGCCAGCTTGGCTGTTGGAAGCGCGGGATGAGCCTGGTGGGTGTTCATGTTTCTCAGCACTTAGTAAGTCAGGGCTCCTCTCTGGACCTCAGCATCCTCGGCTGGGACGTGGAGCTGAGCTGGTTGCTCTTCTGACTGTGGCCTGTGTGGTACGTCCACATCCTGGAAGGGGCCTTGCTGGCCTGGATGCTCCTGTGCTTCTGGCCTGTCCAGACCCCACTCCTCTTCCAGACCCAGCTCCAGACAGCCTGCTGTGGGGCTGGGTGGGCACGGAGCAGGCAGGCGCCTAGGAGACCCCGGGCCTCCTCGTCTAGCGCTCCCACTGGGGTTTTGTCAACACGCAGGTGGCGATGCAGTGTGCCCGGTGGTGGCCGAGACGTGGCAAGGCCAGATTGCGCCGAGCTTTGTGGACTGTCGTCAGGACTGATGTTGGTGGGACGCCCCGGAGGGATTCTGAGCAGAGGAGGGGGATGGTCTGAACCACCATGTGAACAGGGTCACTCTGACAGCTGGATCGGAGTGACTGAGTGTGGCTGGAGTGGGGAGAGGGCAGAGGCGGGGGTGGGGGGGCAGTTAGGAGGCCATTGCAGTGTGAGGTGAAGGTGACCCTGACTGGGGCAGGGGCCAGCAGTGGAGGTATTGAAAGCAGCTGGTTCCTAAACTAGAGTCAAGAGGACATGCTGACAGATCAGATGTGGGTGCTGAGAGGAGAGGGGGCCCTGAGGACTCTGGAGGTTTGTCCTGTGCGTCGGGAGAAGGGAGTGCAATTTCCTAGATCTGGGACATCGTGGGGGAGTGGGTGCTGGGGGGAGGGTCAGGAGCTCAGTTTGAAGGTGCCTGTGACATATACAGGTAGAGAAGTGGACCTGGAGGCCGGGTGCACACATTTCAGTGCTGTGGGGCAAATGGCGGGTCTTGAAAGCCACGCGTGTGGACGGGCTCCCCCAGGGGTGAGTGGGGTGACCCTCTGCCTGCAGGATGTGGGCGCCGGAAGGGAACCTGTTTCCGTAACGATTCCACACGGGTGCACATGCCGAGCTGGGGGCTGCTTCGGTGCAGCTCAGAAGTGCGTGCTGTGCACCTCCCCACCACCCCCATCCTGCCCATCCGCTCCCCGCCTCTGGCCTGCACCGCATGCGCTGGCTCTGCCCTTGTCCTGCTGACATTTGCTCTCTGGAGTCTGGTCCTCCGGCGGCTGCTGTATCCCCAGTGCCTCCTGCTGCATGGCTAGTGATGGACACAGAAGATGTTTGGTAAACGAACGAGGACAGGTGTGATCAGCCCGTGACTGACGCTCTGCCTGCTGCAGAGGACACAGGCTTAGCGGAGGAGGGGGCAACCCCGAATTAAGTCCTGAGACAGGCCGTCTCCCTCCCTGAGTGTGGGTGGCATCTGGGCCTGGGCCGGTTGAGACCGGTGCAGAATACACACCCCCTGGTACCTTCTAGCTCTGACCTTCTGTGACCTGCTGGGCTCTGGGGGGCGGGGACCCTTCCTTCAGTGTTGTCACAGAGGGTCTCCTCGCGCCTACAGTGGCCCCTGGGGTGGGTTCATTTGTCTGAGCTCCACCCTGTAGAAACACCATTCCTGAGGCAGCCTTACGGAAACAGGGGTGGCCAGTGGCTGTTGACAAACCACACGCCTGCTTCCCGGGAAGGACGAGGTCGGGCTCTCCGTCTCGGCCGCCTGTTCAGCCACCCGCTCAGCCGTTCAGGTGCTACCTAGCACCTCCTCCCCGAGCGCAGCCGAAGTCTGCGTTGGCTCCATCGGCGTCTCTGCACATAGATGGGGGTGGGAGGGAGAGAGTAAGGACTGTGACAGCCAGACCCTGACCTGTGCAGGTCAGCCTGGCGGGACCTCAGCCTGCGAAGGTGACACAGAAGACCAGGGTTTCCCCCTGACGCAGACCCCGAAGCCCAGTAGAAGTGCAGGCCTTCGAGATGCTGTTGGTGCCGAGGCTGTGATGGGTCCCAGCGGGCATGTCATTCCCTCCCTGGTTGTCAGCTCAAGGTGGCCTGTAGGTACCGGGTCTCCGTTGGCCTCGGTGCCAGACATAAAGCAGCAACCCACGGTCACTGCCCTCAGAAAGCACGGCCCCTGTCCTTCCTCTGCAGTGATTCCAAGAATGGGTCCTGGGGTGCGGGGCTGCGTCTCTGTTCATTTCAGTCCCCCTCAAATCTCTGCATCGTAATTGCTTAAAAAAAAAAAAAAAAGCCAATTCAGTTCCAGTGGTATGCTGGGTGAGAGTGCTCTAAAATCTGAGATAAGACCTGGGGCTTGCTGAGTAATTAAGTTGGCTGAATGACACGATCCCTCAAGCAGTACTCACCTCCTGTCACACTGAGCCTGGTTTACGTTGTTAGTTTTAAAACTTTTTTTTTACAACTGAGGAGCAGATTACTCATTCGTTTTTCTCTTCAGTTTCTGGGCCAAGGAGAGGGTGTGTCTTCTCCTGGGATCACGCTCCTCTGGAGGCAAGTTAGGGATGGGACTGAGTACAAATCCTGCTTCACAGCCAGGTTGCCTTTGCAAGTGGTGTTTCAATCTTTCCCATCCACGTTCAGCGCACCTTTATTGAAATCTAAATCAGTCCCAACTTGGGGCTACTAGGACCTTGCCTTGCCGCTCGCTGGGGGAGCAGGGCTGGGCTCAGGTGTGGTGGGGAGGGCACCCCAGAGGCAGGTAGGCTGGCTGAACCCCCTCCCCCAGCACTTCCCCCACAGGCCACACCACCACCACATAGAGAGAGGCCAGGCCCAGCACCACAAGCTGCCGACAGCACCGTCAGAGCAGAGCAGGGGTCCCATCCTGCAGAACATCTCTCGGAGAAGAGTGGCTGCATTTTACAAAGTTTCCATCTCGAATGCGCTAGCTTTTCAGTTTGGGCACTGAATGTAGAAAGTTCCAATTCTCTGGGAAACATGTGCTTCATTCTCCTGCGTCTGCCTGGGGCAGGCCTGGGGTCGGCTTCTGGTGCCCCTGCTTCCCTGAATCGCTGTTGTCGTTGTTCGGGCTGCCATAGCAGAGTGTCATAGACTGGGGTGCTTATCAACAACAGGCATGTCTCTCTCACAGTCTGGAGGCTGGAAGCCCAAGATCAGGGGCCAGCGTGGTCGGGTTCTGGTGGCGGCCTCTTCCAGGTTGCAGACAGCCACCTTCTCCTTGTGTCCTCACAGGGCAGAGGGAGAGCTTGCTAGCGCTCTGGGATCTCTTTCGTGAGGGCACTAATCTCATTCCTGAGGAGCCCCCCTCATGACCTAATCACCTCCCAAAGGCTGGGGGTCGAATTTCAGCATACGAATTTGGGAGGGACACAAACTCATACATAACGGCATCTGGCCCCAGTGCTGGGCCTCTTCTCCTTTAAGATGAGGATGGACAAACTTTCCTCAGGAGCTCACTCTGACGTGATGACCCGGGCCCAGTAATTGAGGGGCGGGACCTTCCCATCCGCCCTCCTCACCTTGAGCTCATGCTGGTGATCACACCTAGGGCACAAGGCAAAGCCTGTACGCCTGCTGGCATCAGGCCAGCCTCCCAGCCCAGGTGTGCACACTGCTCCGCATCTGGGTGCAGGGAGGCCCCCAGCACCCCTGTGACCCCTGCAGGCACCCCTGCATATGCGTGAGGCTGTGGGTCCTCCCTGCTCGGCTGGGATCAGCCCAGCTTTGAGCAGCATTGGGATGTCCCTCATTCACACGCTTACCTGCTACGCGCTGAGTCTGCTGGGCAGGCACAGGGCTGAAACATGCTTCTTCCTCCCTCCCCTATGCACCCCCGAGCACCCTGCTCAGCGCCCCACATGGAGACTTTGCTGGGGCTGTGGTTTCTCTCTGTGTGGGTCCCGCACTTCCCCTGAGAGGGGGAGTCAGGAGCCATCGATGTTTAAATGGAAAGCATAATCAAGCATCCTTCCAATCCTCTTTCTGTGATCAGCAACAGATATCTTATTTAATGGCCCCAACAGGAGTTAGTCTTACGTACTTGGCATTCACATCGTAATAGACTTTCTGAGACGATTGATGGCATTTAAAAAAATCCTGTTGTTCTCCTGGACTCAGGGAATTCACTTTTTCCCTCAATTAAAATTTCTCTTTTTTTCTCTAAGCTTCCCTCTGTTTTCAAAAGAGCAGCAACCCACATGTGCCAGGTTTCTCTTGGTTTCCATAGCATTTCCAGACTCTCATTGAAGGAACAAGAGAGGAATATGATGATAATGAGTGTTTATGTATTTTCCATTAGGCACTGGGTGTTATCTCATTGCTAAAGGTCCGTATAGAATCAAGGCATCTTAAACAGAGTCCTAGCCGATAAGGAATTAAGGTTTATGAAAATAAAAACATCTTATTGCCAGCGATACACACCACAGTATTTACAAGTGAAATGTTAGTGATGTCTAGGATTAGCTTTAGAACACTCCAGGGGTGTGGGATGGGAAAGTGGAGGATGGGGAGGGCATGAACAGACGAAGTAGGACGGGCCAAATATCCATGATCATTGGGACGTTGGGAGTTCATTGTACTGTTTTCTCTGTTTTGTGTTTATTTGAAAATTCACATCATGAAAAGTTTTTAAAAATACATGTATGGAGGGCTTCCCTGGTGGCGCAGTGGTTGGGAGTCCGCCTGCCGATGCAGGGGACGCGGGGTCGTGCCCCGGTCCGGGAAGATCCCACATGCCGTGGAGCGGCTGGGCCCGTGAGCCATGGCCGCTGGGCCTGCGCGTCCGGAGCCTGTGCTTCGCAACGGGAGAGGCCACAACAGTGAGAGGCCCGCGGACCGCAAAAAAAAAAAAAAAAAAAAAAAAAAAAAAAAAAAAAAAAAAAAATACATGTATGGGGAACATCTCTTCCAAAGTGGTCAGAAGGAAGAACTATTATGCAGATTGGGCTTGCATAATTAAATAAAGATGTAGGTGCTTTAGAGTAAATACACCTCAATTTTCCACAAGTGTGAAAAAAAAAATGTTCAGTACGCCACTGAAGAAATAGTTTCTTTGGACTTTCTTACCCTCAGACAGTCAGTCTAAAATCTATGAAGGAATAGGGCAGGGCCCCAAACTCTGTGTGTGCACGTGTGTAAGTGTGTATGTGCCTGCACATATGGGAGTGGGTATCGTATGTGTGTATATGTGTGCCCGTAGGTAAGTTATCTGTGTGTATACATGTGGGTATGTACATACGTGTGTGTGCACTCACCTATGTGTGTGCACGTGCATGTGTGGGTGTGGTGGGTATGCACGTGTGCGTGTGTGTTTGCTTGTTTTTAAAGAACCAGCACAGCCTAGCAGTTGAGCCCTAGAGCTGGCCTGCTCAGCAGACCCCGTCCTGCATCTCACCAGCAGTGGCCCTGGACGGGTCACTCCTCCCGCTGAGCCTCAGGGCCTCCTCTGCATAGGGTTGTTGGGAGGATTAAATGAAGTGGCACATGTGAGGTCCTCAGTGTTACGAAACTTACTCCTCATGGCAATTACCGTGTGTTTTTATCCTCCTTCTGTGGGAGAGAAAGCTGGTTCAAGCCCCACGTAGAGCCTGACTGAGCTCACCTAGCATAAGGGTGCAGCCTGGAGTCAGGTGTGCTTCTGCACAGACAGGCCTGGCCCACTCCATCCCTCCCGGTGGGTGAGTCCCCACGCACCCACCCGAGGTGCACCCAGCAGGCACCTTTCGTGGATGTTTTCCTCTTTAGCCCTGTGGCCAGTGCTTTTCACGCGTCCGGCTTTAGGATATTTGTAGCTGGGTTTTTTACTTTAAAGTGTTGCAATTAGAAGATAAAAATCAAATGAAATAACAAAGGTTAACAGGTGCCTGGTACCAGGAGCATCTGCTGTGCATGAGGGTCAGGGCTCCTAGGAAGCCCTCCTCCTGAGAGGCTGCCTCACCTGGCCTGAGGCTCCAGGGAGCACTTGACTTCTGAGACTTCACTATGATTGATAGGTGTGGGCACGGTCCTTTATATTTTTAACCCACCAGAGCTCTTGAAACACAATAGGCACTTAGTATAGATAGTTATTGATCTTTAAGGGTTTTTCCTATACACTCTGTGCCTGGCTTCAGTATCATTGATTAATCCATTCTTAGCAAATCTACCATTTTATAACACTCCCAGCAAATATCACCATGAAATTAAGGGGTGTGGGGAGCTCCACTGAATGATTATAAAGTTCTCTGGAAGAGTAAGACTAGGGAGAGAAATTCTGAAAGAATTAAATGCAGATATTTAAACATATTTTTAAACTATAATAACTGTTGATGCCAGAATAGACAGATGAGTCAAGGGGACCAGAATAGATAGTCCACAAATAGAGCCGTGTAGACACACTAACAAATAGAGCCGTGTAGACACACTAAGTGTAACATTTCAATCTGGCAGGGAAAGAATAAAGCGTTGAATAAAAGATATTGACAATTGGCTCACCATTTGGAAAGGAAATCATTATATTGGTAGATTTATACCCATAAAATTAGAAACTTCTGTTTGGCAAAAAATACCGTAATATTAAAATTAGAAAAATATTTATAAAATATTTTGGACAAACTTGAGTCATTCGCAGATGGTCTTTTTCACTTCTCTGTAGCCCAAGGACTGCAAACTTTTTCTGTGAAGGGCTTTCTGGTCTCTGTGACAACAACAACTCTGCCATTTTAGTGCAAAAACAACCACAGAAAATATGTAAATGAAGAGCCTACTGTATTCTAACAGAGCTTTACAAAAACAGGCTGTGGCTGTAGCCTGTTTACATGTTGCAGTTGAACTGAGTACGTGCTCTGTTACTTGGTGATCAAGAGGCCTGTTTATTTGGGTCTTTTTTTGTTTTTTATTGTTTTTTTTTTTTTGCTGTACGCGGGCCTCTCATTGCTGTGGCCTCTCCTGTTGCGGATCCGGCACAGGCTCCGAACGCGCAGGCTCAGCGGCCATGGCTTGCGGCCCCAGCCGCTCCGCGGCATGTGGGATCTTCCCGGACCGGGGCACAAACCCGTGTCCCCTGCATTGGCAGGCGGACTCTCAACCACTGCGCCACCAGGGAAGCCCTATTTGGGTATTTTTTGAGGCATCCCATCCAGGCCCCATTTTCCCACACATGGAACCATATTGTCCCATGTGATGGTAAGGTTTTAACAACTAGTGCTCTGGGGGGAAATTATGTATGTCTATATATCACATACGTTTATTATAAACTACTGACACAAAGTACGTGTAGAACAAAGTTTACAAATAAAAATAAAAGATGCGCTCTTCATACTGTAAATTCCATGTAGCCCATCAGAGAATGGCTTTCATTAATTTTCACCAGGGACTTCCCTGGAAGTCCAGTGGTTAAGACTCTGTGCTTCCACTGCAGGGGGCATGGGTTCAATCTCTGGTCAGGGAACTAAGATCCCACATGCCATGAGGTGTGGCATGCATGCATCAATCAATCAATAAAATTTTCACCAAACTCTCTTATCCATGGCCAACCTATGGATGTAGTTGATGAGCAGCTGTCTTCCTGACATAAATATAGGTCTGAACTTCATTCGTCAACAACACAAGCAACTTCTTTGCTGAATTGGATAATAATTTTCAAAAACTGGAATATTTTCATAATTTTTATGCCACTCCCAGTGTAATGACTATAAACACAATACACTTTTAAGTTTAATCTGTTACTAACATTTTCTCTGTCACTTTTCAGTCTAGAAAATCAACAATAAATGAAATCCTTATTTATTGCATTTGTCCATTTCCACGTATAAATTCTCCACCATGACCGATTTCAAGCTACCAAGGTGTTGACTGAAGATAGAGTTGGGAGGAGACGCACAGGCCACCAGTAGGGAGTATTTCCATCATGTAGACAGAATAGATGTAAATAACCCCCAGAGTACAGGAAATGGCAAGATAAAGTAATTAGGAAGTGGTGATTTCTGAATATTTGTTACCTTTTTTCTCAATATAATTTAATTGTAATTTTATGTAGTTTAATTTTTAATAATGGTTATGTTAAGAACCCGCTCACAACATTCTTGAAAGTGTTAACAGTCAGCTGTATTAAGTCAATGTGAGCTGGCCCAGCACACCCCTGCATATTGGGAATTGTATAGGTAGAGGACTTTCTTTTTTCTTTTTTTAAATTTATTTTATTAAAATATAGTTCATTTACAATCTTGTGTTAATTTCTGCTGTACAGCAAAGTGATTTAGACACCCACTCCATTCCTCCGTGACCCACTACCCCCTTGGCAACCACAAGTCTGTTCTCTATGTCAGTGAGTCTTTTTCTGTTTTGTAGATAAGTTCACTTGTGTCATATTTTAGATTCCACATATAAGTGAGATCATATGGTATTTGTCTGTCTTTCTGACTTACTCCATTTAGTGTGATAATCTCTAGGTCCATCCACATTGCTGAAAATGGCATTATTTCGTTCTTTTTTATAGCTGAGTAATAGTCCATCATATATATGTACCACATCTTCTTTATCCATTCAAGCATCAAGGGACATTTAGGTTGTTTCCATGTCTTGGCTATTGTGAATAGTGCTGCTGTGAACATAGGGGTGCATGTATCTTTTCAAATTACAGTTTTGTCTGGGTATGTGCCCAGGAGTGGGATTGCTGCGTAATATGGTAGTTCTATTTTTAGTTTTTGAGGAACCTCCATACTGTTTTCCATAGTGGCTGCACCAATTTACATTCCCACTAACAGTGTAGGAGAGTTCCTTTTTCTCCACACCCTCTCCAGCATTTGTAGACTTTTTAATTATGGCCATTCTGACTGGTGTGAGGTGGTACCTCACTGTAGTTTTGATTTGCATTTCTCTAATAATTAGTGATGTTGAGCATCTTTTCATGTGCCTGTTGGCCATCTGTCTTCTTTGGAGAAATGTCTATTTAGGTCTTCTCCCCTTTTTTTGATTGGGTTATTTGTTTTTTTGTTATTGAGTTGTATGAGCTGCTTGTATATTTTGGAAATTAAGCCCTTGTCAGTTGCATCATTTGCAAATATTTTCTCCCAGTCTGTAGGTTGTCTTTTTGTTTTGTTTATAGTTTCCTTTGCTGTGCAAAAGCCCTTGTAAGTTTGATTAGGTCCCATTTGTTTGTTTTTGCTTTCATTTCTAATGCCTTGGGGGACTGACCTAAGAAAACATTGGTCCAATTTGTGTCAGAGAATGTTTTGCCTGTGTTCTCTTCTAGGAGTTTTATGGTGTCATGTCTAATATTTAAGTCTTTAAGCGATTTTGAGTTTATTTTTGTGTATGGTGGGAGGGTGTGTTCTAACTTCATTGATTTGCATGCATCCAGCTTTCCCAACACCACTTGCTGAGGAGACTTTCTTTTCCCCATTGTATAATCTTGCCTCCTTTGTCAAAGATTAATTGACTGTAGGTGTGTGGGTTTATTTCTGGGCTCTCTATTCTGTTCTTTTGATCCATATTTTGGTTTTTGTGCCAATACCATGCAGTTTTTATTACTGTAGCTTTGTAGTATTGTCTGAAGTCTGGGAGAGTTGTTCCTCCTGCTTTGTTCTTCTTTCTCAGGATTGCTTTGGCAATTCTGGGTCTTTTATGGTTCCTTATAAATTTTAGGATTATTTGTTCTAGTTCTGTGAAAAATGTCATGGATAATTTCATAGGGATCGCATTAACTCTGTAGATTGCTTTGGATAGTATGGCCATTTTAATATTGCTAATTCTTCCAGTCCAGGAACATGGGACATATTTCCATTTCTTTGAATCATCTTAAATTTCTTTTATTAATGTTTTATAGTTCTCAGCATAAAATTCTTTCACCTCCTTGGTCAGGTTTATTCCCAAGTGTTTTATTTTTTTGATGCAATTTTAAAAGGGATTTTTTTTTTTTAATGTTTCCTCTCTATTTCACTGTTAGTGTAAAGAAATGCAACTGATTTCTGTATGTTAATCTTGTAACCTGCTATCTTGCTGAATTCATTTATCAGTTCTAGTAGTTTTGTGTGTAGTCTTTAGGGTTTTCTATGTATAATATCATGTCATCTGCATATAATGACAATTTTACCTCTTTAGATAAAGGCCTTTTTTTGGGATGAGTATACTTTAAGGTGGATACGTTCAATTGTGACCCAGGCTCAAACCTTACAAAGTGCTCTGCCCCCAACCCCAAAACTCCTTTTTATCCCAATAGCCAGCCCCCCTGAGCAGAGCCTTGGTCCCTCCCCAAGGACCAGACAGCACAATCAGGAGCTCTTATTTCATTGGTTTATTTCTTTCCAAGACCCACTTGGAGGAGTAAGGTCTAATCGCCACTGGTTTAACTGCTTATTTACTAAATCAAACTACTTTTTTTTTTTCTTTACTAAGTCTCACTAATCAGTAAACAGTCATCATTTGAATTCTCAATATGCTAAAAAGTCATTTTTCCAAGGGGGATAATTAAAACAGTATTTGGTATAAAAAATTCCATACACAGGCAGACACGTTCTTCATCTCAAATCCCATGGTTAGATGATTGCAAACAGAGGTTTATACCGTTATAGCCTTAATATGTAAGGAATCACTAAGAAATATGTGAAGCATCCCACTAGAAAAATAGGCAAAGAGCTTGAAAGAGCAATTCATGAAGAAAAATGACAACCAGTAAACAAAAGCTATTTAATCTTTGCAGTAATGGAAGAAAGTACAAATTAAAACAGAGACAGGAAGGTGAATATCAGGATAACAAGCAAACAAGCGGAAGTTCCGGGGATTACAAAACAAAACCGAGAATGTTCCTGGCATTCTGCAGGTAGGGCCACAGCATGATCTGGTATAGAGAGCCTGATTATAGACGTAAAAAGGCCTGGGTCCCGGTTCCAGCTCCACCAACTACTGCCTAGGAGACCTTGTGAGTGATAATAACTCCCTTGTGGGCATGTTTGGGCACCTGATGGGAATGAACATTTCCAGCATGACCTGGCACGGGATGGGTTGTCATGGAAGCTCAGTCCCTTTTCCCCCTCTTCTCACATGTATAGGTTCTAACCGCAGCCTTTGGGAACTGGTCCATTTTCCCTCCGGGAAAGCTCCAGCCCAGAGGGAACAGGTAGAGACCTGCCTCCACACCTTTGGAGAAGATTAAACTGGCTATGATTCTGGAGAGCCCAGGAATTTGGAAACAACAGAATCCAGGGGTGCTGTGCTGAGGACATGCTGGGTTGCCATCCAGCCAGTTCTTTCAAGTTTGGAGCTCAGCATGTCCATTTCTATCCTTTCTTCTTCTTAAGCAACATTTTTTCCAAACAAAAGCAAAAATTTGCTCACAGCTTGGTTTTGAAACTGCTGTGAGCAGATAATACACGGCAAACTGCCCTGGCTCTGAGTGGCTCTGTGTGCATGCAGTGAGTCCCGGGGCAGAGCCATGTAAGATGTTCCCACACGTCTTGGCTTTCTTTGGAGCTGGCACAGAGCACCTGACTCCACCGGCTCCCTTCCGTGGAATCCCATCTTTGGGTTTCTCCTTCCCCCAAACCTGAAAGGTGAAGCCAGGGCAAGATCAAAGAGGTCCAGGCAGCATTTGGTGTGTTTGCCAAAACGTGCGGAGTAAAGCTGCAGGGGCCCAGGTGACTTACGAAGCTGGAACCTGCGCCCCATTCACGCTGACCTGACTGAGAGGAGGCAGAGTCTGTGAGAAGCGGGTGGCGAGACGGAGACCAGGCTCCGCAGAGCCCGGCGTCAGGTGCAGCGTTCAGGCCTGGGGACCCTGCGTGGGGTGAGCCCAGAGCAGAGCCTGGCAGGTGTGATCTGAGTTCCTGCCAGGCCACTTTCTGGCCGGGTTCTGGAACCTCTCAGCCTCCCTTCCTGCACACGTGTGACGCGAATAACAGTATCTGCATCACAGGCCTGGTGAGGTCCAAATGTAGATTTTATATGAACAGATACTTGGTGAGGAATTTTGAGGTTTTAGGGTTATGAGCTGGAACATCTAAAGCACTGACTGATAACTCTCAGTGTTATGCTCTCCCTTCTGTGTCACGTTCTGCATTTCTGCCTTAGCAAGCTGCGATGCTCCCTTGAATGGAAGGGAAGGGACCAAAGAAAAGCCCAGGGAAGTCATTCTTTTCGAACTTTACTTGTGGTAGTTCATGCCTTCTGCATTGAATCCTGTGTGTTGATTACACTTTACTCCCTACATCTCACACCGCACCCGCCGTGTGCTCCCTAGGTTGCCTCAGCCCCGCTGCCTTGGGGCCTCGCCTCTTGACCAATGGAGAGGTCTGTCCCCACGTCAGCTTCCTCAGCCTCCACCGAGGTGAAGGCTCAGCTAGGGCACAGCTGCCTTGTTCCCACACAGGTAGGAGCTGCATTGGCCAGAGGGGGCCAATCAAACCCAAGAGGATGTGAGGAGGCTGTAACGTTTCTCTCCACTTCCAAGTGACATGTGAAATCCAGGCTTCCCGGTGTCGACTGAAAAAAAATGCACAACCTAAAAGTTGAGAGTTATGTTTTATTTGGCTGGCAAAGCTGAGGACTTAAGCCCGGAACATAGCCTCGCAGATAGTTCTGAGGGACTGCTCCGAAGAGGCAAGGGGGAAGCCAGGATGTACAGGAGTTTTTGCAACAAAGTAGTCAAAACATCAGAAGACTGTTGTCAATTAAAGAAAACCAGGGACTTCCCTGGCGGTCCAGTGGTTAAGACTTCACCTTCCAATGCAGGGGGTGTAGGTTCGATCCCTGGCCAGGGAGCTAAGATCCCACATGCCTCGAGCCAAAAAAACAAAACATAAAACAGAAGCAATATTGTAAAAAATTCAATAAAGACTTTAAAAATAGTTCACATCCAAAAAAAAAAAATCTTTAAAAGAAAACCAGACATCTCAAGTTAAGGAATTTAGTGCTATTCTGTGTATAGAAAGATGCAAGATTCTGGGCTCCCTGAAGTCATTCCTTTGATATGCTCCTCAGCTATCCGGGGCCAGTATCCTGCTTTTCTCCATCCTGAGTCCCCTTAGGGTGCACCGTTGGGGGTGGCTGCAGTGGCTGAGGGTGGCAGTGGGCAGCCCCTTTGTCTCCATCTGAGTTTCCTCAGGGCTCACATCAGGGTGGCTGTAATGTGATGGCTGCAACATCCTTTGTTCACTGATACAGCAGGTGATATTTTAGTTCACACCAGCATCTAGCCACCTGGAGGAGCAGGTAACACACCTGGGAGTGCACGGGAGGTTTGCCCAGGGAGAGCCAAGAGACAGGCCTATGTCCTTCCCGCATGCCCCACAAGGCCCATTCGGAAGACCTCCCCTGGCCTAGCAACCTGCTGCTTTGGTGTGAAGTTGCAGCCAGCTTGGTACTTGTTTCCCCCTTCCCGGCCGCCCCTCCTCCGCACTCCTGTTGCCCCAGGACTGCACCTCCTGGTGAAGCCTCAGCCCCTGGGCTTTGCCGCAGTGCTTGCTCTCTAGAGAATGTTGCCTAAAGCATGTGGTCAGTGGCAGACTAAGTGTGAGCTTCAGTAATCCCCGTGAACTACTGCGAGGGGTGGGTCATCACGGGCATCCCATTAGAACTGGTTGGGTGTGATTCTGCACTACAGGAAGTGCAGGACGTGGTCTCTCCTCTCTCTCCCCGGCGCTCAGCCCTTGGAACATGGCTATAATAAGCAGGTGTTGGATGATGGAGTGAATGAAGATACCCACAGCCCTGAACCTTGTTTAAATCAAGAGCTCATATAATTTGAATCATCTGTTTTCAGCTATGCACACTCAGTAACCAGTTTAATAATCAGTTAAAAGAGGTAGAAATTAGTCTCTCCGGTGTGACTGTTCCTTCTCTTTTTTCATCATAAAATGTTCCATGGTTTCTTGTGTTGACTTTAAAAAATGCAGAACGTGAGACCTGCGAGTTAAGTTGTATTGGGGGCAAAATGAGGACTGCAGCCCAGGAGACAGTGTTTCCGATAACTCTGAGAAACTGCTCTGACAGGGCGAGGGGGGAGCCAGGATATATAGGAATTTTGCAACAAAGAGCAGGTAATTGGGAAAGTCAAAAAATTATTGTTAAATAAAGAAAGCCAGATATCTCGAGTTAAGGAATTTAGTGCTTGTCTAGGTATGGGAAGATGCAAGAGTCTGGGCTCACTGAAATCATTCCTTTGATGTGCACCTCAGCTATCTGGGGCCAGTATCCTGTATTTTCACATCCTGAGTTTCCTTAGGGCTCACTGCAGGGAGTGGCTGCAGTCTGACGGCTGCTAGGTGGCAAGTATTCTTTTCAGCCCTGAGTTTCCTCAGGGCTCACTGACTCACGTTGGAGGGCTGCAGTCACGGATGACTGTGACATCCTGTGTTTATTGATATGGCAGGAAATATTCCATTTATAAATATACCATTTATCCCTTGATTTCTGTTCAGTAGCTCTTTCATACACTGCCTCCTCCTGAGAGCATAGCTGTTCTCATTTTCTTGCTGGTGTTACTGACCACGGTTGAATTGACATCTGCTTTGAGCTAGACTTCACTTCCAAAAGAAGAATGGAGATTTTGCAATCTGCGTTTGATGGCTCAATTTATCTCGTACTGGCAGCTTAGATTTCAAGCATGTGCCTTCTGTTCTGGCTTCCAAGTTTGTCACTAAACTCTCATTTCTGGAAAGTGTGATTATGGAGAATCGCTCCCGCTTCCTGGAAAGAACTGAGGACTCCGGGAGGTTTCCAGGCACCATACACACGGTTTTCCAGAAGTTCCATTTTTTACCCCATTTGCTTCGAAAGGACTGTGTTTCAGTTGGTCTTGTTGCCTCCCTTCTGGTCTTTCAGGGGACTGTTATAGTGGTGCTGTTGCCCAAAGTCTCTTAGTTCAGGAGAAAAGGAAGCATGATACCCTGCTTGTTCAGGTGCACGTACGTGAGTCGTGGCTTTGTTCATCACCCTATGTCTTGCCTGGTCGTGGATGTAACGAAGAGATGAGTTTCTTTAATATTTCATTTTTGCAAATAAAATACAAAATGTTGATGAAGGTGAAAAATAAAATGTATGGGAAGAGGAAGAACTCTCTTGAAACCCCTTCCTCAGGTTCTCCACTGTTGCATCAGGTACAAAGGTGCACCTGCACTGGTCAGCATTCTGGCAGCCAGATCCCCCACCCCCACCCCCTGCGCCAAGAATATGTAAGTGCATTTAATGTGTGAACATTTGACTTTGTTATTTTCAGAAGCACATCATGTTCAATATGTCTATATTTCCACTTGGTGTTTTCTCGTCTTGATGTTTTACTGCGTTCTAACCGTGCTGCGTACGTAACTTTGTATTTCTTTCTGTTACTTGCATATCGAGCGCTTTTTCATGTCATTTTATATCCTTTGTGAGCAGCATTTTATGTATTTTTATAGTACTTCGCCAAGTAGAAATACCATCATTTATTTAGGCATCCCTCTATCGTTGGGACGCGTAAATTGTTTTCTGGGGGTTTTGCTATTATAAACAGACAGCTTAGCGCAGAAAGCTTTCTCCAAAATTTAAAATTATTTCCTTGGGATCGTTCACCAGAAGTAAAATTACTAGGACAAATAAGCAGTGGAAACCATAAATATACCTATGCTGGATACATTTTACTAATTTGCTTTTCAAAATGGTTGAACCAACATACCACTTCATCAGGCACAAGTAGGCACTCATTTGCCAGCTCTCGAGGAGATAAATGATATCTTTCCTTAATTTGCGTTGTGATAATTACTAAGGAGGGTGAACACTTTTCCACATGTTTTTGTACAAAGTGTGTGTGTGTGTTTTTAATTGCCCTTTCTCCTTTTTTCCAGAGGATAGTCAGTACTGTTATTAAGCTAATAGGTACTCCATGTAAAATACAAATGTAATAACCCTTTCCGGGTCACAGCTCCTATAAATATTTTTTCTGGTCTGTTATTTGACTTATATATATTTTTAAGATAATCTTAAATTTCTTCTCCAGATTTTTGATAATTCTTTTTTTTATTCCCAGTTTGCTTGTGATTTGATTTTTTTCAGAATCTGTTTGATTTGGGTTTTTTTTTTTAGTATAAGGTAAATATTTTTCATAAATTGCTAACGAATTACCCCAAAACAAAGACAAAATCGAAATGTTAAGAGATGTTGTGGGCTTCTGCATCTGGCAACAGAAAGACCAGGAATAGGACAACTAGCAAAACAACTAAAATATACAAAACAAGTTGTGAAAATAAGTCCAGCCATATTGATAGTTTCAATAAAGGTAAATAGATTGCTTCATTTAGAAGACAAAGATTGTCAGATTAGAGTTTTTACATGTGTTTGCTGTTGTGCCGGGTGTATTTGATTTACTTACCAGACCCCTGTCCACTCCTGTCTGCCCCACTCTGCCTGAGGCTGGTCTATCCACAGACTCTCTGCCTGTGGCTGGTGGTGGAGTTCAGCCAGGGGGAAACTCCAGCAGGAGAATGGAAAGAGGAAGGAGATGTTTCTTTCAGAGTTATTTATCCCTCCAACATCCCTCGGGGTCACAGCCCCACCCTCGCCTTGCCAGTAGACTATTGTACACTTATGGGCTAAACACCCCTTCTGTTTCTAGCCCCGGGGAACTCCATCGTCCCTTGTGGCTCTGTTTTGCTCTGCTGACACCTCTGTAAATAGTCTCTTTATTAAAGCCTTATTGGATTATCCTAGTTTAATTATGCTGTCTTCTTCCTGCTTGGACAGACTGATGGAACTATATGTGAGAACAATACCTAAAATATAAGAAAACTGCAAAGTTAAAAATAAAGTGGATGGGAAAAGATAGACCAAGCAAATGCTAACCAAAGAAAGCTGATGTAGTTACGTTAACATCAGACAAACAGAAATGTTATGGTGAAAAGCAATCCCAAGGCTGAAGAGGGTCACGGCGCGTTGATAAAAGATTTGGTTCAGGGGCTTCCCTGGTGGCACAGTGGTTGAGAGTCCGCCTGCTGATGCAGGGGACACAGGTTCATGCCCTGGTCCGGGAAGATCCGGCATGCCGCGGAGCGGCTGGGCCCGTGAGCCATGGCCGCTGGGCCTGCGCATCCCGGGCCTGTGCTCCGCGGCGGGAGAGACCACAGCAGTGAGAGGGCTGCGTACCGCAAAAAAAAAAAAAAAAAAAGATTTGGTTCAATTCTAACGTGGCCTCGAAATATATAATGCAAAAATTTGTTAAAGCTCCAAAGAGAAAAAGACAGACTCACACACAAGGTGGGAGATTTAGCATACCTCAAATATATTTGGTAGACAAAATAGCAAAAATCAGTAGGAAGAGAAGATTTGAACTTCACAGTTGACAATTTAGGTCTAACTAATGGACCTACACCCAACAACCAAAGAATACACTCGCCTTTCAATCACAGGTGGATTATTCTTGAAAATTGGCCACGTAGTAGACCATTTGGCAAACTTCAGAGTATTTCCAAGGATTGGTAGTATATAAGCCCTGTCCTCTGAGATTACAGGTGAGAAATCAATATTTAAAAGATAACTAGAAAAAGCCCATACATTTGATAGTTGAAAAACACTTCTAAACAACTCATGTGTCAAAGGAAAATAATCATAATTTAATAGGGAGGGACTTCCCTGGTGGCACAGTGGTTAAGAATCCACCTGCCAATGCAGGGGACACAGGTTCGAGCCCTTGTCTGGGTAGATCCCACATACTGCAGCGCGACTAAGCCCACATGCCACAGCTACTGAGCCTGTGCTCTAGAGCCTGTGATCCACAACTACTGAGCCCGTGTGCTACAACTGCTGAAGCCCATGCGCCTAGAGCCTGTGCTCCACAACAAGAGAAGCCACCACAATGAGAAGCCCGCACACTGCAATAAAGAGTATCCCCCACCTGCTGAAACTACAGAAAGCCCGTGTGCAGCAACAAACACCCAATGCAGCCAAAAATAAATAAATAAAATAAATAAGTGATAATAATAATAATTTAATAGGGAATCTTTGGAACTGGATGATAATAAAAATACTGCATATCCAAACAGGTAAGGCAGGTGAAGTAGAGATGAGAGAGGAATGTACGTACCCAATTGCGTGTGTTAGAAAAGAAGAAAGGCTAAAGATCGATGGTAGGTGCTTTGTGTCTACCTAGAGGGGTGGGATAGGGAGGGTGGGAGGGAGACGCAAGAGGGAGGAGTTATGGAGATGTATGTATATGTATAGCTGATTCACTTTGTTTTACAGCAGAAACTAACACGATATTGTAAAGCAATTATACTCCAATAAAGATGTTTAAAAAAAAAAAGATTAATGGTAAAAAATGACCAGCAATATAAACTCAAAGAAAGCAGAATAAAGGAAATTTTAAACTAGCAGAAATCAATGAAATAGAAAACAAACGTACGTAGAGAGAATTGACAAAAGCCCTAAGTTGGTCCTTTGAAGACACTAATAAAATTGATAAACCTCTGGGAAGACTGGTCAAGGAAAAAACTGAGAATATAGTTGACCCTTGGACAGCACAGGTTTGAACTGCACAGGCCCACTTAGATGCAGATTTTTTTTTTTTTTTTTCAGTAAATAAGAACTACAGTCCAACACAGTCTGGTTGGTTGAATCTGCAGATGCAGGGCTGGCTGTAAAGTTATAGACGGGGGTTGGCACCCCAGACCCCTGCGTTGTTCAAGGGTCATCTGTATATAATTTCACAAATGAAAAAGTAGAATGTTATTATAGATCCTATATACATCCAAGTTATTACAAGAAGATATTATAAACAACTTTGTGACCAAAATGTTAAGTGAAATGACCAAAAATAATGTAACAGCAAAATTGACACAAGAAGAAACAAAAACTAAAATTGTATGATTAAAGAAATTGATTCTATAATTTAAAAGAAAACTCAGGGCTGGATAGATGCACTGGCAGATTCTACTAAACATTTAAATGGAAGAAACGTAATGTCAATATTCTACGGACTCTTCCAGACAGTAGAAAAAGAGGGAAAAAGAGTCCCCAGTTAGTTTGATGAAGCCTGAGTATCCTTGATACCAACTCCCAACAGCCCACTATGAGAATGGCGACTTTTCAGCCAGTGTCACTTGGGAACGTAAATAGGAAAATCCCGAGTTCAATATTAACAAACTAAATCCAACAGTAT
Organism: Lipotes vexillifer; assembly: GCF_000442215.2. Lineage (NCBI taxonomy): Eukaryota > Metazoa > Chordata > Mammalia > Artiodactyla > Lipotidae > Lipotes > Lipotes vexillifer. The sequence goes on from NW_006778810.1 coordinate 238,823, forward strand.
TTTTTAAAAGTTCCTCTTCTCCTGTCTTTTTTGGATTGAATATTTTTGAACATTCCATCTTATTGCCTTTAGGATTTTTAGCCTATTTTGTGATTGTCGCTGTAGACTTGGAGTTAATACTCCTCCCCACTTTCTGCTGTAGTTGTGTGCTATGTGTAACTTCTGTACACATTACAAACTCCATCTTGCAGGGATATTTTTGCTTTAAAGACAGTCATTGTCTTTTAAAGAAATTAAGAGAGAAAAAAAAAAGCTACTCTTTTATATTTACCTACATGGTCACCATTTCTGGTACTCTGTTCTTTCCTGTAGATCCCGATTCTCATCTGTGACCATTTTCCTTCTATCTGAAGAACTTCCTTCACCATCTCTTATCATGCTGGTCTGCTGGCCATGAATTTGCTCTGCTTGGATTTATTCCAAAATATCTTGATTTCAACCCATCTTCAGTTTGTTTTTAAAAATAGGTTTATTGACACACTGATTTTGACTCTGCTTAGAGGACGTCATTGTGATGGTGCTGTGAGTCCACCCATTTTTTTAAATTATTTATTTTTGGCTGTGTTGGGTCTTTACTGCTGTGTGGGGGCTTTCTCTAGTTGTGGTGAGCGGGGGCTACTCTTTGTTGTGGTGCGCAGGCTTCTCATTGCGATGGCTTCTCTTGTTGCAGAGCACAGGCTCTAGGCACACGGGCTTCAGTAGTTGAAGCACATGGGCTTCAGTAGTTGGGGCACGCGGGCTCAGTATTTGTGGATCATGGGCTCTAGAGCGCAGGCTCAGTAGTTGTGGTGCACGGGCTTAGTTGCTCCGCAGCATGTGGGATCTTCCCAGATCAGGGCTCAAACCCGTGTCCCCTGCATTGGCGGGTGGATTCTTAACCACTGTGCCACCAGAGAAGTCCTCCACCCATTTTTGAATGGCTATTTTCTCTAGATATAGAATTCTAGGTGGGCAGTATTTTTTATTTGTTTGTTTATTTTTGGCTGCATTGGGTCTTCATTGCTGCATGCGGGCTTTCTCTTGTTGCGGTGAGCGGGGGCTACTCTTTGTTGTGGTGCATAGGTTTCTCATTGTGGTGGCTTCTCTTGTTGCAGAGCACGGACTCTAGGCGCGCGGGCTTCAGTAGTTGTGGCTCGTGGGCTCTAGAGCGCAGGCTCAGTAGTTGCGGCGCATGGGCTTAGTTGCTCCACGGCATGTGGGATCTTCCCAGACCAGGGCTCGAACCAGTGTCCCCTGCATTGGCAGGCAGATTCTTAACCACTGCGCCACCAGAGAAGCCCTATTTTTTTTTTTTCATTTCAGCACTTTAAAGACATTACATTTTCTTCTTATCTCCATTGTTTCTGGTGGGAAGTGCTTGCATTTACTATGAAAACAAACGTTGTTTACATATAAGCTATCTGGTGTGCAAGGATAACATTTCCTTTCTCATTTCGTTCAGGCTAGCAAGTTTGCCAAATACAAAATCAATAAACCAAAAGTGCGTTTTCACATTTCAGCATATGCAGAACTTCTAATCATTCTAAGTGCCTCACTGCTAAATATAGAAGGACCTCCACATATTCGAGAAGATTATGCAACATTAGAACAGACCCAAACCCTGAAGAGAATAAACTTGGAGGTAAGAGGGAATTCAGGCAGGAAAAGCAAACAAAAGCACAACAACAACAGCAAAACTTCAAAAAAAGCTATAGTTGGTGTTCCAAGGTAGAAAACCAAGTAGGGAAAAGGCCAGTTCTTCCCTCCTGTGTTCCTCTCCTGTGTGTCTCCTTTATTGTTAACACAGAGCTCTTCACTTCTGGTACTTCGAGTCACCAAATGTGTGGGGTTTTCCCCCCCACAGCAAACAATTCTCTGCAGCACCATCTGGGTGTCCTCCGATGCAACTCAATTCTGGCACCACCTACCCGGGGACAGAGTCAGGCCCCACAGGCTAAGGGCTCAGTCTCACAAGACTGTCCCCCGCACACATACACACACTTCGGACACCAGTTGTAAGCCTGGGTTATCACCTGTGCTTTTGACCGACTGCCCTGTAGATCTAAAGACCCCCTCCTTGGGTTCAGTTAATTTGCTAGAGCTGCTCACAAAACTCAAGGCAACACTTGCTTACATTTACCAGTTTATTAAAGGCTATGATAAAACGGTACAGATGAACAGCCAGAGGAAGAGATACACAGGGTCTGTGAGGGTCCCTAGTGCAGGAACCTCTGTCCTTGTGGAGTTGGGATGCATCACCCTCCTGGGTGGATGTCTTCACCCACCTAGCAGCTCCCTGAACCCCATGCTATTGGGAATTGACAAGGGTTTTAGGAGCCCTGTGCCAGGAACCGGGGGTCGAGACCAATATATAATTTCTGTTATCTCATAGGTATCCTCAGGGAAGATAAAGTATTTCAGTGCTGAAATAAGAACAGGATGCTGCATTTTAAACAGGAACATTGGGAGGACCAGATAAATGACTTGAAATTTTAAAATATGAGGCAAAAATTAGAAAGACAAGAGATAGGTTGGAGGAGGAAACCTCCCAGAAAATGAAGACGGAGTGGGGTGGGCATGTGGAGGATAGTGTAAGAGAAAGTATTCTCGATGTCCTGGGTAAGGACGCATTAGATGATGGCTAGAATTCAGGAGCTTGGACAGAGCACGTGAGCATTTACCCTAGAAGGGCCCCCTCGGAGCCTGACGAGGCTGAGGCTCGGGCAGGACGCAGAAAGGTGGAGAGGGAGGTGGGAAGGACCGCTGTCCCGTTATAGCCCGTGTAGCAGACTTTGTCTTTTCAAACCGTTAATTTATTACTTTGAACTAACTGAAAAATGTTGAAAGATGGTATTTTAGTGTTCTCTATCTCACCCTGTAGGTGCCATTAAGAAAAGTGCGGTTTTGTGTGTTGCCAAACTGTACAAGTAATTGTTCTTTACCTGATATGTGCGTTTCCACACTTTACCCAAAGAAATACTGGTGCTTGGGATTCTGAGATACTCCTTCTGGCACTGAAAATACCTTTTTTTTTTTTTTTCTGTACGCAGCCTCTCACTGTTGTGGCCTCTCCCGTTGCGGAGCACAGGCTCCGGACGCGCAGGCTCAGCGGCCATGGCTCACGGGCCCAGCCGCTCCGCGGCATGTGGGATCTTCCCAGACCGGGGCACGAACCCGTATCCCCTGCATCGGCAGGCGGACTCTCAACCACTGCACCACCAGGGAAGCCCGAAAATACCATTTTGAAGGGTTTTTATGGCTACAAGATCATAGGGAAGATTCTCCCATCTGCCTGGCTTTACTTCCGGCTCTGGAGGTGTGCACGCATGTGTGTATGTGTGCATGTCCATAGGGGACACATACATGTGTGCACTCTTCCTTCTTTTCTAGGCCATTTCCTAAATTCTCTCTATCTTCCTACCTCTTGCTTGCCATAATGTGGACTTAAAGCACATTTATAACTGTTAAATTCATTGAGTAAAGGTTGATATTTCTGTGAGTGTATAATAGTTCATATAACGGCTTTATTGAAATATAATTCACACAGCATAAAATTCACCCTTTTAAAGCATCCTTGTATATTTTTATAAACAGAAGGAGAGCCTTTTTTATCCCTTTACCCAAACCTCTGCCTTAAGCTTTGTAAACAGGTTACCTGGACCTCAGAAGGAAAAGGCTTCCCCTGGAGTGTTTAGACTGAAACATATTTCTTGATTATAGGCTTCTCTTTCTTTACTGTGTTTCGACTAAAGAATTTCTCCCTGCATGTTGTAAATGTTGGGGGGCGGGGGAGAATTACTAAATTCTTTATAGAATTATGGCCAAAGAAAACCCAGGAATTCAAAAGTATTAGCTCAGAGTCCTTAATCTAACAAAACCTTTCCCCTGCTCCTAGCTGGTTTGTCTCCAATTGTAAATTTCCCTCTCAAGGATTTTGAATGCTTAATTCAAAATGCTGGAAGAGAAAAGCTTCATTAGTGCTGGTACTTTCTTATTGGCAAATTCAACCTCAGTCTTCCCTTAATTCTCGTTCTTTCTTTGAATAGGAATAATCCTGTTTGTTCATTACAAATTCAAATTGAGGGGGAAATGCATTGAAGATGGTGAATGATGATAAAGCCATTTATCGGCAGCCTCTGGGGCATTAGCTAGGATTATCCTCTGCCTCTCACAAGCACTGCTGGCCCTGAGTGTTTAAGCAGGTGGATTTGCCGTTCTTTCTTCTAGGGGCTCAGGAATCTGATGGAGAGAAAGCCAGGGAATTTGGATTTGGGCATCTTTTCAGACCTCTTCCAGGAAACTAAGGAATGAATGGTACTAGTTGGGTTTTGTAAGGGTAAGCTTGAACAGGCATGCTGACGTCTTGACTAGTAACCAATACACTCTTGTTAAACGCTTTGTCCAAAGCAGACCAACATTCCGAAGTCCTCCCACCTCTGGATGGCAGTTCTGTGGAGTGTGGACTGGGTCTCTGGTCTGGTGTAGCCCTGGATCGTACTTCTTCTGCTTCTTCCTTGGTTCTTCCCTCCAGGTGTCTCATCTCCTCAAAGCAAGGGCAGGCTCTAGGCATGGTGAGCGTGGTGGGACCTGGTCCTCGTGTGGGCTGGACCCTTGGGGTCGTGGATAAGTGTTGACTCAGCGAGAGGAGAGGACCACCCTAAAGCCTAGAGCCCAGAGTTGCATGTTCCTGTGCATCTCTGCCTTACTCTGTGATGCCAAGTCACTGGTGTCTGATCCTTCTGACTCGCCCCAGGTGGGACTGCGGGTTGGAGGTGGGCTGTATACCAGGTGGGCTTTTCCCAGGTGTGCTGTGGTCTCTCACCTGGCAGTTTCTGAATCAAGCCTCATGAGATGCCAGACTCCATGAAGGGCTTATTGGGCCCCTTAACATTATGTGTCAAGAGCCTTCACAATATTGTATTCTCTCCGGGGAATCTACCTGGGGAGAGTAGTTCAGATGCAGCAAGAGATATTTCCTGCAAATTCATGTATAAAAGCAAAAATGGAAAGGAAACTGAAACACATGTTCTGTTATAACCTATTATGAGAGATTGGTTAAGAAAATGCTTATATTCATACAGTGAAATAGTTTGCTGATATTTTAAGATATCAGTATATTAATTTAGCAAACATTTATTGAGCACACATACCAGAAACTTGCCACACGCTGAGGCCAGTATGCCACGTAAGAAAGGCACATTCCTGCCCACGTGACACCTCTGGTCTGATGAAGGGGAGAAGACAATAAACGGGTGAATAAGTGATTTCTGGATGTGATTAACATGATGCTGAGTTAGAGAAGAAAGAGAAATTGCTGCCCTGCATGATTTCAACTATGTGAAAAACAAACACACATAGAAAATAGCCAAGAGGAGAATATGCCAGACAAGTTAGAGGTGATTTTTATTTTCTTCTTTATTTGTTTCAGTATTTAATAATCATCCCTCTTTTATAACTAGGAAAAAATAACTTAAAAAGAGAATTGCAGGGCTTCCCTGGTGGCGCAGTGGTTGAGAGTCCACCTGCTGATGCAGGGGACATGGGTTCGTGCCCTGGTCCGGGAAGATCCCACATGCCACGGAGCAGCTGGGCCTGTGAGCCATGGCCACTGAGCCTGCGCGTCTGGAGCCTGTGCTCCGCAACAGGAGAGGCCACAACAGTGAGAGGCCCGCATACCGCAAAAAAAAAAAAAAAAAAAAAAAAAAAAAAAAGAATTGCACTTCAAATTATGCCATATACTGGAATACTTATTTTCATGTCTTATGAAGGCAAAAATAACAGGGACTCCCTTGGTAGAAGTAAAAAGAGCATGTTCACCTTTAAGTACAAAAAAAAAGGAAGAAAATGTCTCTAGAATCACCACTATCTAAACCTTACCCTCAGGTCAAGTTGTCCGCACAGAACCTTTTAGGACAGGGGAGGTCTCCTTCCCTCCTCCTACCGTCTCCCTGCCGCTCTTTCTTCTGTGCTTCTAACTCACCAGCACGGCACCTGGGCCCTCAGAGGCTCTAGTGAATATCTCTTGCAGACGGAGAGACGGAACAGAAATTTAAACCAAGTGTGAGCAACCATCTTCTTCGTCCACTTGTAAATCTTTGGTACAAACGTGGCAGAAGTGCACTGTTTTGTTTTGTTTTTTTTTTTTGCGGTACGCAGGCTTCTCACTGTTGTAGCCTCTCCCATTGCGGAGCACAGGCTCCGGACATGCAGGCTCAGCGGCCACGGCTCACAGGCCTAGCCGCTCCGTGGCATGTGGGATCTTCCCGGACCGGGGCACAAACCCATGTCCCCTGCATCAGCAGGCGGACTCTCAACCACTGTGCCACCAGGGAAGCCCCAAAAGTGCACTTTTAATGCATCTTCGAAGTTTCATCACTTGTCCCCGGCAAGTATTTTTGGCAAATTTCTGAATTTATAAATTGCTTCCAATTTTATCAAATCAGAAAGGTGTCAAGCTCTTAATCATCTGAAAAGAAGCTCAGCTTCTTGTGTCAATAAGAGAAATGCAAAGTGAACTTCTCTGAATTGTCGGATTGTCCATCCAAAGCTGTGAGGAAGCAGGTATGTTGGTATATTCCTGGCAGGGGTGTGATGTGACCAGACCCCGTGGAGGGCAGTTTGGCAATGTCAAAATGACAAATTCACATCCTTTTTGATCCCTGCCCCTCCCCCGCACCATTCTACTTTTAGAAATGTAGACTACAGATACACTTACACACATGTGAAATGATATGCTCCTTAGATTTTATTTAACAAACTCTGTGCAACAGCTCCCATATGACAGTCACTGTTCTAAATCTCTTACCATCATCAAAGTCATTTAATCCCCCAAGCTACTCTATGAAGTAGATATTATTATTATTATCCCCACTTTACAGATGAGGAAACTGAAGAACAGAGAGATTAAGTACTTTGCCCAAGGCCACACAGCTAGTAGGTGGCAGAGCCAGGATGTGCAGCTCCAGGGTCCTTGCTCTGCCAACCTCAACAGGTACCTCCTCGTGTGACCACAGTTATGGCACTGTTTGTAATTGCAAACATTTGGAAACAATTTACGTACCTGTCAAGAGGGGATTGTTAAGTAAGTGACGCGATACCTCTCTGATGCAGTGATGGAAAGATGACCAAGGTGCATTTTAATGGAAAAAGCAAAGTGCAGAAGGTGCTCCCAGATGTGTTGATAAAGGGGACAGGGCAGAGTATGTGCTCGTATTTGCTTGGATAAGAATAAAATACCACCGGAAGGGTGCTCAAGAAACAGGGAACCGGTTGCCATGGAGAGAGATGGTAGAGAGAGATGGGGAAGCAGCTGGAGGGGGACTTCCACTGTGTTCCCTTTTATACTTGGAGATTTTGAGCCATTCACATTTGTTGATTATTTGGAAATGTAAATCAAAAGCCCTGAGTACCACAGCTTTTTCATGTTTTTTTTTTTTCCTTGACCATATAACCAATTTGTTTCTAGATTTTTAAATTAAACTCAGTTTTTAAAATTCATGTGTGTGAAAGGTAATATAATATTTGCCATGGTTTGCTTGTTTTTTTAATCAAACAATCCAGAAGAGAAAACAATAAAAATGAAGTCTCTCTTCCATTCCTGAACCCCAGTCTCCCGTCCCGGGCCCCTCCTGCAAGACAGCTCCTACTGCTGGTTTCTTGGAATTTTTTTTTTCTTTTCAGCTTTATTGAGATATAATTGACATGTAGCACTGATACGTGTAAGGCATACAGCATAATGACTTACACATATTGGGAAGTGATTGCCCCAATAAGTTTCGTTAATATCCATCATCTCATAGACACACACAAAGAAAGAGGAAAAAAACTAGGTTTTTTCCTTGTGATAAGAACTCATAGGATCTGCTCCCTGGTTTCTTGGAATTCATTCTGCTCTCCCCCCTCACCCAGGGCGTGTGCCGATCCCGAGCTTGGATCAGCCCCTCTTCTCTTGTTTGTCCTACCAAAACTCTATCCGAAAATAAGAATCTAATTTTAGTGATGAGGCCTTTGGTGGGTCTTTTTGGAGACATCATATAGGATTGAAATAAATCCCGATTCAAATTATAGCTCACGGAGCCCTTGTTCCCTGCCCTGTAGTTACTATGCTCCCCCTTAATGACAGTTCATCACTCAGCAGTTCAAATATCCAGGGCCTTTGTGGTTTTGAAATGTAGCTTTAATTTGATCCCCGGGAGTTGAGAACAGATGATCATTCATAGACAGGCCCTGTGTTTGCTGCACCTGCACCCGTGTGAAGTGTCAATACTTCTCCTGTAAGCGTCACTCACTGCGTTAGGGAAATGGCCACGGAAAGAGGCCGGCCTTTTGGAGACCATGTCCTGGGAGACACTCAGCTCAGGACGGTTCTTTTTTTTTTTTTTTGCGGTACGCAGGCCTCTCACTGTTGGGGCC